>NW_020291597.1:1055734-1587230 GCF_003184755.1 Aspergillus piperis CBS 112811 | reverse complement strand
GTGGGCTTGACGTGGAGTGATTTAGAGCAAATGTATAAGAATAGGGGGAAGTAGATTTAGACCTCCCATGCAGTTTCATGGAGACAAACAGAGTAACTATACTACTAGGATATAGCTCAACGTACTCACCTATTACTGCTAGTCACCACTGTTTATATCCTAGATCCTCTGCATGGAAAAAAAAAAAAAAAAAAAAAAAAAAAAAAAAAGGAAAACCTATGGTGACTGACGTACAACCTTATGTGCGACAGTCCTTCTTCGAACGTGGGATCTCGGAGTAATATGGCTTACTCCATTTAGGGAGCTCGCGAGACCTGCGGCATGCGATATGGTTTCCCCATCATCTGCTATAATGGTATGCTCATCTGGAATGTCGGATTATCTATTGTGGTTTATTATCGCCGAGTACAGCACGGGAGATAAACGACAAGAGCAGATCACGCCTCGGTTGCTCACCGCAGCGCCAGCTGCAGAAGAGATGGATACAAGCCAACACTTCGGGGCCGGACAATCAAAGCTATTGCTGGGCTAGTTTACGACCATTGACTGCCCATGCACACGGCCCGAAAGAAGAATGAGGCCTGGAAAACATGAATGGAGTTGCACGCTCAGATTGAAGCTCCGTACCGGAGAAAATATGCGAGGGATCAACCGCTGCAGATGAACGAAAAAGAGCCTGGGGACCCTGTGCTTGCATGCCCTGGTACCCTGGTATTAGTCGTGAAGCCAGCTGGGTGTGCAGAAGTTTCTTTGCCGCAGGGCACTGGGCCCCCTTCTCCACGGAAGGGGCCCTCCTTCTAGCGGCGGATTGCCTTCATTCTCAATCTGCAACGGCTCAAGATCCCTCACCTCGACAGTAGCCTGTACGACTGCCAGGTTCCCAAGGCTATCTCGCTGCGCGAGACTGATCAACTGCTCTTCTGCTCGGAGGCCATTATGCTACTGCCCCAGTGATGAGCAGGAGAAAGAGATCAGAATATAACCTATGACTGCCAGTGATCTCCCATATAAATAGTATCGATTTTCGTAGCACTACAGTCTATGGTCGAATAACTACGCTATTATCAGTTGTTCACGTTGAACACGCTAGCGAGGGAAATCTCATGATCCCTCGTATGGGGCCTTGATGCCTTGTAATTCCGGCTAAATGGGATCTACGCCGGACCCAGCATTGGCTTAGGAGGTTACTCAAATAACACAAACTCAGGCTAAGCAGGCCGTCTGGCCGTCACTTATCCGCAGCCAGTCAGGCTAATGCCAACAAATTCTTCAGATACTATTATATTTATCTGCTGGTATTTAGAGTTGTATATATCTTTCTTTAAGTACCTGTAATTCTTCAGGATACTCTCTGTACTAATTAGAGACATATCTTAGTATTTTAAATAAATAACTTATTTAATGCTCTCAGCACCTGGGTATAACTATAATAGTAGTATAATAAAAATAGTTAATATAATATTAAAGAACCTGTATTTTAATTGTGATAGGATCTACTTGTCAGGGTAGAAAGCCTGTTGACTAGATAAGAAATCAGTTACTAAATACTATAGATTTGTCTAATAATAACAATTAACAAAGGTAACTTGTATTCACGAAATAAAGTGATTCTTGAGAAATTAGTAGTCTTTTATAAAGAAATCAGCATTTTATAAAGACCGGGAAGGTATAGAACTATTATTAATAATCTTATAATTTTTATAATTATTATATAAAATTACTAAACTGCAGACTATAATAATAAATAGTCCATAGACCAACAGGCCTGGAGTAACTGGTATAATATTATTAATACTAGTTTTAGTATATATCTGATTACCAGTACTGGTAATATATTTACTAATATCTTTATCTAAGTAAAGCCCGGAGATAAGAGTAATAATATCTCTAATAACTCAGTAATATAATATAATACCTATTATAAGTATAGTAATATCTTACAGCCGGTACCTAAGACAGGGACTCAGTTTCAGATATATTATCTAATAAAGCTGGTTGGCTGAGAATAGATTAACTAATAGAATTAGTTTTGTAGGACTACTTCGTGCAGCTGCTCACAAACACCAATCCAGCTTTCTAAAGAATTCCGCGAGGGAAGAAGGGTGTCCCGGGGCGGACTCGGAAGGTTGGATGAGTCATTAACGGCATATCACGATATTAAGCGCCGTGATGAGTGATATAGTTAATTTCCTGCAGATGCTTCAGCGAAGGCTTGGTGCTGTTCGTGATAATTTTTGCAATATCAAAACTACTTAGGAGATTGGTGGGTCATGCGGTGCACGGTCTTGAGCATGACTTAGTATTTATTTTCGCCGTATAAAGTAGTCGCTAATCTAATGCTGTTGGATGTTTTTGTGTATCTCTGGCAAGTACTCGGTTACTCTCTCTAATAAGATTTAGGGAGGTTGATGTAACTCATGGAATCTCGGGGAATGTATCCAGACGAAGCCATGGCCTAAACCAATAATAGAATACGGAGTAGTCAGAAATGCATTCCCACCGATCAAGATAGAGATAACTAGTATACATTGGTCTCTTGTCTGTCAACATATTATTTTCTATTACTGTATAGTCCACATATTTTTGCTGCACATAGTCAGAAGGATTCTTCATTGACCAATGCTCTGTATCTGATCTTTTCTCCTTGATATTTCGGTTTTCTTATCCAAATGTCATATATAAGGATAACCAAAGAACATATGAGTACATACAACCACAGGGTGTGGAAAACAGGGCTTCCCGTCCGCTCAGCCGTACTTAAGCCACATGCCGGGAGGTTAGTAGTTGGGTGGGTGACCACCAGCGAATCCCTTCTGTTGTATGTTTTTGTTTTACCTGGAAGTTTTTTTTCTGCTGGAAAGGGCGAGCAGGTGATGGGTGATATAGTCCGGAAGACGACATATTTGGAGAGCGAGCAGCAGATGGCTACCTACTCATAGTAATAAGCAAAGAAATATGTCCGATGAAGATGGTCTTTTTTTCAGTTCTGTTATGCATATTCCTCCTGTCTTGACTTATCCATACCTAGGGATTTTTAGAAACGACATGGGATAGTAAAAACCCCATGATGTTGAAGTTAGAAATATCCTACTGTCATCGTTTTGAACTGGCTAATAGGTAATAGGGGGTCTACTACCCTGTGGCTTTCTTGCTTTTTTAACTTTGATGAATCGAAACACTAAGTAGTTTCCTAATTCCCTAAGACATTGGTCCAGCCTCTGGTCAACTGATGAAGAGGCGAGTTATGAAACATGTGGTAGAAGCCGATATGCTATACCTGTTTATTATTTACAGAATCTCTATCCAAGAATAAAGGTGTGAAACTGGGGTTTTGCTTGTATCCAAATCTTCAAAGCAGCCTCTGCAAGTGCAACGCGCTTCCTGATGCCGTTTTCTGACTCAACAACCATCAAATTCACAGTGACCAAGTGGACATCGTAGGGACTGATGCGATCGATGTGGTCGTCTATAAAGATGGTTTTTTGATTCGAGTCACGCCAGTTCGCGACGTCGCGACCATAGCTTCGTGCAGGATGAGTTGCGGAGTACGAATAAGTATATTTTGCCTCGTACTGCAAGGACAAAGCCAGGACATCGAATTTGGCTCCATTATTCCAATCAGGAATTTGACGAAGGCGTCCCCAGTTAATGGAAGTAGGTTCTAGCCACCCAACCATGTTGCCACCTCGATCGAGAAGCTTGACATAGCCCATGGAGTCTTCAGGGCCTTTCATCCGAAGCCGAAGTGACTGGGTATAAACAAGGATGCATCCATCTCGACAAGCATGCTGGGCTTTAAGTGGAAACCTTGCCTCTTGGTCGCTCACAGAGAGGAGGCCTTCTTGCATGCAGTATGCTTCATCACCCATCTGGGCAAGCGATGTCCATTTCCTGCGAATGATACTAACATATTCTTCCCAAGTAACCTTGGCATCAAGAGCTTCCGGAAGCTTACCTGGGAAACACCCTCCCTTCCAGGCTATTAATACAGCAAGACAAGCCAAAATATGATCTTTGAAATGCCGAGAATCTAGCTTATGGGGCTCTGTTGATGTACTTTGAAGAACTTTCCATTGAGTTTGCCTATTCTGGGCGGACGGGATAGCAAACTGTGCTAGCGATACAGAAATTCTCTCCCATTGACCGTTTCTAGGGCAGAGGCGTATTTCATTATCAACGGACGACCAAGACCATGATGGAAACATTTCTTGCATGTTTTGATATCGCATAGGATAATTTCCATCTTTAGTCTTCCAAAGAAGAGCCCGACTAAAGTCACTAAACGGCAAGCCATAATGATGGTTTTGTCCATAAAGGAAGTGCAAAATCCCCGAGAATGCGAAGAGGATATCAGACTTGCAAGTAAGATCCCTGCTTGTGAATTCGCCTAACAAATCCGGATATTTAGACCATGGGATTTGGACATTTGAAAATGGAAAGTAATGGTCTGGACAGTCCTCATCCTCGAGTGCGGTCTTCCCATGGCAATGATAAAACACCCCTTGATCAGTGAATACTAGTAATCTTGGTGAAAGGATTGCTTCTTGGAATGTCCATCCTCGAGTTTGCCATTTTGAGGATCGACAAATCTTATCGTACGCGTCAATGTCTTTAAGCAGGTATATTCCCTGTGTTTGACCTGTCCACAGTGGGGATCGCCTCTGTGCATTTGTTCCAGGAAGACCGTAATGTGCATCACTTCCTGCCATAGCAACTAGGGTTAGATATGACTGATTGTATATCTTGCCCATAGCATTCAGCTGAATTGCCTTTTTGCATGGCTCATCGTCTTGTAATATGCAAAGTCGATCAACCCAGAGAAATGATATTCCTAGGCTTAAACATGCCTCTATTGCATTATTGATTGTTGCTGGCAAGCAGCTATCATCTGCAAGAGATCCTTTCTTGCCTAGGTCGTCAATATTCCCCAGCTTTGCTTGTATGAGGTCACCTCCTCTACCCCAAACATAGCTTAGAGTGGCATATTTGCAGTCTTGAGGGGCCAATATGACACATCTTTTATGGGTGTCAATGACGCGAAATTCTTCTACTGGTAAGTCGTATGTTTCATGATGATGGGGTACCTCATGACCGGCGCCATCTGCGCAGTCTTGAAGCCAAGTGAAAACTTTGTTCCAGTTTACTTGCGGCTGTGGCCTTTGCAGAGATATCAAATTTTTTCCCGATAGTGCACCCGCAGCCCCGATGAAAGTTGCCTTCCCTGCAAGACAGATCTCGTTAGTTTCCTTGATCCAATGACAGGTAGATTATTAGGAGTTCAGGGAGACTCATAGAATGAAGAGAGAAGAGGGGGCTATCGTACGATGGATAAAAGCCACAGGGGAAGCCTCAAGTGATTCAAGTGACAACTCGATCACCAGTTCATATTTGATACCTCTGATTACCCCGGGATCCAACCTCACTTTTAGTCTGATCATTGTCTGCGGTGGAAGTCGATTCTGGTTTGCTATTGAGGTTGCAGCTGGCAAATGTTCCGCAGGTCTGACAAGACGTAGATCGTTTTTGAACATCTTTCAGAGTTCCCAAATTGAAATCGAAACCCCCAAGGAAATTGGTATTCCTTGTGTACCGTCTATGCTTTGGTAATTTTGCGTCGTATTTAGAGACGAGGATACATCGTGCAAGGTGTCCTAGCCTCATATGTGCACAGAACTGACAAAGGGGATCTGTTTGGATGTTCGAGCATTCTGAGCACTCAGTATGAAATAAATCATTCACTGTCATGCTTTGAAACCTTTCTCTATTGTTGGTATAGTATCTTAACTCCAAGGTTCCCTCATTAGACTGACACAACGAGCATGCTTGATGACTTGAAGAGATAAGGTCACGTATGCAAACGGTGTACCTCATTATTTGTTTGGCCAGAATGTTCTGTAAAGGAATGCTTCAAATAGGTAAAGGTTAACAACCCATCATCAACACAATCGAAAGGAAAGAAACGGTATACCTAGGTGGATGGTCTCTTTATAAACCACAGAACTTTCAGCAAGTTATGGGTGTGATAAACATGGAGGGGTAGTTAGCAATTCTATTTGTTAGGACTTCCCCCTCTTTTCATCTAACGTAATCAGACAACGAAGGCTGCGATTGGACCACTGCCATAACAAATTGCGTGTATTGATAATTATTTAACTAACAAAAATTGGAGCCTGTCAACATCACACAAGTGGAAATATCTACAGTTTTACTCGGTGATTGATCGAGTTGGACATTAAGATTTGTGGCCTTCTTTACTGCAGTGGCTGCAGCATGGTGGCCAGCGCTAGGCGTCACCTACTACTAAGATGTCTGATGTTAACTCCTCTTCTCCTTAAACTGAAATACAGGCTTTATCTTAACCTTCCTTCAAGTAAAAGCTATCATTGGGCCTTTTCTTTTCCGATTCTACCTCTCTTTACTAGCCCCCTCCCGTTCCTTCCCTTCTAGGAGACATTTCCGAGCTGACAGGCAACCTAGAAACTAGTACGTACAGTAAAAGGGTAGCTGACTTCTTATCCGCTGTCAATCCCTCAGCCCTTTAGAGATCATAGGGTTATCATTTTCCCAATTTGTAAGATAGAGTGCTGCGCGCAGCCTGTGGACTAAGAAACATGATTTATAATTGAAGAGCAGTGATAGCTGAATACAGTATTATGTTCTATGTATACTATGTTATCTCACAATACTGCTAAGTGTACGGTAAAATGGAAGCACTTAGAAGATTCATCACTGGTCACTATCGAGCGCTACAGGGGAAGGTAGGGTAGATAGAGGTAATTGGACCTAGGTAGAACACAGGATGCTAACATGTTGTAACTCTGTACGGAATACTTTCTATGGACTTTCAGATTGTTGTCTCGGTATATCCACCAATCTCATATCAGTCCGTGGCCGTGCATGCGGCCAAGGAAGACAATGCCACAGCCAGCAGCATCTGATCCATCTCATTAATTAAAGTGGGCATGAGCGGGGTAAGCATGGTATCCCAATCCTTATGCACTTATCCTAGAATTACCCCTGTCGCCGAACAATAAAGCAGCGCTCATCCTTGGCTCATGCAAACATGGGATATTTCATTTCCACAATCAGATTCCCTTCTCGAGAAAAGATCACTATACCAACAGGCATATGTTGTGGACGTGCGCGCAAGAGACGGTGATGGCCTGTTCTGATGGCACACATCTCCATGAACAATGAAGAGAAGATTTTCACGTTGAGCAAGTGCCCTAATGCACTTCTCATTTAAGCACTTGCGTTGCCCATCCATTTCAGTACCATTTGTTTTATTCCTTGTATTCTACACCTCATCCTCCACGGTAAACGTGCGATGAACACTAGCCCGATGCTTATGCTGCACTCCATCGTGCCAACCGCCCGTCAAGTTCTCTTGACTGCCATTTAAGCATCTCTTCCCCAGTGGCGTCGACACAGACGTGATAACCCTGTGCGCGTGCGAGTTATCTACAGACATAAGATCCGGCCGCCAGTAGTTCACCTCATCCTTGGTGACAAATTTCTTCGGCGTGGAGCTTGACAATGCATAACCCCCGGCAATGCAGCTCCCTCGCCGCACGTAATGTGGCCTATCCAAGCGATATGACGAGCTGCCGTCGAGAAACCAGCGGAAGAGAGGGCGGAGGGTAATGAGGCTGCCGGCGATGATGGCGAGGCCGGTTTCCATGACGGACCAGATGGCGATTTGGTATGTCGAGTCTGCATTGTCAGATAATTTTGCTGTGGTGGGGTTGTGGAGAAGCTTACAGAGGAAGTCCGCGTCGGCGTAGTGTTTTAGGTATGGGAGGCGGATGACTACGGCCACGCTTGCACTATAATATTATTTATCTCGTCCCCGTCCATGGGTGTGGAAGCCACATACACTGCTCCCAGCCCGAGGATCGCACCTAGTGCCACCTTTGTGCGCGGCGACATGTGCAGGTCCCAGATCAACGCTGCCGGGAAGATCCCAAGCGTAAAGTCACAGACAATGGTGAGAGAACTATAGGTGTATGCGATGATGAGGAGGATATCGTTTGATAAGCAGTTGCCCGACTCGAGAGGGTTGATCTGCCCCCAGAAGTACCCGATTGGTAGGCAATCGAGCAGCAGAATAAGCCAGAAGACGAGTCCGATGCATACCACGGTGCCTATGACGGTCCAGAGGATAAAGCGGTGCAGTGGACGGACAGCCAGTCGAAGGAGGGCAAGGGCAATGGCTACTTTGGCGACGGCCGACGCCCACAGGTAGAGCATTTGTCCAAGCCACCAGTACTGATAGGTGTTAGAGGCCGTTCACGGTGAGCGGATTAATTTTGTGGAACGTACTATCATCGCATACTGCACTGCGTGCAGACTACCCGAGGGATTCATACTATTTAGACTGAACGACTCGAAGTCCACGAGCGTGTGGCCAACCCCGGCTTCCGTCCCTATCATACACAGCACGCTCAATGATATGAACAGCGCCTACAATTTAGTAGTCAGTCTTCGATACAGAGCATCTACTAAGGATAGGATGATGAAAATTACCAGCGCTGCTACCATAAGCGCGTCATCCCACCCAAACGCGCGCAGGATGTATAACCGCACAAAGCATCGCAACGCCACAGCAATTATCGCTAAGCCAACCGTGACAGACGAGACGATGAAAATTGCTAGGCTGTGGCCAACCAAAGGTAGGGTGTATTCCATTCTGACCAGCAGACAACGGGAGGCTCGTTTAGTCAATCGGCTCGAAACCCGAGAAGCAGGGGGCAGAAGGGCCTTATACGCGTTTGTAAGAGCTAAAGCGCGGCTCAAGAAAGGAAGGTCAAGGGTCAGATCAGCAGCACATCGAAACCCTACCTACTGGGGGATTTACAAGCGGGAAACGGTTCATCTCATCAGTAGCAGCACGACTCGCGTCCTCTTGAGTCTGGGCGTCGGCTTTGAAACAGTAAGTATGGCTCTGTATATGGGGTGTAAAAACCCCATTTTACCACCCCATAGTTCTTATAAATTGACTCCAATCTACCACCCCATAGTTCTTGTAAATTGATAGTTGTCTGTGAATATTACGAAGGGTTGTGCTAGACAAGCCAGCTTGAGTGCCCCGTGACGGGTTTGCCAGTGATTGGAATCTCGCAAAATCGTCTTAGCTGTGCTGGTAGAATTCGAGAGGTTTTCTAAATTACTTGCAACAAACTTAGAATTGATGCAATGGCCAAAGCTCTGTTTCAGTAGTGCTCTTCACTTGTTTCATATCCTGGCCCTTCCCGCCCCCCACAATTCTACAAACCATTGTAGACTAGGGCAATAAACACCCCCTCTAATCAAATCGCCCGCCTTTCACAACATCAGATCAACAGTTCCCCATCTACGTACTGATCAACCCGATCCAAACCCAATGTGGGCCTGAATGCAGCAGAGCTTATTCCATGATAGGAGGTATGTGGGGCTAAATTAGAGACACGCCGAAACTCTCCTGACTCGCGTCTTATGAAAGGAGCTTGAACCACATTTCTGCAAAGTATAATTCGGCAATTTTGCACAGATAAAACTCGACACGAGGATAAGTTACAACGCCATGTCGTTAAGCGCTATTCTTGGTGCTCAGGTTTAAGTTGTGTGCTTACTAGTGGGTCTGACAAAGCCGAGATGGCCAAGACGGTTTATATGCCGAGACTCTTATGAGAACCGTGAATGACGTTTCAAGTTGCTTGCTGGAGTTTTGTTGCTTTTACATGGGGACTGATTGTAGCTAGCTACCTTAAAAGAGTCTATAGTCGCAGTGCATGGAAGTGTTCCTCAGCTGCGGGATGCCGCATACAACCCCGGAGAATCATGCATCCACTCCCTCCCCATCCTCCACAGCACTCGTGAACTTGAGCCTTCATTTAATTAGGATGTTCTGGATTGTACTGTATGGATGGACAAAGGATACTAGTACCATCTGGAGCAACCGGGTAACAACACACTTTAATTTCCTCTTAAACCATTCTTGCTATGATGTCATCTCTTCTTCTAATTATTTTGTCTCATTTCATTCGACACTATTATTCAATACTCTCGTCATTATCCAGAATATCTTTACACTTACAAATGCCACAAAGCTCATTGGTCAGGAACAAGAATTAACAAGCTTGGCTACCCGCCGTGGGTTCTTAGTAAAGGCGCCGCCTGGTCATCACTCGGCAACCGCAGCTGTCGTGATGATGATGCCGCCCAAACCTTAAGTATGAACCACGATCGTATTTAGTATGCACAGCAAGGGACATGTTACAAAGTAATTCATAATGACGTCTAGCTACACACAGTTTAAAGAGGGCTAGAAGGACACCGATAAATTACATAGTCCAACCAGTACTCCTCTCTAGCCCTTAATAATGACTATCCGCCATCTTGTCAACCCCTCTCGCCCTATTCTTAGGCCCTTACTATCTACCCAAAGGCAACACCGCTTCATATCCCAATCACCCATCATCATGGCACCCCGTATATCCGAGGCAATCGAGACCGATCACCGCGAGATCGAAGACTACTACAACAAGATCCTGAACTCTGCTACCGAGACGGAGAAAACCAAATGGCAGAACCAATTTACTTGGGAACTGGCTCGTCACTCAATTGCGGAGGAGCTGGTCGTCTATCCCCAGTTCGAGAAGTCACTCCCTGATGGCCTGGCTATGGCGGATAAGGACCGCAAGGAGCATCAATCAGTGAGTCATCCATCAAGCGTTTCACCCAACAGCTATTAACATTAACGTCTGTAGGTCAAAGAACAACTGAAGAAATTCCAAAACATGAAACCCACGGACCCGGCATTCGAGTCTACTGTCCGGGCTTTGATGAAGGATCTGTCCGAGCACATCAAAGAAGAAGAGACTCAGGATCTACCGAAGCTGGAAGACGCCGTGTCGGTGGAGGAAAGCGAGAAGCTTGCCAAGTCCTTTGGAAGGACGAAGATGTTTGTGCCTTCGCGGTCTCATCCTAGTGCGCCTGATAAGCCGCCTTTTGAGACGGCGATTGGTTTGTTGACGGCCCCGATTGATCACCTCGCGGATTTGTTTCGGAAGTGGCCGCATACGGAGGGGATGCCGAATCCTTCTACTAAGTGATGTATCTATTTTATTTAGTGTACGTTGGGGACGTGTAAAATATCTTTGGGGTTAATTGTATCTGATTATGTTGGGTATATTGGGGAGGGATGGCAAGAATGACACATGCAAAGTGCATAGTATTGTTAAACTCACCTGGTCTATACAATGATGTTATGTGCTATTTATTACAATCCGCACCACGTACATCCTGTTGTAGCCATACGGTTTGTCAAATTACATTCAATGTGCACCCTATGTATCTCCTCTCTCCATCTCCTGTCCCTCAATTTCCTCGTCCGTAGCCCTTCGATGCGCATCGCCCAATCGAATATCACGCAAACTCAGACTAAGAAGAAATCCCACCCCGGCGACAGCAGTATGAAACACCCACACCCATCGCAACGCAGCCGTCAACGCATGGAACACCACCGCTCGATCCTCGCCAACAGGCAACGTCTCCACAATCGCAGCAGCAGCCGTCGAAGCCTCTACAATCTCCTGCGCGACCGTCTCCCCCAGCACCGCGGCAATCTCTCCGCGTTTCCCGCTTACAGCGCGCGCATACAGTACTGACCCCACAACGACAGATATCGCGGCTGCCAGCTGGCGCACGAACGAAAATGTCCCAGTGCCGCGACTCAGCTCGGCAGGGGTGGTGTTGGCCTGCAGGGCGATCAATGTAGCTTGGAAGTTAGGACCGATGCCGAGGCCAGCGACAATCTGGAAGAGAATAATGCGCGGCCAGGACTTGGTGGCAGGCAGATCGATGAATAGACCATAGCCCAGGGTGGCGAGGAACATGCCTAGGATGACGGCTTCGCGAGAGCGGCCGGTGGTGCGCATGACAAAGCCGGCCAGGCCGGATGAGATGGCGAGGGCGCCTACCAGTGGAAGGAGGTAGACGCCGCTTAGTAGGGAGCTGGCGAGGAGGATGTTCTGGAAGTAGACGGGGAGGTAGAAGCAGGAGCCGAGGAAGACGGTGGAGTGGCAGAAGTTGATCAGTAGGATGGTGAGGTTGTAGCGGTTGGAGAAAAGCGTTGTAGGGATAATAGGGATCTGCGCGACTCGAGCTTCGTAGATGAGGAAGAGGCCCGCAGTGAGGACCCCGAAGATAAGGAGACAGATGATCGTGGGGGAAGACCATGGATAGAGTGAGCCGCCTAGTTCGAGGCCGAAGAGAAGCATGAGTGTCGCGCCAACGATAAGGCCAAGGCCGACCCAGTCGAGGGAGAGAAGACCGGCTTTGAGAGGGGTGAGAGACGCGGTGTGTAGTTGTAGGAAAAAGAGAAGGCCAAAGAAGGCGAGGCCGCCGATAGGTACTGAAGATGGAGGTTTAGAAGACTGGCATCAGGAGGACTGGGGGATAGGACGAACGGTTGATATAGAAGCACCATCGCCAGGTCGAGTAGGTTGTGAAGGCGCCACCGATGATGGGTCCGATGGCACCAGCAATCGCCCAGGTTGCGCCGAAAATTCCTAGGTAGGCTGATCGACGACGCACGTTGAACATATCTGAGACGCAGATATTAGCTAGCACGGTGATGCCGCCGCTGCCTACGCCTTGGATAGCGCGGCCCGCGATGACCATATTGACATTGATCGCTACGCCGCAGATTAAGCTACCGCCCAGGAACAACGCGACAACTGTCATAAGGATCGGTTTGCGGCCCCAGATATCGCTGATACGACCCCACAGCGGCACACAGGAGGCATTGGCTAGCAGATACGACGAGGCGATCCAGGTGTAGGCGCTGTCGGAAGCTTTGAAATGGGCGACCATCTCTGGAAGGGCCGTTGAGACAATGGTCTGTGGGAGCGTAAGGATTTTGCCAAATATGATCGGTTTTAATGACCTACGATGTCTAGCGCTGCTAGGAAAACACATAGCTACGCACGAAGATTAGGCAGTGTACGAGACAGGGACAGTGATTATATGGATATGCGTACACTCAGGGATGTCATCACAACTGCGACCCTTTGTTTGCTCTGATGCTCAGTGGGAAAGACATCCTCCGCTGTTTCAGTAGAAGTGTCTTTTCCCACATCATGCTTGACATGATTGGAGAGGTTGTGGTCCTCTTCTAGGTGTTGGTACTGTCGAGGAGAGTGATCTTGCTCTGCATTGACAGCCATGAAACGGAGACTATCGTGAAGAATAAAAAAGAAGGGAACGTGACAGCCTCTAGGGAAGAGGAAAATGCAGTGGTAGCAAAATAAATTCAATAAATGAGCGGCTACGACAAAAAGAGTCAAGAAAATCAAGTAATGAAAGAAAAGGTGTGGTGGGATAGTCTTCTGCAGACAGACGGCGACAAGAGTCCAGAGGATTTAATATGTAGGCAGCACTCCTTGACACCTTCAACGGCAGCATGTGGGGAAATAGATCGATCATAGATTTACACAACGTCATGGCTATTTTGGGCTCTGATCGCGATGCTGACCACAGGTTGGATCGGCCTATGTTAAGGGTGGAGACATAAGAAGGAACATCAAGAAAGGGGCAGGATAAACATAACGGGGACCCAATTGGATGGATGTCCGGCTCAATGTTTTAGACTAGACTACTTACTGGCCGAGGAGCCGGTCGGCAAAACAACAAAAAATTCAACGCAAATAGCCTACAAATGTGGGTCCAGCTCCTTTTTCCTAACTACGTAGCATCGTGCCATGTGGTAATAACGCCGGAATTGCCAGTAAGCTATTGGCATCGGCCCGTGCCGTGAGATGGAAGGAGAGTTGGCGAAGATGCTTGGCTTTCTAGCCGGGTATTCAAGGACCCTAAAAACAAGCCAAGACTGGCGTTCCTGCCCTTAAACCCCATGGTATAGGCTACCTACATAGGCCTCCATCGTTTTCTCAAAGCCTGAGCTGCAGCCTTTGGTTTCCTATCCCTCGTAAAGATACCCTTCTTGTTACCATCCACCCTGCTGACCCCTACAGCCGCCTGAAAGTCAGCAAAGTTCCAGACCTGCTCTCCCACCACTGACTCCACACGGTCAAACACCCGATGATACATGTCAAGCAGTTCGACCTGGAACTCCTCGCTCCACGGAAGCCCAAGCACAGAATGGAGGCCAGCAATAGTATCTGCCCCGTATTCTGTCATGACGATGGGCTTGTCGTATTTGCCCTCCCAGCCCAGTAGCTCCTTTTCGAGAGCCGCCTCTGCCTCCTCAATCTCGCCAGTTTGGGTATACCACCCGAAATAGCGGTTGAGGCAGAGAACATTAAACATATCCGAGATTCGATCAAGCTCATAGGTAGCATCTCCGTAATTTGTAAAACAGACTGGACGGGTGGAGTCAAGCTCGTGGGCCAGGTCAACTAGTGGCGCGAAATACTCACGAGCTCCTGCCTCATGCGATGCAGGCTCATTAGCAATCGACCACATGACAACGCTAGCGTGGTTTTTATCCCGAGCAATGAGCTCCCAGATTGCTTGCTTGTGAGCTTCGCGCGTCTTATTGTTGATTCCTTCCGGGGTGAATGTCTGCTGACTGTCCTCGCTGGACTGACCAGCCCCAATGGAGTATGACAGGCCAACGGCGGGTGTCTCGTCAATGACAACAATTCCGTGCCGGTCCGCGAATTCCATTACCTCTTCGGCGTAGGGGTAGTGTGAGGTGCGGAATGAGTTTGCTCCCATCCAGTTCATTAGCTGAAAATCGTGGACCATGTACGCTGGGTCGTAACCTTTGCCGCGCACGTTACTGTCTTCGTGTTTCCCAAAGCCAGTGAAGTAGAATGGCTTGTCGTTGATGAGAAATTGGTTCCCGCTGACTTTGACTGTGCGTACACCCGTCGCAACACTATAAGTGTCAATTATACTGTCGTCCGAGCCCACTATGCTCACTTGAAACTGGTAAAGATATGCATCTCCCGGGTGCCACAGTCTGGCAGAATCTATGGTAGCAGTACCACGAGTACCTGATGCCTCGGTAACAGTCCTTCCATCCTCATCGACCACCTTGATCTTGATGCGCTCTGTCGTTGAGTTTGATACTGTGACAAGGTAATCGATCAGCCCGGTTGTGCCATCCACGTTAGTGATAACTCTGATGTCCTGGATGTGCTGTTTCGGAACAGAGTACAGCGAGACGGAGCGTGCAAGTCCAGCATAATTGAAGAAATCATGCTGGTAGACCTGCGTTATTTTACCTGTAAACTCCTCCACCTCGATCCTGCCCGGAGGGATAACCTCGTGAGTCAGCACGTTACTTACGGCGATAGTTAGACGGAAGCTAATGCCCGCAGAGACGAGACCCGTGATATCTGCTTCGAAAGGTGTGTAGCCACCCACATGCTCGGCGACTAGATGATCGTTGATATAGATGCGACCATGGTGCGTGGCGGCCTCAACGCGCACGAGATATTGCTGGTGTGACCAGCCACTGGGAACAATAGCCTCGCGCTGGTAGTAAACCCATCCAACATGGTCATGTATCTGACGATCGACAAAGATGTCGTTGTAAGAGGCTGGAACGGGACACTCGAGATTGGTGGCTAATGGGGCTGTCCAGGGCGCGGCCGTCTCATTACCGCTGGATCCGAGAGCAAATTTCCAAAGTCCATCGAGGGAGACTATATCTCTGAAAGGTGTTTGTTGGGGCTTTAGCATTGCTGGTCTCTGCAGGACCGTTTGACGTGGGTGGAAAAGTGAGGGTGTAGAGGCTGCATGTTGGATTTGGGATAATATTGACAATACTAAGAGGAACCTCATCTTCACAAAGTCAAGGTAGGTTTATCAGAAGATTTGATCTTGCCAGGGGTTGACCAGTCACTATGTGCGATAGTAACGCATCTTTTAATATAGAGGCGGCAATTGACTGCTATGCATATGCACACCATCGGCTACTGATACACCTATCACGTTAGCTATTTGGTGAATCTTAATTCTTTTATTCCAACAGTAATATCTAGTCAATGGTCCCTTGGTAGCATTGCCAAGATACTGCCAAGCACGACCCTCTTGTTCTTCTTTGCAGATGTGGTCCCGAAGCGGTCCCGAAAAGGGTCCAGGATGCAGCCAAGAACCAAAGTGCGGAGAAATTAGAGTGTGCGGTGCCCACGGACCCGATTAATACTATAATCATCAATTGCCGATTAGAGGTGAACTAACCGGGGGTGTCGTAGAGCATGATGCTCAAAGTCATGCCATCAGTGGTTCATCTGTCGATGGCAGACCTATACATATCATCTAACTGTGACTGTATCAGGCTCTCTTGTTGCATCGTATACCTTTCCGAGGGCACGAGGGAACCTTAGCCATATCAATAGTTAGAATTTGATTAATTTATTTCTCACCCAGGTGGCAATGTTTCTTGTTCATCTTTCTGTAAAATCCTTGTTCAGTTCCATTACGCATATTCATTCCTCCCATTTGTGTCGGCATAGCGAAAATAAGACTAACATACCTGGGCCTCAATCGAATTCCACCCTTTGGGGTGTCACACGGAGCTTCACTGGCTGTATCAATACTTATCAAATGAAAGATTAGTATATTTCTAGATTTACTGCCCATCCATACTTTTTCTAGACTAGTAGGTGAAGTTCGAAACTAAGTCAATAGCAACATGATACAGAGGAATGAGATGTGGCATTCTACGATATAAATTCTTTTTGTGGCTCAGATTAACCAGCCGGCCTCCACGGATAGACGTGCAAGGCGGCATTGAGATAAGGTGAATGAGAAGATAACAGATAAAGTGAAGAAAGGCATATTTGGCGTTCACAAATACGCAGCACTGCGCAAATTTATGAGCCGGGGGATGAATTGGCCAGACTAGTTGACCACGGCCAGTGAAGATAGAAATTCATCCATGACAGTCTGTCCCAACGTATTAACGCACATTCCTTATGCGCTGATTAACGCGAAGCATCGAACGTTACTACGTAGAGAGATATTACATTCACCTTTGACCCGATATACGTAAGCAAAAATGGTTATTTAATCCACCTTCTAACCCCCCGAACTGCTTTCTTCCTCTTCCGCTCTCCCCCCCCCCCAAACTAAGAGTTGTTGAAGATCTCAATCTCATGAGATGTGCCTGGGTCTTACCTCTATATAACCGGGGACTTCCCGCCAACGTCAGATACTCTGGCATATATAAACATCCTTATCTTGTCGATCGGAACTTTCCAACAATCCCACATCATCACACTAAATTGTTCACCTTTTGCATCCTTACAGGAGCACAATGTCAACAACGTCTCCCCCAAATCCAACCTTTTTTGACAATAAACCGGCTTCAAAAAGGAGCTCTCAAGCGATGCAGCAATAACACTTTCGACGCGAATGGGTGGAATACCGAATATCGAATCTCTTATTCCAGCCATCCTGCACCACACAGGATAGACCTTTCTGCCATGCTCACTCATCCTCGGTGCGAATATAAATGAGCTGGCAATTTATATATACTAAGCAACTTCTTGACACAGTGGTACTTCGTTGTGGAGCCGCGTTAGTGTTGAGTTTTCATCAAACTGTACACATATGATTACTATCAGAATAAAAGCGCGACTGGAGAGCCGCAAAAGTTGTTGACATTCGGAGAATGAAAAGGGGATAGTCCATGCTGACTAGTTGATGAGGAGCACAGTGACTTCCATCTGCTCTTCCGTGATGGGTTAATTTAACCTGTGTCTGATAACATGCTATGGTGAGTCGATAATACCACAGGATAGCTGGTGCGATTGATGCTGACTGAGAATAGCTGCTTGATGGTGCTTTGTTGAAGTCTGACAACTTCCAGAATGAATGAACAAAGATTCCATGTTTCTTGTCCACTTGTTGTGACGTCGAGACATCATGAACAAATACTTGCTGTGGCTGGGAGATCAAGGAACGATCAGACATGCAAACATACAGCAGTAGTACAGCTTCAAGCTCAGCTAAGACATTTATTACTGGATAATGTTTTTTAGGAAGACCATTAGTGTATGCACTGTTATCTTTACAGATATGTGATTATTATACTTACTTTGGTCTGATGATTGGGCTGTGGCATGCATTGGGGCTTGTCTATGGGTTCTAAAAGGTAAGTCGATGTATTCAACTTGCAGGAAAGAACGAGAACGAGCAGACGTTCACCCAATTGTCACATGCTTGCTAACTATAGAGCACTATAGGAGCCCAGAGCACCATATCATGCTCGCTGCCACAATCTGTATTTGTTCACAACCATGCACTGTGCCTCGTTCACTGCTGCACAGTCTACCTGCTCGCTGCCACACATTATAACTTGCTCGCTGCCACAAGCTCTCTTTGTTCACAACAAGAATTTCTTCCTTTCTCGCTGCCGCAGAAGGTTTATACTTCATAGCCTTCTGCATAAAGCCCACTTCTGAGGGAATTGGTCGATATGTTCCTTCACAAATGGGTTTGCCTCAAAGGTATAAAGCCTGTCTCCTTCCCTGTCGTTTGGCTTTTTTCCCCTTTTCTCTCCCAGTTCTCACTGCTCTTCTGAGACATTGGTTGTAACAATGGATTGGACGGAGTTGAATAAGGTTGTGATAGTCGCAGGTCTTATTGGCTTTGCTATCGTTCTCAAGAGTGAGGCCCCGAAGCTTCGAGAATGGTATCGCAAGCTACAGGAAGCCAGAGCTGCTCAGCCGGGCGCCCCTGTCTTCCAGCAGTTGGCAGTGATTCGTTCGCCGCCTCCAGCTCTGCTGCCGATCCATTCACATTCAACGATTGAACTCACCTTCTGGGAGAATCAAGGTGCCTTGGGGGAAGATACTCGTCTTGAGGACTCAGGAGAACGGGGAGATCGGATGTGGTATAGAAATGACGCACAGTGGTAGTTACGTACACATCTCGTTGGATTGGGAACTAACCTCTGGTATGAGACGTTGGCGAAGTTTGGGGACGCCCACCGGCGATGAGTCTACCCTTCTACGTAGGGCCGGTGATTAGTAGCCTTCGGGCGAAGCTAAGATGGGCTCGGATCTGTTTAGATCGAATAAAAGTATTTGCAGTTTACTTCTTCTTTTCTTGCGCCCTCAAGGAACATTGCTTCTAGAGTCATCTTTAGTGAGTGACCACGATGCGGTGCAACTATTGCCCCAGCGCTATTTAGAAGGCATGTTTCAAACTTTTGTACTGAGGATTATAAAATAAAAAGAACGTCCTCATACTAATTTTCTGATACTAGTTATACAAAGAAATGAATTTAAGTAGCATACTAATCTTGAAGTGATTTCTTCGAACTTGTTGCTTCCTCTTAGATGGTCCTATCGACATAATCTTTCTATGTACTCTGTCCATTAGCCATGACATCTGTGAGGGCTCTCCCAGCTTGCATATTGGCAGTTTCGGCATATTGATAGCCAAACACCACTTATTAAACAACATACTTCAGCTGCCCCAATTGTAACCCATCGCTAGGTCAATGTAGCTGACAAGAGTCTTGAGGTATTTCTGCGGAGGATCATCTACACGGCGTCTCTTGATATTCCAAGCCTGTTCACCCGGATACGCTCCTCATCTTATACCTAAGTAGCCACAACCTTTAGGCTGCATTGGGAAAGTTGAAGGAACAAAGCTTTGCCTTCGACCATTGCTTGCTTGACACGGACCATATTAACCCACTCCACGATCTACAGACGATTCTTCTGAGAAAGGCTCGGCCTCTACCATCTAGTAAAACTACATTACTTCTTACAACATTTCTTCGTGGGTGTATGGCGCGCTGGTACCAGTATACAGGCTTGCTTTATGGCAACAATACGTGATTGGCGTCGGCGACCGTGTAGACTGTTGCAGTCTTAACAGCCATGTAAACAGGGCTGACGATTGAGGCTCTGCAAGACATGTTGCCTTCCAGTATACAGCATAGGACTCCACCGTCGTCTGTCTACTAGGCTGCTGATTGCAAACGGCCTTGTTCTCGTTCTCCTTGTCATGTATCTATGAGCAACGAAGTGGCGACGGTGCTGTATCGGCGGGTAAGGGTTCGAAGAACCAAGGCTTCGCCAGATAAGACACGAATAGTGTGCTGTGAATCCGAACTCAGCATTGATGCGAATCAGTTTTAATTTTTTTGCCAAGGTTTCCATGTTGTTCCGAATGCTCAGACCGAGCATGGACTGGCATGGAATCTCCACTTAATTTCCACGTACTAGTTCCTTAAACAGAAATGGGCTGCGCGGCCAATTGATCACTATGACTCACGTAGGCACGGAACATCACATCAGCTGCATCGGATGAGCAGCGTAGCATGGGTGGGGTTCATTGATCATGGGGTTCAAAGTGATGTTCGGGTGGAAGGCCTGACATATATTTTATGTGACATGAGTTAGGATATGTACTCTTACGTTGTGACGTGCTCTACATGCCTCGTCACTGGTAGGGCATCATTCCTGACCATACATCTATGCTTCTCGAGCCTCGAGAGCTTATTTGAAACAACATGACCAATGCCGATTGCCCGTATTGTAAGAGCAGAGATATCCAGCACGTGAGAGGAAAAGAAAGAAAGAAGGGAGATCAAAGGAATATGGCGAGGTCTTCCGCTAGCTGCAGCAGTTTGTGGACCATCGTGGGATCAACAACCAAGAACTCAGGCATTTCTATCCCTTTCCTCCCCCTTCTTTCCTCGGTGTTACCACAACCACCAGGATCAACGTTGGAGCAATGCCCGTAAGCTTGCAATAAGAGAGATAGCGTAAGATATCTAGACGAGAGAACAAATGGGTGTCACTTATTATACGCAATTGAACAGCAACGAATCACATAACCTCTTAGTGATCAGCGTCGGGTGATTAGATGCCAGGATGCCTGAAAAATAGCCCGAGTCGAGTAAGCACACCCAATCGGAAATCTGGGGAAAATGCAAACTGCTTGGAGTGAAAGCTGGATTGATGCTAACCTTAAACATACCCCTCAGATTGAGATGACCTGGAACCACGTTTCATGTAAGTGTAGGCGTAAGTGCCCTCCCCTGTTTCTATTTCATCCTCTTATTCTTTCGTACATCTCCGATCATCCACTGTATGGTTACAGTCGGCAGGTAAATGAGGTTCTCCTCCATCAGCAAGGAGTATCAAGTGATTTTCATGGTGGGGTCAAGCGGTCATAGTATTCCAAATGGAAGAAACACCGACCAGCTTCCCCGCCATAAGAGACGCTGAACTAGCGTAAGGAACTGCTTAAGTATGATTGCGGGCTTCTTGAATCAGATGCGATGATTCTACATAACGGAGACAAGATAAGAACCCAACAAAACAGTTCGGGCCGGAACACTAAGCTCATCACCAAGAGGAGACAAGCTTTTCCAAATTTTGATCTCGCTATGTGTACTGAGATTGGTGGTTCACCAGGTCAGAGAATCCCCTCGGTAGCCAATTCCGGAAAATAACCAGAAGCCTTGTGCCAGCAATGCAAGGTGCTCTATCAGATGACTTGACCTGCAGGTGGCAGACGCAAGGCTTCATGCCCATGGACCAATCACCAAAGCTCACTAACGAAAATATGCAACTGACGCCATCTCGGTGGCAGCGGAGAACCAAGTACACTATATACTCAAAAGTCTCGGGACACTCAAAATTTCTTCAATTTCTAACACAAATAACTCTCTCAAAGAATGAGATATAAGTCTCTAATTCTGAGTATATATAAATAACTATCATATATATATATAAATATAATAAATAATAAATAATATTTATTATTCAAGAAATGATCTATAATAAATCAAAATTTCTAGTATTCTTTTCGACGCAAATATATTGAAAAATTTATATGATATACTATTTTTTTTATATTTTTATATTACTTTTTAATCAATTCTAAATATTTTTTATATATATTATTTTTTATAAAACTCAAAATTGATCATTTCGTGATTTTTTAAAAATATAGATATAAAAATCTATTATTTATTTAATAAATTTTATACGGGTTCCCATACAAAATATATAATTTTTTAATTTTAATTATATTTAAATCTGTGCAGTTTCATATAAAAAATTATAAAAAAAAATATTTTAGTAGAATATTAATCTTTTGATATTTAAATATAATAATATCAATTTTAAAATCCACTATACCATATAAATTTGTTGAGATAAATAGATTTAAAATAGATGAGTTTTGGTGTGATTTGGGGGGTTGTCCCGAGACTTTTGAGCACTTATTGTACGTACGCAATGCAATATACCTGCACCTAAAGCATCACCCCTAAGCTTATTGGCTTGCCCGTGAAAGTGGACAGCAATGGCGGCGGTGTGGCTTACACGCCAATCCCACTCTGTCAATTCTCCTTGGGGATTAGAGTCAGTCTCACTCTTTCGTATAGAGAGACATAAATGAAGGACTGCCAGGGTCTTGCGGATGCTGAAAGGGCACCCATTACTGTTCTCATTGATCGCTTCGCTTATCAATTCCACTGACACCAATACCCCTAGCTATGATTGACCACGTACATGCCATCATGTTGAGCCAGTGCGTTAGATAGAGCTTCCGGATAAGCTATACATGTGCTGATAGCCTAGCAGGAGCAAAGTAGAAGATGATTCTCGAGAGCTGCATCGCTCATCACCAGAAATCGCATTTCGCCAGCTTCTGGAGCCGGTATACCGGGAGAAACAACCGTGGCTATTCCAGGATCTGCTGCGGCGCTACCAAAAGCTCTGGAAAGAGCTGCCAGAGATAGCCAAAGATGGCCGCTCCCCGGACTGGGTGATGACGATCGACCGAGTTCAGCAACGAGTCAAGTCTGTTATGCCGCAAATGGTAGACTTCATATCGTGGGATTGTCGACAGCCAGCACTCCTGGACCCCCGGTCAGGCCGCGACATATCGCACGCAAAGGTGCGGCAGTTCATAGAGAGGTTCGATCTCAATCTACCAGAATCGACTGCGGGGAAGCCGCGAGTCGCTGTCATCCTCCCCAATGGGCCTATCCTGGCACTGGCCTTGCTTGCTGTAGCAAACCGCTATACCCTGATACCGATGGCAAAAACAGCTGTCCCAGAGGAAATAATGACTGACCTTGACGCAGTCCGTGCAGACGCAGTTCTAATGCTCGAGGATGATGTGCAACGCCTGCAGACATGGCTGAAGCTGCTCGTCTTCACTGTTCAACCTCAGAATGACTTGACATTTTGTGTCACTTGCATAAACAGCTCAACCGTAAAGTGTGGAGCCCAGCACGCCCCAAACGGCCCGGATGATCTCGCCATTATCCTGGCAACGAGTGGGACTAGTGGCACCAAGAAGTTGGTTCCAATCACGTTGTTCAATCTCCTAGTCAGTACAACCTTCACAATGGATAGTCTGGGATTGGATACTGAGTCCCGCTGTCTGAATATGATGCCGCTCCATCATGTGTATGATCCCCTCGCAGCCACACAAGAGATGTGGAAAGACCTGCGCTAACAGAACCAGTGGTGGTATGATACGTAGCTTGTGGGCTTCCCTTGTGGCGGGAGGCATGACAATCTGTTGCTCGCAATTTGATCCGAACCTCTTCTGGGATGTGGTTGAGAAGTATCACCCAACGTGGTACTACGCGGCACCAACAATGCATGAGATGATAGTAGCTGAAGCTGCGCATCGAGCTGATGCCGTTAAGAATAGTACCATTACATCCATCTGCAACGCAGCAGCCGCATTGCCCCCGAATGTTGCACAGCAGCTTCAGGAAATCTTTCAATGCCCAGTGTCACCCAGCTATGCGATGACTGAGTGTTTACCCATAACTGCCCCGCCTCAAAGTAACAGTTTCAATCGTCCTGAAAGCTCAGGGTTGGCTGTGGGCCCAGAGCTGGCTATTTTCGACAGTCAACATCCGCAGCAGCGTGCCTCTACTGGCTCAGTAGGCCGAATCTGTGTGCGAGGCCTGCCCGTATTCCCGGGTTACCTTAACAGTGATGGGCTGGACCGGAATTCATTCAGCCCAGCAGGGTGGTTTGATACAGGCGATCTCGGACATATTGATGAGGACGGGTGGCTCTATATCACAGGACGGACAAAAGAAGTCATTAATCGCGGAGGAGAGACGATCTCTCCTGTGGAGGTCGAGGATGCAATCATGTCGGCTGCCAGAGACAAGTCTTCTAGTCTTTTCGGCCGTATCAAGGCAGCTCTGGCATTTCCTGCTCCCCATGATGTCCTTCAAGA
Source organism: Aspergillus piperis CBS 112811 (assembly GCF_003184755.1). Taxonomy (NCBI): domain Eukaryota; kingdom Fungi; phylum Ascomycota; class Eurotiomycetes; order Eurotiales; family Aspergillaceae; genus Aspergillus; species Aspergillus piperis. The sequence goes on along the minus strand of NW_020291597.1, from coordinate 1,563,032 downwards.
GGTCGTCGGGGTGGCCGTTGTAATCCCAGCAGGCCACACAAGACCCGACCTTCGCCAACTGCACCAGGGCCTCAAGGAGCGTTTACACCAACCCAAATGGCCCGCTCTCTTGGTTTATATGAATGGCATTCCTAGATCAGGGAATAAACTGCGGCGCATCGGCCTAAGCCAACGACTGGGGTTGGAGACATTGACCGACCAAGTTCCCGCAGCCGAACGGCACTACGAGGCACTGTGCCCGCCGGTGGATACGCCTGTCAGCGAGCCCATTGCTCGAACGCGATGCGCGATAGATTTTCCTCTGGTCAAGACATATATCACACAGGCTTCTGGTCTGTTTAACCTAATACTGCGAACGCACGCCGACGGATACCCGCGAGCCATCCTCTTCCGAGACGGGACCGGAGGAGTGTCGCCCGAGGAGGTCCTCACCCGTCTCTCCCATCTCATGCATGGTTATCTCATCCCCAGCAGGCTGGAAATACTGGATGGCCCCATTCCGCGGGACACCCATGGGCTGATTGACGAAGCTGCTGTGCAAGCCACGCTGCGCGCCTTGCATGCAACAGCCACGTCGCCGACGCAGCAGCGGGTATCTGATCTTTTCGCGACCGCACTCAGGCGTGCCCCGGAAGATGTGACGCCTGCGACCGACTTTTTCGAGTCCGGCGGGGACAGTATGAGCGCGGGCCAGCTTATTTCCAAGATCCGACAGGAGTTCCGGGTGCCTGTTGCTGGGGATGTTCTGTTCCAGCACAGTACCGTGGGCGCTATTACGGCCACCATTGAGGCGGCAATTGCTGACACCAAGATACGTAAGAGCAGAAAGCAGGATCTTCCAGGATGTCGAGAGACATATAGCTCCACCCAGCGGTGGGTGTTATTATTGAATTTGGTGCCCTCCGTCATCCTCTACCCAATGCTGCAGGCCCTGCGTTGGACATTTCTGGTGTATATGCTCTCCGGGGTCTCGACGCGGTTTCCACTGCGCCCGAATCTCTTTGGACGGTTGCTTGGCCTCATACTGATGCGACTGACTGTTCAACTAGCGATGGAGATAATCTCCCCAATCATAGGGATCTCACTGAAATGGCTCGTTGTTGGTAGATACCGCGCAGGAATGTATCCAATGTGGGGACCGTACCATATGCGGTGGTGGTTGGCACAGAAAGCACTCCAAGTGTGCGGCAAGGTATGTCATCCATTTTATACTCTCCGTATCACCACGGCCAGCTGATAGAAGGGCACCAGGGGGTGTTTGACCGCTTTGACTTCAGCCGCATCTGGTACTACCGAGCTCTGGGAGCACACATTGGACGTAATGTCTACATCGACGAATTCACGGGCCTTGGGGAGTACGACCTCCTTCACATCGGCGACAATGTAGTACTAGAGCACTGTATCTGCCGTCCGTTTGCGAGTGAGCGGAACACCTCGATGTTGCTCCAACCCATCTCCATTGGAGCCAGCTCCTACATCGGCCTTAGGTCGACCGTGGTGCCTGGGACTACGCTGCCCCCAGGAACGTTTATCGGCGCCAACTCATCCACCTGGGAGATTGACGATGCCGATGAATCCAACCGCGACCAATCTTCTGCCAAGGCGCTGCAGCCCCACTGGATCTGGCACATCTTGGTTGTGGGATGGCTGGAGATCGTCGTCCGCTTCGTATCGGAACTACCGCGGATCGCAGGACTACTCCCCATCGTGAGTCGCTATCCAACGGTCGCGGACGACCAATTGCGACACACTATCTCTTGGCTCACCAGCCGTACTCGGATCGGCTACTTCCTTCTCATGCGGGTCTACTCCGCTCTTGCCGGACCTTTGACGTGGTTCCTAGCCGTGCTGGTCGTGAAGCGTGGACTGGATGCATGCTGTGGCCGGCCCCTTCGAGGCCCTATGAACCAATTGTCCCCTGCTCAGAAGGTACGACATGCAGCTCTCGACGCAATTGTTCCACAAGGGGATATTTCCCGCCTGGCGCGGCTCGTGGGACCAAACTACGAGCTGGTCTCAGTGGCGGTGCGGATGCTGGGTGGGCGGGTGGGAAAACGCGTATACTGGCCACGCACGAAGTTGAATCTAATCCCTGATTTTGACCAGTTAGACATTGGCAACGACGTGGTTTTCGGGTCCCGGTCCTTCCTGGTCACAGCGGATGGAATGGGGAGAGAACCTATTGTCATCGGGGATGGCACCATGCTGGGGGACCGATCCGTGGTGTTTCCGGGAGTCACCATTGGGACGTGCGCGATGGTGGGCTCAGGGGCATTGTTGCGGCGGAACGGCTTCTATCCAGATGACAGCGTCTGGACTGGTAGCAAGCATGGTGATGCCATTCGCTTCCCTCAACTCAAGGGAAAGAGAGATGCTGCTAAAGATCCCGACGGAAAGCGCGACACGACAAAGCCGTTTGGACGCGCCTTGTACCAGGGGAAGGCGAACTACCATGTGCTAGGTCTGGGACCCATTGTCGGGTTCTCCAGCTTCATGGTCGCCTTCACCGCGGTATATCCCATGGCGGTGCCGCTGGCGGCATTGTTGGTGGTGAACCGTCTTCTCCCAATGGAACTGATGGCATTTGGTATGCGATGGTGGCGTCCGTTCGCCGTGTACGGCGTACTAGCTGCAGTGATGGCGGCAGTGACGCTAGTTCAAGCGGTGGTGTCGTTGGGGATTGTCATCGCCGTCAAGTGGATACTCGTTGGACAGCGGACTGAAGGCTCATACCCCTACGACTGTAGCAGTTATTGCCAACGCTGGCAGATTATGCGCACTATTGACATCCTCCTTGAGGAGCCCTTTGGCGGGACGGGTATCCTGTCGTTACTCACCGGAACAGCGTATCTGAGCTGGTTTTACCGGGCCATGGGGGCGAAGATCGGGGCAGATTGTGCGTTGAATGCGAACGGTGATCCACACATCTTTTTCACAGAGCCGGACTTGGTGACGTTGGGAGATAGAGTCACGGTGGATGATGCTAGTCTGGTGTGCCATCTCAACACGCGGGGGGACTTCGAGTTGCATACGCTGCGTGTGGGCGATCGAAGTGTGATGCGCACGGGGTCTCGATTGTTGTCGGGGGCGTCGATGGGGAAGGATGCGTGTCTGCTGGAGCATACGCTGGTGTTGTCGGGGGATCATGTTGAGGATGGCACGACGTTGCAGGGCTGGCCGGCGGAGGAGTTTAGGGGGGATCGACTACGACCGTAAGCTATATACAATCTGCGCGGTGAGGAGTGCATATGTTACTTGCGAGCCGGTGGGATTTGGGTTGGGGGTAAATGGAAAGCTGTAAATATCCCTAGCATTTATCTTGAGACACTTCCTTGCAACTAACCGGCTCGCAAGAAATCTTCAGGGCGTACATGCTCAGAGTTCCGGTGGACTGGACAGGTCTGCATTCCAATATTATTTACCGAAGCAAGCTTTCCCATCGCGCGATTTATTACATACGCAGCGCTGCACTCCAAACTATTTCATCCGTCCAACACGAGACCATGCCTCCAAATCACTCATGAGAGCCGACCAACCCTCTGTCCCGAGTCATGTTCTTTGATCCTTCATACCCCAACAACAACCAGAGCAAGACAAGATAAAGCTGAGATACCCCCCTCAAAACATCCAACCCGGCACAATACGCTGCAACACACCACCTGCAGCAGCACCGGGGTGCGGCAGGTGGCCCAGCGGATGATCTGCGCACTTGCGCACATCCGCGGGGGTGACGCCTTCTGGGAGATCGCCTGGGTCAATTTTCATTACTCCGAGGGAGCCGCACTCTTCTTCGGCACTGATATCGGTGGATAGGGCGGTCGTGGCGTAGATGGTGAGGAGGAGGTAGGAGAGGAGTTTCATTTGGGTGCTTTTCTTCGAGGATGGTGGGATGAATTAGAAGGTATAGGATTTGCGAGGGTGGAGGCAGGATAGGAGCTGGTAAAAGTTTGGGAGAAGATATAAGTTGTATTATTTGGGTTTCCTCAGCTACTAGTGGCGTTAGGGTGAGAAGTCGCTTGTTGATTTATAAACTGGAGTTGCCAAGTGAACAGAAGACGTGGCCGGATTGCCCTTGTCCGTTGCCTGTTGTCTGTACTACCGGTTTCTTTGCTCTATGGGACTATGATAGATGCCTAGACTTGGTGGTCCGAGTGAACGGAAAATGCCAGTGATTCATCGAAAGTACCATGGTTGATTTGGTAGGTTTTGGCTTGGAGCTCCTTATCTACAGGGGTATGATTCCCGTGAATAAGTGAAACCAACACTTGGTGAGATTTGATTAGTTTATGAATGTCCACTTAGTGACTCTTGGCAGGGGCTGTACTATAAAATCATACCGTGACAATGATAAAACTAGGATAAATCTGGCCAACTTGCAAGTGGCTGATTGAGATTAACAATATGAAAGCTGAGGATTCGAGCAACTCCCAGCGATGAACGTTTGCGACATCCGCGGAATATCGGATTCGAAGATCTGTGCTGATGGGTCTAGGATACGGTCGATGATGTGCACCACCCCCTATAATGTCAATAATTATTAGAAGATTATTGTTCGATGGTCTTGCAAGGAAGCAATGAGTGCGTACACTGGTAACCGGGATATCCAATTCAACTACTCTTGCCACTTGATTGAGAACAACCGTTCCGTCTTGTACTTGCGAGCTCACGAAGAGGTAGGTGGCAGTCTAATCTCGATATCAGCTCTCTGCATTTTATCTGGATGGGTACGTGTATGTTCACCTGAAATCGCTGCAGAGTCTCATTGAAACTAGCTGATGTGAGCTCGGAGTTAGGCACATAGTGGTGGATGATGGTGTTTCCCAGCCACCATTTCCCTTTTCTAGGCGGATTTAGCGACAGCAACCCAAGTACAATAAGTCTGATCAGACATACGGAGTCGGCTCGAAGCTATCAAAGTATGCCCCGGTATATACTTTGAAGGCATTGTTATTCGGCGCAAAGAATGTAAATTTCCAATCTGGATCTGTGTCAAACGCTCGTGCAAATCCGCCAAGTTCATCGATCTTCTCAGACAGGATGCTCAAGTCGGACCGAGACTTGATGAAATCTAGAGCGGTCGTCGCATTCGAGGGGCTGGAGGCTACATAGCCGGGGATACTTCGGTAGTTCAGAGGGTCTATTGTGGCCGTTACTAGACTGCTCAAAGATAGGAGGACTAGTGCTGGGAAAGCTGAGAATTTCATGTTGGGACTGCCAAAATGTTGCTAAAACAGCTTCAGTATACGATGTATGGTGAGTTGGAAGAAAAGGGTTCATGATTCAGAACTCGGGCAACTTGTCCAGGGTTACTAGTAGTCGTTTGGCCGCTAGATCTCCCGGAGCATCTCCGCAACCCCATCCACCAAAACCGGCCAATGAGAATATATCACTCGGCTGATAAGTGCAGCTCTAATAGCTGGTAACTCTATTCTAGCTATCCTCTTTACTATGGCGGGGAACCCGGACAATTACCGGAGGTTACATAGTTAGCCACTGATGGAGAAACGAACCTGCTACAAATAGAACTTTGAAAATTGCCCCGTGGACGACTCCTCGGTTACCTCAGCACACAACTCGTCCAGTATAACCAGCAGCACAATGGGACGCAATTATCAACACTTATCATTCCGCTTGGCCGTCGTGGCGATTTTAACCTTCGTCCACTCCGTACTGGGAGGCAATAGCCTGGCACAAAAACCTCAGATGGGCTGGAACTCATGGAACGCATTCAAAGCGACGGTAAATTACACGATAGTCCAGGATGTCATTGAGCGCTTCTATACTCTTGGGCTTAAAGAAGCAGGGTACGAATACGTGCTGCTTGATGACGGATGGGCAAGCTACAATCGCACATCCGATGGGTATCTTCAAGCCAATGCAACGTCCTTTCCTCAGGGAATTAAGGCACTGGCTGAAGAGGTACATGCCGAGGGCTTAAAATTAGGCCTTTACGGAGACAGTGGGCATTACACATGTGCGTGGAGACCAGGAAGCTGGGGATATGAAGAAAGAGATGCCCAAACGTTCGCAGGTTGGGGCGTGGACTATCTCAAGTACGACAACTGTGGCGGATTCCAGTCGATGATGGAGGCCCCTCAGATCCGCTTTGGGGCAATGAAGAATGCGCTTGCTCTTTCGGGTCGAGATATCTTCTATTCTGTGTGTGGTTGGGGTTATCAGTTCCCTTGGCACTGGGGAGGAGGTGAGATACATCCCACAAACAAAACGATCTTCTACTTTGAGATACTCATTTAATCTTCCTGCAGACATCGGTCACTCATACAGAATGTCTGGCGACATCACGACAAGCTTCACCAATGAAACCGAGTGTCAGTGCAAGACCGCCTACTGTCTTAACACTGGATATGCCGGTTGCTCAGTCCTGACGATCATCAATAAAATGAAAGAAATCAGCCAATATCAGACTCAGGGTCACTGGTTAGATATGGATATGCTCGAAGTCGGAAATGCCAATTTCACACTTAACCAGCAACAGACACACTTTGCGTTCTGGGCGGCGCTGAAATCACCCTTGATCATTGGGGCTGATCTGAGCAAACTTTCCAATGATAGCTTAGGTGTGCTCACTAATACGGCAATTATTTCAGTCAATCAAGACGCTCTTGGAGAGCCTGTGACGTATAGGGAGGCTCACAGTAAGGAAGGCCTCTTTCAGGTATGGGCTGGAAATGTCGAGGCGGGATATGTTGTGCTTCTGTTGAATGAGAAGAGTTATCCGCAGACCGTGTCTCTGAGCTTTGCGAGTCTTGGGCTTGGCTCGCCTCAAAAGGTTGTTGAACTCTGGTCGGGAAAGACTTTGCAGGTTGCCAATACATTCAATGGAACTTTGGGGTCCTATCAAACTCTTGTTTTTAGAGTGCAGACATGACAATTTGAAGGAAGGTGTGGCTCTTATTCTCAATGTTCCAACTTTATTATCACCATTCTTACTATCTCCCCTATAGTGCCCCTTTATGTACCCATTTCTAACTTGCATCAACTAGACTTGTTTGTGCCTTAACGTTTGCTAGAAGGGCAATTCATCCGGGGGCGAACAGGACGTCACCGGATGGAGCACTCAAGTTGGAAAGCTTAGTTTGATGGCATGGTTGAAGATTAAGGGGGACTTACTATGCATTCCCTACGGGTGTTCCTTCTGCCGAATGCATCTCGGCAGGGTGCACCATGTGGAGGATATACCAGTGCTACTGATCATGACTGTGTGGGGGCATGCTCCACCTATGGTGCCGGAGTTGGGAGGTTCAGTAGGTCCAGATCCAGTCACTCTGCAAAAGGGGTGATTAGAATATCTGCAGAAACCAGCAACCCCGAAAGACGGCACATGCAAGGGGCAAAGCCGATGGCAACCAGGAACACGTACACCTGGTGTACGTCAACCACCGAGCTAGATATGATTGGAAGCAAAATCAAAGATAGGCCGTTAAGGTACCTCTACCGGCATACACCAAGCTTCTTCCGTATTGATTATGATTAGCGCGTGATACGCCAGCAAACACGTCAATTATGGGTGACAGATGTGAACATGAACCATCTCATGCTCCTGCAATCTGGGCTCGTAGTGATAAGAGTTCATTCCACAGCCCTTGTGTCGAGTGCGTTGCATGTTGGTAACTGAGTAGTCCAAGTGGGCTTGGCAAGATCCTTAGAATATCCAGTTGATGCTAAATCTTGAAATCTGCTTTTGTCTCTGGAAGGTGGACTGATTGTGGGTTGACAGGTTGCGCGGCCAGGTGGATCCCGTGCACGAAGGTTCGCAAACTCCCTCTCTTCTCGTTCGCCAGCACTCACACACGCGGAAAGGGTCTTTAGTGCCCCTGTACATACGTAAGTTACCCGCCGATCCTTCCCTGAAGACATGGACCCTGGATATTAACTGCAGGTGGGTCTGTCTTCCACTCCGCACGAAATACATTTTCTATATGCGATACACATCAGTAGAAGCAGACACTGGAACTGGGAGAGAACGAATCTGTTAGTCTAGTAAATATCTGATATTACTAGGGATCCTATGAGTGAGTTAATGAAGGTCGGAGACCAAACCGCCTTTCCTGTACGATTAGGGCCAGCGCGCCCTAACTCCCCATCAAGACTTGAGAGTAGCAACGAACCACTACCTACAGTTAAAAGTGGAAGCTCCTGATCAGTGATATATCGGAGTATGTCGATCCCTTTCCTGATTCAAACCTCTAATATAGCAAATCGAACATTTTGCTAAGGCATTTTGGGAAAATCTCCGGTGTCGGACACTCGCCGGCAACTACCCCGCCCGCCGACAGGAAGTTGATTGGCGCAGCGCAGGTCTCCATGTCAACTAAGCTCAACGGCAAAGAGGATGTTCCAGGAGTGGCATGACGAGTGCAAATTGCGGGGAAAAGAACGAATTCCCCATAGGGGCGTTCGGCTTTGAGGATGTGTAGTTCTGTATGTCAGACGTCCCTGTCTTCCTGGACAAAACATCCCTATCGTTAACCTCAATAATTTCAGCCCTGTCTACCCGATGACCGCAAAATCTCAACCCGCGATAACCAACACCAGCGCAGGAGACTTGCCGGAGACAGCTACCAAAGGAGAGGAGGAAATTCCAGCCTGCCAGTTTTGTCGCAAGAAAAAAGCCAAATGCAATCGAGCGCAGCCCTGTTCGCAATGTATGCGATCGGATGTCGTTTGCGTCTACGATGATCGACGAACTAAGCCCGGTCTCCGAGCTGGGGCGGTCGACCAGCTATATCGCCGCGTCGAGACGCTCGAGAATATGTTTCTGGGCCAGGAGATGCTCTGGCAGCAGATGTGGCAGTCTTTATTTCCGAACACTGAGCCCCCGCGATCCCTGGCCAAGGGAACCACGGCAGCCACGACCCTGGCAGAGCGTCGGGAGCAGCTGAAGGCCTCAGTACTAGACTCTGCAAATGTGGCGACAAAAAGAACGAGCACAGAAGCAAATACAGACGATTCTGCGCCACCAGAATGTGCTCCTCCCCATTCCAAACGCACCCGCGTGGAAAATTCGCTGGTTTACCATGCGGTTGCTCTACAATCCGAGTCTCGCGTGGCCAGCCCCTTACCTGATGCCGTCTTGACCGAACTCGTCGATTTTTACTTCACCAATATACATCCATGGATACCAATACTACACGTCAAGAAATTTCGCGAGCGGATGCGATCGCCGGAAGAACGAACGCATATAAATTGCATCTTACATGCCATTGTCTCTGTCTGTGCCCGCTTCTCACAAAACAAACAATATGGCGATACGTTGGATATGAAAGAGATCGCCAAGAAAAGTCGACAAGAGGTAATCTTGCAGAGCACCGAAACCTTCTCGGTCGAAAATCTACAGGCGCTGGTGATTGTCGCATTCGAAACAGTGAGCTAGGGGCCCACACTATGTCCCTAGAGAGAAGTAGACTGATTTACTTTCGAACAGATAAATCGCGGTCGCGGGCCCTCGTCATGGTCTATTATTGGCAGCATGGCAGGAACCGTAGAGCAACTTCAACTTGGAGTAGAAGAAGATGACCTATATCGCGTCAAGGGCATGGGGGAAAGACTAATCAGGCGCATGGTTTTTCTCACACCATCTCGGTCGTGGAGCGAAGCGGAGGAGCGGCGACGTGTGTTCTGGGCCGTCTTTCTTATGGACCGCTTCTGCAGCGTCTCTACAGGCTGGAAGATTAGTCTGAGAAATGCGGATGTGAAGCGCCGTCTTCCATGTGAAGGCGCTCTATGGGAGAAAGAGCAGGAAGTCTGCACCCCGTATTTTGGAATCTCTGATATCAAAAACACTAGCCTTTCTAATAGCCATTCTGCTACGATAGATGGCTGTGAGGAGCAGGCCATCGGCGCTTTTGCGTACATTATTGAGGCAACTGAATCACTGGCTCTCGTGACCAATTTCTATCTACACCACGCCTTTCTGATTAACGATGCCAGCAAGGCACGATTATGGCTGGTCAAATTCAAGGAACTAGATCTGCGACTGATTCAGTGCGCATTACCTCCTGTTCCTTCTTTGCCTTGATGCTGATGCGCGCAGATGGAAAATACACCTACCTCCTAAATGGCGCGAAGCCTGCGTCCTGAACGAACAGAGAGTCATGGATCCAAATCTGACTCTGGCACACATAACCCACAACACGGCGGTAATTCTGCTACACCAAGGCATTGCATATCCACCAGCGCACTGGCAGAAATGTCCCATTAAACTCCCGTCGGCATCCTCCGCCGATACGTGCTTGGAAGCAGCTTCAGAGATAGCAACTATTGCTGATCAATTCTTGTCCTTTTCTCCCATTTTCACGAACCCCCAGTTTTCTTTTTGTCTATTCATCGCCGGCCGCACACTCCTCGCACACGCTAGGCACAATAGGGTGCCACCATCCCCAGCTCTCAACACCTTGATTGGAAATCTGATGGAAATCTCACAGCGATGGACAAGACAGCATGACGGCAGTCAAGCCCCCCAGGAGGACAGCCTTGCCTTCAAATTCGCAACTAGACTGATCGAAGCCCAGCAGAACCGAGCCTGTGTATCTCGTCCAAGCCTGGATATTCGCACGACCGCCTATTCAGATGAGTCTAAGGAGGAGATGTACAAGGATCTCATGGGAACAAAACCGGATGATCCACCAGATTATGAGTCGCTTGGTGAACCATTACAACTGGCTCCGTTCCCTTCGCAGCAGTCTACTGGCTGCTCATTCGACCCATTCAGCCTAGCCTTCCCACCGCTGCCACCAGCCTTTCAGCAGGATTTCTCGCCGACTGGTCTAGATCCATTCTCTTTTTATAATATGCAACTGCCATCAGATTCTAGTATCTCTTCTCCGCTTGAAACCCGCAGTCACGAGTCAGGTTCCAGGCATGATTCGGAGAGTTCCATGAATAATCTCATGCCGACAGATATATCGCACCTCTTCGATGTGACATCTAGCCCAGGACAGCGGATTAGTTATTACGGCAATACGAGGGGCCTAACCAAGGACTCGGCAACCGACGGAATTGAGAACTAGACCAGTAACAAAACTGCATGATTGATCGTTTTGCGCTTTCACGTCGAACCTTTATATTCTAAGTCTAAATTCACACCCAAATGGGGAGTTGATGCTTGTGCCATGCTACCTTTTCTTAAAATCATCAACAAAGTCCATCTCAAGAAGCATGTTTCCAAAAAGCAAGAAATAATAATCAGCATATACAAGTCCGTGATTCGACCACCTCCGAGGAGCAAACTCATAATTATTGATCGTCGCTCCCGTCAGGATGGTTTCAGAGACGTTCCCGTCGCTAACCTTTATTGCTTCAAAGGCTTTGCAAGTCTCAGTCTGATGGGTCGAACACTGGTCAGCGTAGATGGGCACCTCCAACGAAGGGCCAGTTTCGAAACGCATAGGTTGATTTAGATACCCTCCGACCGTACAATCAACCAGCGTCATCGCGGCCCGAAGGTAGTAATTAGCTGCGTCAGTATCTTGCAACTTCTTATATGCCTTACAAAGCAACAGCATTCCACAAGCGGCGATCATGGCAGCAGAAGTATCCCGTGGTGAGGTGTCATTAACAGGTGCATCGAAATCCCAATACGGGACGCCATCATCCGGCAATCTCCCAAGAAATACATCCGCCAGCGCTCTAGCAGTGCGAAGGAATTCCGTCTCCTGTGTCCACCCGAAGGTCTGCACAAACCCCAGAATCCCCCATGCCTGGCCCCGTGCCCAGCAGCTACTATCACTGTATCCCTGGTTCGTGAACTTCGACTTGACTGCTCCGGTTTTGGGATCCAGATTGACCACGTGGAAGGTCGTACGGTCATCTCGGATGTGATGCTTCTGCGTGGTGATTGCATGCGCCCTAGCTATGTCATATAGCCTCGGACAATCTGTTTCCCTCGCCACCCAGAACAGCATATCCAGATTCAACATGTTATCGATAATAACTAGAAAGTCCTGCGACGGGTCTTTGTATGCATAGCGCTTCGTGATACACTGATCCCAGCTACGGATACACTGGGTTGATTCGCTGAAGCGGCTAGCAAGGGAGTGGGCTGCTAGTACGAGGGTGTTGTATGCTGCTGGGTCTCGATGCAGGGTCCACGCTTTCATCGCCCAGGGGGTGACCATGAAGCCTAGGTCATGGGTATCCTTACGAAGGGCATTTTGGTGCAGGTTGGCTGTCCACCAGCGGCAGAGGTACTCGTGTTGGAGGGGATGGGGGCGGAGAACAGACTCGCTGTTTGCTTGCGTGATTTGGGGAGCAGGATTCCGGTCGCGGAAGAGGGTGCTTCGCTCTAGAAGAAGATATAAAGAGCCTGGGAAGAACCCGGATGTCCAGAAGTCGAGGGTTCGGTAGATGTATGTAGTTTTGTCTTCGCCAGTGTATTCGGGGTATAAAGTTGGAGGTTTTGTCTATTTCTGTTAATAATTATTTTCGGGCTTACTGGCAGGTATTATAATGGCTTGAAGATTATATCACTTACACTACCCATCGCCTTGCTTGCGACGAACCAGACCTTTGCTAGGACGGATTCTGAATAGAGGGCTTCGAGTACTCGCGTCCACTGCTTGGATGGGAATACTTCGGAGCCGGTGCCGTTGACGGTCGCTGGGGGTCCTGCTTCGATAGACATTGTTCTTAGTTTGTCAAAGGACCGATGCTGGGTTAGGAGAAGTTAATCGAATACTAAATACGCAATAAGAGGCTTGTTAAGACCTGCTTGTTTTTCTCTACAAGAATTCGTTCTCCATTTGTGGCAGTATGCATTCGCAGTCGGAACAGGGTCCGGGAATTCCTCCGCGCAAGAAGTCCATGCCAAAATCCCGTGGATAGGCATTTCGGGCTATCTCCCGGAGGCCCTCCGACGAGCCTACGAGACACACGTTACAGCTAAGCCTTCCCCACCATGCAAGCTCTTTCTCACACTGAGTCCGGGGATACAAATCCATACATTGATAACCTTCTCTGAAGTTCAATTTGCCTAACTCCACAACCCCACAATCCCCAGATTCCACAATGGCATCCAAAATCTCCGATATAGACACCACAACAGCCGATCACCTCGAATCGACCGAGAAGAAAGACCCGTATGCAGCAGACCCAGGCATTGAGATCGACGAGGCAACAGATAAACGACTGTTTTGGATGATCACTCGTCGTATTTTGGTCATTCAGATTGTTACCTATTTCTTCCAGTCACTTGACAAGGGCATTTTGAATTATGCCTCTATTATGGGTATTAAGGACGATGCACATCTGGTCGGACAAGAGGTATACACCAACCATTATTAGCTCATAATTTACCTTTGATGTTGATTTAATATTCATTTAGTATTCCCTACTAGGCACGATTCTGTATATCGGCATTCTTGTGGGCGAATATCCCCAGAATCTACTGTTGCAGAAGTTTCCAGTTGCCAAGATGCTCTCTGTCAATGTATTTATTTGGGGTGCGATCGTGGCATGCTCGGCTGCATCTACACGTTTTGGATCGTTGATGGCGGTCCGGTTTCTGTTGGGGTTCTTTGAGAGCTGTATCCAGCCTGCGATGATGCTCATGTGAGTGTCTTTCCGGTCTCTGGATTCAGTGAGTCTTGCTGCTGACTTTAATGCTAGAACAGCCATGTGGTATAAGCGAGAAGAGCAGTCTGTGTTGAACTCAATCTGGTATTGCATGACTGGAGTGCAATTGATGGTATGTCATTACTCCTCTCGCTCTGCCATTGAAGATGCAGCTCACATAATTACCCACAACAGATCGGTGGTCTACTCGCCTTCGGAACCTCCCAGTACGTAGGGGGAGTGATAAAGAACTGGCAATTGCTCTTCCTCGCTCTCGGATGTGCTACATGCGTGTGGTCGTTTTTTATTGGCTTCTTCCTTCCAGACAGCCCTCTCTCAGCAAAGTGCTACAGCGAAGAAGACAAGAAATTGATGGTAGAGCGGGTACGACACAACGAGACGGGAATTGAGAACCGCGAATTTAAAAGATATCAAGTCATCGAAACGATCCAGGACCCTATCGTCTGGTGCTGCGTGATGCTCATTCTCGTGGCCAACTTGATCATCGGTGGCCTAGGCGTCTTCTCTAACCTGATCATCGAGCAGTTCGGCTTCTCACTGCTCCAGACAGAGCTGTTGAATATCGCCCAAGGCTCATGGACAATCATTGTGATGGTCGGGTCTGCGTGGTGCTCACAGCGGTTCCAACAGACGTGTTTAACCATGATAGTAAGCTTTATCTTTGGCCACCAACTCACCACCAAAAGCTAACCAAATACTAGCTATGGACCATCCCAGCGATCGTCGGTACCATCGTCATCCTCGTCGTAACACCCACAGCATCCAACGCCGGCGGCATGCTGATCGCCTTCTACTGCACGCAGTTCTTCCTCGCCGAAGGCAACATGATCATATCCCTGATCACCCGCAACACAGCCGGTCAGACTAAGAAAAGTCTCACCATGACATTCCTTTTTGTTGGTTGGGCGGTGGGAAATCTCATCGCGCCGCAGATCTTCCAGAGTTCTGACGCTCCGCGATACTTGCACGGCTTTCTGGCGCATATTGTGATTTATGCTGTGTTTATTGCCCTGACAGTCCTGACAAGGGTGATCTTGATGAGAAGGAATAAGGCGAAGGAGGGTGAAAGCAGTGATGTCTCGCATGAGTTGGCGTTTCAGGATTTGACGGATAGGGAGAATCCGAATTTTCGGTATGTTTATTAGGTCGCGGTTCAATCGTTGTGGATATGGGAATGTATAGTCAGCTAGTAGCTAGTTAGTGAGTAACGGATCCGGAATATGTCACAATAACTGTATGATCATACAACTCATAAAATTTATCCCAGACATGAGTGCCGAATCGAACCGACGTTCTTGAGTTCTATCATTACTATAGTTAACAAAATACCCTCTGTCTTGTTCAAGGTCCATATAGAGCTATGCCATTTAGTAACCACTTCTTTCAATTCCATTCTTTATATACATGCAGAGCAGATACATTCATCGAGATTCCTTCTACTTCTCTGCAACCGCAAAAAGCAAATCCGCCCAACTGAACGGATCAACCGGCGATGCCTGGCTCTTCACAGAAGCATCATAAACGTCCTTCACGCGCGAAGTCCAAGGCACATTAACCCCCCTCTCTAAAGCTTCATAATAGAGTAGACCCCAAGCAGCCGGATTCGTCTTTCCATCCTGATATCCAATATACCGATTCACCGCGGAAATGTTCGCCCAAGGACCATCCACCAAAACCACCTCACACCGATAAAAGCTCGCATCATACGGCACTGTCTGATTCATGAGGTATTTCCCTGCATACTCTGCCGCGGTGAAGATAAGATTATCCTCCAAAGCGAACAAGTCATAGTCCTGGTTAGCCACAACCCTCGCAGCAAGTGCCGTCCATTGCAGCGCATCCTGTACATGGGACTGATCGCGGCCCGCTTCGGAGTTCTGGCCTGTAGAAGCTAGATAATTATAAGGCACTCCGGCACAGCGATCATACTTGTATGTGTATAAGGCATAATTGTATAGAGCCACGTCGTCCAAGTAGACTGCGAAATTGAGCAAGCCCATGATACTCGCCATGCCGTAGTTGGCTTGTCCGATTATGATGCTCTGTCGGGCGAAGAGCCAGTAGAGCTGGACGCTAAACCCTGAGCCACCTTTGTATGTCGCGCCTTGCTCGACCCAGCCGCCTTCCCAGCGCATGATCTCGGCTGCGTTGGCGAAGATAGAGCCTTCGATGCCGATAAGGAGGGATCGGTCTGTGCCGATTATGTTCTCGAGATCGGAGCCCCAGGCGTCGAGGATCGTGGTGGAGCGGTTCCAGTGGCTTTGGTTGCGGGTGATGTACCCTTTATTATTACAGATTATTAGCCCTTCAGTGCTCTCTAGTCATGTTTGAGGGACTTACACATAATGGCATTCTGGTATGCAGCACGAGAATCATCATGGAAACTAGTATAGTTGCTTATCTGCCCACGACTGATCACAGGATACGGGCCTTGCATTTCATAGGAGGCGTTGGAGTAGGGATCTTGAGCAAATCGGGTGTAGGCAGATGCCCAAGGCTCGACACCGTTGAGGACATTTGTTCGCATGAGCTCGAGTTGATCGTGGCTATGCCAAAGGCCTGGATGTTGGAACTGATTCGTTCTGTTTTTGGAGCCGGGTGTGTCGGGGACCATCATTACGGGCCCTGGTGTGGATAAGCATGTTAGTGGGGATGTTGAGGGTCAACTTCTAGCTCGTACCATTTAGACTTGGGACATCTTGGACCAGTCCGTGGACGTGAGTAGCGGTGGCCACCGCAAGGCATAGCTTGAGAATATGCATGATCGGATTGTTTGATAGTGGTGAGGTTGTAGTCTTGATGGTGGCATGTTATTCATATTACTAGCTTTGATCTCATGATCAAAGATTAGATTATACCTCGGGCTAAGTGCCGGACAGGGACCGATTTTCTGATTAAGTTAAGGAATATAGTCATTATCTATGCGGGGAACAGCCGGAAAATGCGCCGGTGTGCATTGATTAAGTGGCATACGCGTTCTTCCCGACAAGACGGAAGGAAGTGGATCTGTTGGGGAGCAGGAAGAACGGCTGCTTCATTTGCCGATGCCCCTGAAGGATAAGCACAAAACAACCCTACTTTAATATAGATATCAAACTCAATTGATTCAGGGTAGTAAATACAAAGCATATAAAGTAGCCTGTATCACCAGAACATTCTCCCTTCTCAATATCCTCCCAAGCTTCACAACAACTCAACATGATGTCCATTCTTTCACTCCTCTCCCTCCCTCTCTTCCACCACCTCGCCTCCGCAGGCACCATCTACCACAGCAACTTCACCTCCGGACTATCCCCCTTCTCCGCCTGCAATGTAGAATCCCCATCCTACTCCACCGCCACAGACGGCAACCTTACCGTCTACTTCGATGAGTCCTACTACGACGGCACGCGCAACCGCAAAGGCGCCGAGATCTGCGTCTTTGAGAACGACACCACCACCAATGTGGCCCAAATGACCAAGGAAGGCTGGCAGGGCTTCTCTATCTATGTGCCCTCGGACACCTACCCGACGGACAAGAGCGCCATCATCGCCCAGCAGTTCTGCCCCGGCGGGTGCTCCTCGTGGTGTGGCACCGTCGAGATTGTGAACAATACTCTGCAGACTACGCACCGTGCTGCTTGCTCTACTGGCACTACGGCGACGATTGTGGATGATATTGAGAGAGATGCGTGGCATAGTGTTGTTGTGCATATGCGCGTGTCAGAGGAAAGTGATGGCGCTTATGAGGTTTGGTGGAACGGGGAGCAGGTTTACAGTGTGTCGGATATTGATGTGGGATTTGGGACTTGGGATGATGATGATGCGTTGACTACCGGGTGGTATTTCAAGAATGGGGAGTACTGTTTTGGTGAGTTGTTTGATCGGATGAAATAGGGTTGTGGTCGTCACTCATGCTAACTGGATTTGCTAGATACCGACGCCTACACTGATGTGACTAGAACTTTGTACTTTGATAACGTAACTTGGTATGAGACTGATGATGGCAGCGATGATGGGTATGAGACGGTTTATCCTTGATTGTGATTTATCTGGAGGAACGTGTAAAGTATTGCTGTGTGGTTGTGGTTTTGCTGCAATGAATGGGTATTTGAGATAAAGCTGTATTAGTGAGTTGCCATAATAATGAGAAAGTATTCTCTTAAAAATCAAACTGTACTGAAGCAGAATTTACTTACCACTTGTGCTCTGTTACGGCATTGGCCAAGCAAGATGCTTCATTGGGTGGAAAAGTGGAGCCCAGCGCACTGACATCGATCTTCATACTCGTAGCCACCTTGTGGCATCTGCAATATCTTGTCCTCTTCCCATTTGGGAATCTGTGCCCTATAACCTGTGGCCTTGCTAATTACTTCTTCTAAACCAACTTCGAGAGCACGATGAGTGAAACAAAATTTTCGCTTATCATAAACGCCCCGCACTACGGCCTTGGCGAAGAAGAATTAGGTGAGATCCCTGCACTTTTCATGGTTTGCATCTGAGACATTTTAGCTTGTGCTTAAAGTGGCGATTTATATTAGATTCTTATGTCCCTCGTCCGCGCTTACTTTTGCAATATGTCTTTATTTTCTTTCAATGAGCAAACATGTCATCTACGGAGTGATATCCGCTCGGCTTCAACCCGGTCAAGACCCTCTGGTGAAAGAATGGATAGGCATCTTTCTCATCTTCTTCACTGTTTTCGCTTTCCTCCTTGCAACTTCCTGGGTGAGTCAATAGTAGTACCAGAATAGACAAGTACTATACTAATAAAAGAGAACAGGTCGCCTACACCTCCCAAGTCATCGGAGCCCTAGCTGCAATCGAAGACCCTAACTCCAACCCACCCCCCTACATCCGTCTTGACAACCAAGCCACTAATCGCAATGATCCCGAACTCACCACCACCCCAACCCCAAAACCAGTAACCAGCGATCTTCGTACATCCATCAACTACCTCTTCAGCCTCGGCGACGGCGGTATTTTCTCCACCTTCCGCGGATTCCGCATGTATTCCGCCTTCATCTCGCTAGATATGGTCTTAGCCCTCTTAATACCCGCCTTCATCCCCGTCCCCATGCACATGACCCTCGCCTCATTTCTAGCCAACTTTATGGGCAGAATGTTCCTCGCTACATGGCAAATGGCATGGGTGCATGTAGTCATCGCAGATAAATCGCCTTTCGTCGGCTATCGACGCATGCTAGGGTATCAGCATTGGAAACGGATTGCTCCTGCTGCCGTACTGCATAGTGCCGTCATGTCTATGACTTCCTCGCTGAACTTGGCTGTCTCCAGGGCTGTTGGGTGGGTTATTGTGGGTATTCTTGGTGAGAAGGGATCGAATGGTGAAAAGGGAGAAGGGGGAATTGGTGTTGTTTTCTGGTTTATGTTCTTTTTCTTACTCACTGTACCTGTTAATGCGATATTCACTCGTGTGGCGGCTTCGATGTTGCCTGAGGGGCTTGATCCCATTGTGCCGTTTGATCGGCGGTTTGGTGGTAAGGTGAAAATGGGGGGTAGGGATGCGAGATTGGGTATTGTGGATGCGTGGAGGACATTTGAGTGGTCTGCGAGGGTTCAGTATTTTAAGATTGTTTTTCAGGCGATTGCTATTGAGATTGTGCTGGGTGTGGTTGGGGGGTTGCTGGTTTTTGGAGAGTTGAAGTGGTTGCTTTACTCTCACTGATCACCATGTCTCTGTTTATATTCTAATGTGTGGGTTGAACTCTTATAATGAAAAGGAACATCACCAGAACTGATACAGCGCAATGTAAAGAATATAAGTGATGCTTTGCATTTCTATAACCTCGACTAGATGTAGATTACGTCAAATGATGTGTTACTGGAAGGTATATGTGGCGGGAGTTTTACCTATTGGAACGTGTGATTGTTTGAAGCCTTGTGCTGTGCTTTCAAACGGAGCAAGAAGGAAAGAGATATGAATAACTTTAATTACTTATCTTTCTTTCCTACAGTCATTAATAAGAGAAAAGCTACTGAGCACTTATATGACCCCAATGTGCATTCCTATCTCGTCTAGCCTGCAAATCATGAATCCTGTTTAGGATATTAAGCCTTCGCTTGACCGTAGTACACAGCTTCCACGTATTTGGTTTCTTCTACACCAAGTGCGCCACTTTCATATTGCTGCCCCATCGCCCTCTGCAGATCAGCAAATGTGTCCCTCGCGTATGCTTTGACTTGCTTGGCATGTTCGTCATCTGCATCGTCGTCGTCGAATAAACCACCTTCAGCCTCATCATCGCCATTGATTTCCACTGCTGGAATCGCTGTCATCATCTGTACTCTCACGCCTCGGTCTGCTCTGACGACCCCGATGCAATACTTCAAGTACATCCACAATCTCAACGTGTCCCACATCTAGGACAACCATGGCTCCTGCTGCGAGTAGAATTCGGACAATGTCCCTCAACTCAACGTAGCCATACCGGCCCACAGTGACTGTTTTCCTCACATAAAGCGCCACAGCATCCAATGCTGTATGATTATTACGATTATTGCTAGACAGGAAAGGTGTATTGACTCAAACCCTTCGACCTCGAGAAAATATTGGACACATTGGACATCTGCAAAGCCCGCGGCCATCGAGAAATGTTCGTAATGACCGGCCCGGATGGACACACTCACATTGGCTTGCTGGGCTTTTACCAATACCCCGCTGCCTCTGTGTCAGCGGAACCGATTAATGGAACAATACGTCTCAGGGTCATGCCATAAGCCCCGGGCTACTGAACCAGACTAATATCCGCTCCGCTCTGTTTCACTAAAAATTTTACGCCCTCCAACCAGTTCCTATCCGCTGCAGTGATCAGTGCACAACCCCAGATATCGTATCGAAAATGTATGTTTATGTCTGCGTGGGCTTCGCAGGTCAAGAAACGCAACATATCGGAGTCTTCTCTCTAGGTTGCCGCTCTTAATGCGCAATCGCTCCCTATTTTGAAACAAACATCCACTTCCTTATCTTCCAATAATAATCTGACCATGCCAATATGTCCACCAGAGACAGCCTCGATCAGTGGTGTGGAAGGATAGAATTTGCCTTGTAGGCCAAGAGTGCCACCTTTCGCCAGAAGAATATGCATAATCGGGGTATGGCCAGTCATTGCAGCTAGAAGCATGCAGGTATCACCCCGATCATTAGTACAGGTCACATCTAGCTCGCCCATATTCCACCATCAGTCCGATACTGAGAGTCCGTTTCGACGCACGGTCAGAACAGAGTATTCGACAGGCCATAATCTTTTATCAAAGCACCGGGCCCAAGCCCGGTATCGCGCGCTGCTATCCTGCGGAGCACCGAGAAAATTCTCCAGGAGTTCCATAACAAAAGACAGGTCCTTTGCCGGAACGCTGGCAGGGTCTAACGTAGTAATATGTTCCGGCCAAAAACAGAAGACGTAGTAGAGAAATGGTCATGTGAAGTAGGATTTTGCAGGCCTGTAGCGATCACCTTTGGCATCAGGATTGAACATGGTCTCCTTCCAACAGGTATCGCTCATCATAAATAGCAAACACGCTTTACCGACCATCGAGTCGGTGACTGCAGTAGTCCAGCTGCGACGTAGCTCGAAATACTCTGCGACCGATATCTTTGATATTCTCTATACGTCCCGCTCACAATCGATAATCAGCAAATTGCGACGCAATGCCAACAATGCATCGTCGCCAATCGGGTTACACAACTCTGTCGTTTTACTGTCAGGGTTAATGCGGACTGCCTCGAGAAGCTCTTCTCATGAAAGCGGTTCTCGTGCGGTGAGAACCCACTTCAAAGCGCGTAGCGCCAGATATCGGTCGTGAGGTTGGCTTTCCTCTATTCTTTCCAAGAGAATTTTATACGTATCTTCGAGTGTTCTCGGAAGGGTCTGAAGACACTCCAATATAGCTTCAGAAGACACGCATCTTTCGGGCTGTTTGGCACCAGCTGCAGACATTGCTTTTTCTGGGAAATTTCGTCCTCATACCAGGGGTGGCTGTCTGGTGACGTGTCACTCTTAGGCATCTATCCAAATAGCATCCATCATCGAGGTAGTGCTTTCCACATTTCCTATCACGTTGTCAAGAACACCAGCATAACACGAGATGGAGTTGATGAGCTCAGGCTCGACTATTTTGAAGAACCCAATGCCAGCCTCTATAGAGGCAATCGACCGGCAGTGAAGATACAGAATGCATAGATGGGGTGGTTGGTGGATAAAGGAGGTGAACTGTACACAAGTAATTACCCTGCACGGAGAATCCCCCTCCATAACACACATTCCGAGTAAAGTGAGAAACCAGAATAGTTAGAGATACGCTCATGAGACAAGGATCTCCAGTCTATCTACAAGATAGCAAATGTTCACAAAGACGGGAATTCTCTTGCTGGTGGAACATTTACTCCGGGATAAGGTAACGTCGACATGTGTGCAAGGCGGGAAGTTCTTGCTTGGAAGTACAGAGTATGAGTTTTAAACTTGATCTCGGTTTCCCTTGGTGGTTTTGATACCTCATAAGATGATAATGTCTGACTGAGTAGATTTCAGACCGCGGTCAAAGCACGGGCCGCGACCGCGGCGCACTAAACCAGATTAGGACATCCGCCCAACCTCGAGCGCGCAAAGATCGCTGGTGCAAACACCGCGGAGCAATAGGTTGCTACTGCGACAGTTCCAGCTCACACCCTCCGACTGTCCAGAATGCCGCCCTTCAGAGATGAGCATATCTTGGTACGTGCAGATTTCTCCTAGCGCACTAATCATTGATTTACCCCCTACTGGCGGACTCCAACTGACCCCCTCCTCCCCAGATAATTGCGCCAGGCTCGCAAGTGACCCTGGCGCAACTGGGTCTCCCAGAGTCATTCACCCCTGCCCGATTTCGCTTCCCTACGCGCATGTTTCCCGCCGAGAAGAAGGGCGAATACGAACCGTACAAGATCCGCGAGCGACGACAGGAAGTTCCCGTCAGCAATGGCAATGGCACCGACGCGCCCAAGGAGGACGTGGAGATGAAGGATGCGGAATCGGCACAGCAAGACGGAGCCGTGAAGACCGAGAATGAATCCTCCGAACAGCCCGAAAATGCGCAAAAGACCGAGGGCCAGGATGCCAACGGAGAGGAGAAGCAGGAAACGACAACCGAGATCTTCTACGAGGAGGACGTAACCTCCGATGAGGGGGCTGTCTATCCAATTCAGAGTGGTCGCATTGTCGACTGGCCATGCTTCTTTGCCCTTTTGACGCACGTTTACAACACGCTGAGCCCGCCATTCCACACCCCGATCATGCTGATCTCTGAACCGGCATGGTCCGCCCGCGACCGGGAGACGATCACACAGTTTGTCTTTGAGAAGTTCAAGACACCCGCCTTCTGCCTTATGGACTCCGCTCTCGCTGTATGCTACGGATACGGTACCTCGACAGCCACGGTGGTTGATGTTGGCAAGGACAAAGTCAATGTCACTGCCGTCACTGACTTCCTTGTTAACGAGCATGGAAGAGGTATCGCGCTGGAAGGCTGTGGTGGTGACTACATGACGGATAGGATTGTGGAGCTTTTGGGCCCGAAGGGATTTACAAGGGAGATGTGCGAACAGTTGAAGCGCAGCAATATCACTGAGCTCTTGCCTCCGGGCACACCTCTTCCTGGCGCCGCTGCAACCGCGCGACAGGGCGCTAACCCAGCCGCTTCGGCCTCAACTGGAACCAAGGATGGCAATGCACCGAATGAAAACATCCCCCGCGGTCCGGGTGAAGGCACCCAGACCGGTGGTGAAGGCAACGGCGAGGCCGACGAGGATGAGGGAGTTTTGGATGTCGCAGCCATTGTCAGTGGTAACACGAGTGAGTTCCTCGCCAATCGGGAGAAAGAGAAGGCCGAGAAGGCCTCAACCAAGAAGGGCGCGACAGATCAATCCGGCAAGCCCCTCCGTCTCCCGAACTCCAAGAAAGAAAAGGCTTCATTCCAATTTGAGGAGTACGTGAGGATAGAACCTGAGAAGGATACGCCCAATGGGCCCGGGCGGTATATGCGTCAGTCTCGCGAGATCGAGGTCGGTGTTGAGCGCTTCCTCGCCGCAACTCCCAAGCAAAATTCTGGAGACCGTCTCACCGGCGGCCTGCTCGAGGATATTGCGACTCAGATCCACCACACTATCCTTGCAGTGCCTGATGCGACGAAGCGGAGTGAACTCTGGGACTCACTCATCGTAGTCGGCAATGGCAGCAAAATAAAGGGTATGTAGCCGGACCATATCACCATGAGGATATTGATTGACCTTTACTCCTAGGCTTCACACAATCCCTGCTGGGCACCATCACACAGAAGTACATTCTCTCCCCATCCGCCACTATGTTCACCTCCGAAATTCCCTCCAACTTCTCTACTCCCCTTCCCACCGGAGGAACCAACACTCCGGCACCTTCCGGCCAGGCTGGTCCGATGAATCACCCTGCGGGTCACGGTGTGAATCCTCTGCTTGTCGCAGCCACCCATGCCAACAATCCCATGCCCGGCACCCCCTCCATGGACCCCGCCATGTCGCATCACCGCTCGACGGGACATTCTCAAACCCCCACATCGGTCAAGACTTTGAGACCCCCGGAATACTTCCCCGAGTGGAAGGAGCAGAGCAACACCAATGCCCCTGGTGCTGCTACCACGGGAGGGCCTGGTGCCCCAAGCGGTGGCCACGGCATGGAGGAAGCCGTGTTCCTCGGAGCACAGGTTGCATCGAAGGTTGTTTTCGTGATCGACCAAGGCGTCAGCAAGGGCTTTATGAGCCGAGTGGAGTACAACGAGAATGGCCCTTCCGCGATCCATGAGTACACCATGTGATCACCTCTAATGATTGGCTTACGTGCCTGGGGATTGATACGCGTGTTTGTTCACATATGAAAGCGGATTCTTTTTATTTAAGGACCTGGTCCTGGTTCCTTTTTATGCTTCAAATTTACGGTTAATTATTTATTTTGTTCAGCTCTCTTTCGTGGATCTTGTATTCTACGTGATGGCGTCTTTCACTAGAAAAGCAAGTCTGACTCGGATGCTAGGATAGGTGGAGTCTGGTCGGATAGTACTTGAATAGTATTCGTGCAATGAATTGATGTAGTTCCTTTGGCAGGCAGTCGGCGTCATAAGCCTAGAGAGTGCTACTGGTGCTTACTTGTGGCCGACCACGTATGCTCTGTTAATTATGTGTGAGAAGTACGTAACAGCAAGACTAAATTCTCTACCCACTATCTATTGCACTTATACAACAGACACAAACTACTACTTTACAACAAACATAACCCACCGAGATAGAAAACCCGCCCAGAACCCCACTCCACATCGCCCTGATTTGGCGCATAGATGTTCTACCGAAGCCTTAGAGACACGTGGATTCTCAAAGTTGAGGGCTTCGAGGCCCAAAAGTGCCGACGGCGTTCGAAAAATAATGATATGTTCCCAATCGGGAATTTGCGGGTATCTCGGAAAGAGGTTCCGAACGGTTTTCAAGGTGTTGATGAAAGATGCATATGGTCAACTAAGCGAGGAACGTGTAAGTACGAGGAAGTAAGTACCTTGGGAATAAACCAGTCTACTGCATTTATACATATCAAACCCATGACTTCTCACAAGGTATACCTCCACAGCCTGTACATCAACCCCATCCCCAATCATTTCTCTTACCCCAAAAAAACATCCACCTCAATCTCCAAATTCTGCCCTTCAAACGGCAACGCCTCAATCCCCAACATAGTCCAAGTAGGCTGATGATCGGGACACCACTTCTTAACATTCGCCACCATCAGGTTGATAATCTTCTCTCGGGTCTGGGGCAACTGGACATGGTACGTGCGGATCTTCACGACGCGGTCCCAGCCGGATTTCACGCTAGCGCGTAGATCTGGCTTGGCTTTTTCTAGTGTGTAGAGGATGACTTCGTTAATGTTGGTGAATGCTTGGGCGACTTCTTCTTCGAGTGTGGGGGGCACTTCGGTGGATGTGGGGGACATGCCGGCTGATTTCCGAGGGAGGGGGGAATAGTTAGTTGGTGATGAGAGGAATGGAATGGGGCTGGGGGAGAGGGCTCACTCTGGCCGGCTATTTCCATTCGGTCTCCGGCTATGCATGCTTCGGCGAAGCCGTAGGCTTCTTGGAAGTGTTGGCCGCGGCCGGGGCGGGAGTAGCTGGGGATTGGGGGCATGATGGTGGTGAGGTTGGTTTGTGGATGTATGGGGGTGGAGGAAATGTGGAAGGTAAAATGCTTTGTTTGGAGAGGGGTCATGGCTATTTATGTTGTGTTATGCCTGGAAGTGTCATTTATCGATCTTGTCGCTATCAACGCTAGTTGCAGTAGTGCTTACTAGCTGTCAGGGGTCCTTCGTAGAATTGATAATCAGTAGCCGCTCAGACATGCAATGTAGCGTGGAAGCGTTGATCATCGAATGTTAAAGCATAACCTTTTTTCTCGTAACCACATAAACATCTATAATGTTGAGCACCTCACTCCTCGCCAGATAGTTCCATCGGTAATTCCGGCGTAGTGTTGAATGCTTTCAAGCCTGTCTCTCCCGTGCCACTATCCTCTCCACGTGTAGCAAGCTCCGACAAGGGGACATCTTCCTGTGGCACGTAAACTGACGAAGACATGCCGACATAGCTGCTCCGGTAGCGCTGTGGGTTCTTGGTGCGGCGGTAGATGATTGCGAAAGCTGGAAGACAGCCGACGATGACAGCTAGCAATAAAGGTTAGCATAGCAGAGAGAATGAGAGGGAGAACCATACCTATCCCCGCCTCGATCATGCCCCAGAATGCCAGCCAGGAACTACTTGGGGTGCTGTCGTTGTTGGCGCGAGTACCGATTTGGATGACTCGTACAACTGCCATGATCACGCAGATGGTGCCCAAGGCAAACACGGCAGCGACACTGATCTTCTGGCCCAGCGGAAGGTGCAGCGACACCACCAGTCGCAATGGCAGCACCATGACTTATTCACTTCAGTCATTCATACACCTTCATAATACTTCGAAACAGAAACTTACTCATTATATCGCTGATAGCGTCGACCGCAAAACTATAATACAAACTGGCAATCTCTGCCACGGCGTCTCGATGTGTACTGCACTCCCCTTCGCAGCTGTCAGTATCCACACATGCAGGGGACACGGAGCACTGACCAACGGTGAACCATGCATGCATACTTTGACATGAGGTAAAATTGGATACAATTGCCCCGATAAAGGTCCACACAGCTGTCAGCTGAACGTTTTCCCGCAATAGGTCAATTTATGGACGCACCACGATGCAAAAACACAATACCGCATACCACCATTTCATCTCACCCGGCAGGTCTTGGAGAAGTCGGCGATAGAGAAACAGAAAGTATAGTTTGACGGACCACAGCGACCCCCATAATAGCATGGTGTTCGCAAAAAAGACCTTGATCATGAAAAGGGCGTCGGACAGCATAGTCGCCCAAGGACCGATCTTGCCATCCGTATACGCATCGATTTTGTACATAACCGGGGTGACGATAATGTACGCAATGCTCATGGCCAGGAAGCAGGCCCACGACAGCAGAATGCAGCCATCCTCGACCTGCAGCGACCGTAATTTCCAGAAGATCAGACTAAACCGAGCAATGACCACCGCCGACGACAAGGCGATCATGGTATAGCCAGTGGCCTGTACCTGGCTGGCTGAGACATAGTTTCATTCCATCCGGACTGGTGGAGCGATCGCCAGCGATGTCTAAGTCGTTTGACGGCAGGCATCCCTTTTCATATTCTGCCGACATCCCGGGTGGTAAGCATCCTGCGGCGGGCAACAGGATGCATTAACAAGTGTTAATTTCACGGATACGGCTAATCTGGATGTCATCCGTCATCAAGCGAGCCGGACGGCCGCTAAGGAAGAGCCGGCGGTATAGCGCCTTGTTTGGGGAAGCCACCATGGTGGCCTATAAAGGAATGAGCGCCCTGCAGTAAGTCAACGCCTCCTGAAACCTCTACGACTCCTGCTTCAACCCTTATCTTCATCCTGTTCCTGCCAAGCACCATGCGGCCCGGCGCGCTGTTCATCGCTACGCTTCTGGCGAGAGTGACAGCGCTGGACAACACTACCAGTCGCATTGTCGCTAAATTGGCATCCTACGGAGTTGATGCCTACGAGTATTTCAACTCCAGCGTGCTGCTGGACTCGTCATTGAGCACGCGGTCGTTGGGATTTTGCTCCGACCTGGTGAGTTACTTCCCGTCTTCCTGTGTGCTAAAACCGGACGATGGCACCCGAACCCTGTCTAGTCGTCGGGCTAACGCATAAGCACCAAATTGACAATTTCACTAATCCGACCAGTGTTCCGCGCTTCCCCGGCTCTATCCTGGCCACGTGTTGCAACGCTCGACTACGGCTTACTCGACTTGGGATGCCAGCTTCTGGTCGCAGCAACAGGAGGATGTCGATCCAGCCTGCGTTTTCCAGCCATCCAGTGCAGTGGAAGTCGCTGTCGGCCTGCTGCTGTCAGAGCTGACGCTGTGTCCGTTTGCTGTTAAGAGTGGCGGCCATGCCGCTTTTGCAGGCGCCTCCAACATCCAGGATGGCTTGACGATAGATCTGGTCGGGCTGAACTCTACGGCTTTGTCCAGGAATTCCACTGTCGCGTCTGTCGGTACGGGTAACCGCTGGTTGGATGTCTATGATTGGCTAGATCCCATGGGCTTATCGGTCATTGGTGGTCGTGTGTCCGACATTGGCGTGGGCGGCCTGACGCTGGGAGGTAAGCGATAGATCAACCAGACGCAAGGAGAATGTAAGCTAACAAGGTATCTAGGAGGTATCTCCTTCTTCTCCGGTTTCCACGGCTGGGCCTGTGACAATGTTGCCAATTACGAGGTATATCAGTCTATATTGCTTATCAATACTGCTTCTGTATCTGACGAGATTGGTTTAGGTTGTTCTGGCCGACGGTAGCATCGTTGATGTTAACCCTGACACTCATTCCGATCTTTACTGGGCCCTGCGTGGTGGTGGCAATAACTTCGGCATCGTTACCCGCTTCGACCTGACAACGCACACTCAGGGCCTCATGTGGGGAGGCTCACGCGTTTGGCTGGAAGAGTATCAATCCGACATCCTACATGCGCTGGTTGACTTTGGATTCAATTCGCCGTCGGACCCCAACGGGGCACTGATTGTGTCAGTGGCTTACGCTGAGGGTCTCTACCTGCTGGTCGCAGACTTGGAGTACGCACAGCCGGTGACCAATCCCCCTATCTTCGAGAACTTCAGCAGCTCGGGAGTTCTGGAAGACACCATGGCCATCCGTAGTCTGTCCAACATTACCCTTCTGTTCAAGGAATCCAATCCCAACGGACTGCGCGAGAGCTATTGGACAGGCACCGTTCAGCTTGACTATGAGCTGGCGACCAACATCACCAACATGTTCAAGCAGGAACTCGTTCCTATTCAGAACGTGACCGGCCTTGTCCCCGCTCTCGTTTGGCAAGTGATCAGCACTAACACCATGGAGCACATGGCCAAGAATGGGGGTAACGCGCTAGGACTCGATCCGGAAGACGGGCCCTTGCTGCTGATCAACCTTGCTTTCATGTGGGACAATGAGGCTGATGACGCTGCAGTCATGGCTGTCCTGGGCAGAGTTACCCAAAAGGCGCTCTCAGCAGCACAGGCTCGTGGTCTGGGTAGTCGCTATCTGTACATGAACTACGCGAGTCAGTACCAGTCTGTTGTGCCCTCTTACGGCACGGCAAACCAGGCTCGCTTGCAGGCGATCTCGAAGAAGTACGATCCTTTGCAGGTGTTCCAGAATCTGCAACCGGGTTATTTCAAGCTTGATGGGGCACCAGCTTTGTAGGATGCTCGATGCATAGATATTTCGGAATTCACAAATTTTTTTTTTACGATAATTGCAGTGGATTATACAAAACTTGGCTCTTCCGGCCAGCGCCTGCGACTGAGCCCCTATGGACCTCAAAGCTGGGGTTCCCCAAACAGATAGAGTTATACAGAATGTACGGGTTAGTAATACTGTTACTACACTAAGCAATGACATCGGAGTCCGACAGCACGCTAGTCCACTTGAAAGCTCAGGAAAATAAAAACAAAGAAAAAGTTCTAAGTTCGAGTCAATCTTCTGATCCGTCGTGCCAGACTCAGTCATCTTCAAAAGAGACTAGGCTGAGAAACGGACATGACCTCCCGTTCAGCAATGACCAGTTTCGGCGCTAACCATGCAGTGTGAGAGCAATACTCATTTTCCCTAACTACCACCGAGAACGATAACGCAACTTGAATTCTCAAATCAGAATACGGCTTTGGCGAACTATTAGTGATGTTCCCATGTTTCTAGTATGAATATTTAGACTACAACGTCCTTTTCTTTGCGAAGGTTCTATAACATCCGCTGTCGACAAAATCCCTTAGCGCCAGCCAGTTTCAGGCATCCACCTTATGAAACACGACACATGAGAAACGATAGCCTGAGAATACGCGCCCAGCTACTGCAGACGTATATTAGCCAACCATCCCTACGCGACACTACGTTGGAATGATCTAGCATGACAACCCCCCTCAGCCTCGCAGCGCCTATAGACGCATTAACATCGTAGCCTGATGACAAGCTACCCAACAAATCCAGCACAACACCGGTCCATCTCCTTCCACTTTTCTACCACTCAAAACTGAATTCACTTTTCCAAGACCATCATCTGAATAAATAAACTACTGAACGCTATCAACATGTCCTTCCCCCACCCCAACACCTCCTACACCCTCGCCTGGATCTGCGCGCTCCCCGAAGAATACGACGTCGCAATCGCAATCCTTGACGAAATTCACGGTTTACCGCAAAATCAACCCCTCGAAGACAAAAACGCCTATCTACTTGGCAGAATAGGAGCGCATAATGTCGTTATGGTTTGTCTGCCTGCAGGACGGATGGGGACAACTGCCGCCGCAATCGTAGCGGAGAACTTGTGTCAGACTTTTAGGTCGGTGAAGTATGGGTTTCTTGTTGGTATTGGGGGTGGTGTTCCAGGGTCTGGGAGGGATATCAGGTTGGGGGATGTGGTGGTTAGTGTTCCGGGGGGTGGGTATGGGGGTGTTGTACAGTATGACCTGGCAGACGAGAGTGTATATCAAGGGCCATTGAACTCGCCGCCGGAAAAGTTGCTATCTTATGTGACACTTCTGAGTATTCTCATGAGGAGTCCTAGGGTTGCTGGGAACTGCTTCCGGGAACAGTTGGAGCTTCTTGGGGAGGAGTTTGAGTATCCGGTTCGTCTTGAAGATAGATTATTCTGCTCGGGGTATTCACATAGTTTTTGGAGAGGAAAATGTGAGGCTTGTGAACTCCACTGTGGTCAAATATACAGGAAGAAAAGGAAAGACACGCTTCCTGTTGTGCATCTGGGCACGATTGCCTCGGGGAATACCGTTGTTGGGGATGGTGTGACGAGAGATACAATTAATCACCGGTTTGGGAACTCGATCTTGTGTTTTGAGATGGAAGCCGCGGGAGTTATGAATACCTTGCCTTGTCTGGTTGTTAGAGGTATTAGTGATTACGCGGACTCGAGGAAGAATGATGAGTGGCGGCCGCGTGCTATTGCTGCTGCTTGCAGCTATGCAAAGGCTTTAATTTTGCAGATTCCACCGGAAGAGGTGCCGCAGCAGGAGATTTATGTGCATGTGACAGGTCCAAGTAAGTGGGACGCTTTCATTAAGGTTACATGTGACTTGCTAACGGGTTTGTGTCCTAGTCAAAGACCTGCGTGATGAACTGGGTCAAATAAAGGCGGCACTTTATGGTCTCTGGAGTCTTCAGAGAGGTAAAGTTCTAATTAGGAGCGTGCTCCCCCTTCGGCAGTGAGCTAACTACAGTACAGATAATGCATATACAGAAAGTCACAACGATCATCGCCTGACGACTGTGTGGAGCAGAAGCGTGAGCATCACCGCAAGCCTCACTAGCAGGCTAGCCTTCCCATATTATGGATTGATGCAAGCGAGCCAGTACGTAAGCTACAGGATATCGTCCTTTGTCGACAGCATGAAGCGGTATATATGTTCCAAGCTACTTGGGTACCCTACAAGAGACGCAAAAGCCGGCCCTAGTGCTGGAGCACTCCCTTCCGTACTTTCAAGGATGGGGGTGGCATCTCATCGCAGAGCCGCACATGTGGATGTCCTCGTGATATATAGTGAAATTTCTCGATCCGACCTCGCTTGAATGAGGATCAACACATGTCCGCCTATTTACGAAGATAAAGTCGAGCGATGTTCGTGATGTGGCTCGTATGGCGGGGTCAAAGGGATTGCCGAGACTTGCAAATTGGCAATTCCGACACTTTATGCTCTCGCTTGATCGCGCGATCAACATTTTAGCCTGTCTGCC
This sequence comes from Aspergillus piperis CBS 112811, assembly GCF_003184755.1. Classification (NCBI taxonomy): domain Eukaryota; kingdom Fungi; phylum Ascomycota; class Eurotiomycetes; order Eurotiales; family Aspergillaceae; genus Aspergillus; species Aspergillus piperis. Next base: position 1,531,049 of record NW_020291597.1, on the reverse strand, counting down.
TTCAAATCGACAATCGTTTTCGATTTCTATTGGTGCGGAAGCATTCCCACACACGGCTCAGCGGTCTCGTATTCGTGCCGATCGGAGGAGATTGAGTATGGCTTCGTCTTGGCATGACAGATATATAGACCCTGAGCTGAAAATTTTAGCCTTATATCGAGGGATAGGGGATTCTTCTCCCATTGTGGGAGTTTATAGAGTTTTTTTCCAGAACATTTATAATTACTGCAATTTTGGTAGGCATAGACGGGGGTACTACGAACAATCCCCTAAAATATGGCGGAACTCACAGTGGGATATGTTTCTGGCATCATTGCCGCTGGCGTGTTCCTGGGTAGGTGACTCAGTCTTGAAGTTCAATTGAACATAAGCTAACTGCTTCAAGTCCGTCTCTTTATTCCAACGGTTATTTGTCTCTTGGTTATCGGCCATCTGCCCGCTGAGAATTCGATCGTCTCTTGGTATCGATTCCTCTCACAGGCTTTTTCATAAATCGAATATCACTGATAATGCTATAGGTCAGTCGTTAGCCGGCTGCTTCACTCATCATATTGGCCCACAATACTTGATTCAGATACCGCTGCCAGCACAGGCGTCAGCAAACGAATTCTCACCTATTCCTGGCTTCAGTTGATCGCAGCTGTACTTGTATCAGTTACCGGAATCGTCACCCCTCTGGGCCTCTACGACACAATCGGTCCCCAAGACAACCCCACAGACGTTCTCTTCCACTACGCGCCTGATACATCAGCCTTCGGAAAGGCAACCCCTAGTAGGGATGGATATAAATCACTTCGCATGTGTTATGCAGATGAGGATCCCGACACCCCAGAGGGCTGTCCCGGCGCACCACCAAATCGGGAGGACATGGACGACATCACTGAAGCCTATTCGGTTTGGCCTAGCAGTATCAGCCTGTTTACGAGTGGAAACGTGTCAGCGACAGTCTCCAGCGTGTTCGATGTCCAGTGGCGGTCGTTTCGTTCATCAACGCAAATAGTACCAGGCGCTAGCCCTACAGGGAGTGTATTCTCTCAGGGATATTATCGACAGATTTCCCAGCTGATCTTGGATGAGGACTTGTTGGCTGTTGAGGGTTTAATCGTGGATAGCAAGGCTGGACGGATCGGTTTCCGCAATCATACTATTCCTGCATACCTGCCCATGGGCGCTGAGTGGACAGAGGATATCCTGTTCATCGAACCCGAAAGCCGTTGCGTCGACACTAATTTGACAGTGGATTACAACTACGACCCCCAGGCACAATTTAGCAGCTTCAGTACCGACAACATGTATAACACCGATCTTCGAAATTTAGCTCTTGTTGACCGCGGTGGTTTCGTCAACCTATCTCATGAAAGATACGATATCAATGCTTCTAATTTCCAGGAGAATGCTGCACTGTACGAACGTGCCTACAATGCCGCATGGAGACACAATATGCTCATAATGCAGTACTTCAACGTGACGACCAACGGATCAGACGGACGCGTACCATTCGAGTATATGCACTCAGAGCTGGGAAAGAGGTTCAGTCTGGCAAACATTTCGACTAATTTCGTCGAGCCGATGACTGTCCAAACAGACTCGGGGTACGGTAGTTTTCTTGACCTTCAAGACGGCTTTAACTTGGGAACCAACTACTCGACTGAACAGTCCAAGAATCCGCTAAACCTCAGCACCTATGATGTCTATGCCATCGGCAGTGAAGCCTGTCATTACCCTTCCGATACGGCTCTATCAAACATGTCATTCGTCGGCATAGCCTGCGGTACTATTTTCGCCGCTCCTCGGAGACTCGACGGTGACCCGCTCATCCCAGACACAAACAGCACCTGGAGCACCCCGCTCTATTCCTGCGCAGCGGCGACCAAGGCGGCTGTTCGCGAAGTCACCTTCCGATTTAATGGTACCGGGGGCCTAGACAAACTAGTCATCCAAAGCATCAACGAAAAGAAATACAAAGACCCCTCCGAGCTCCCCCTCTGGGGCGTCGAGCGACTCACGAACCACACCATGCTAAATGTGCGCCCTCTATGGGGCCTCGTCTCACCCGAAGTCGGCGCTCGCGACGACATCTCCACCGTGCAGAGAGACTACCTCTGGCTTCCCGGCTACACGGACCTCCTTACATCTGACACCGTAGCCGGCGAGCCAAGCATGCCCGGAAACCTATTCTACACACAGCGACTCCTCTCCCTATTCGACATCTCCACTCTCGACGAAGCAACCTCTCGATACACAGGATCCGGTGACCTAGCTCTATACAACCGCTGGTATGAACTATCTTCCTCCGCCAGCGGCGTCGAGAAAATGCTCGGGCTTATATGGACCGACATGTCCGCAAATACCATTGTCGGGACGCGTGGATGGCATAACGCTCCAGGTCAGACTTCCAAGAATAGGAAATTGGCGAAGCGAGATGTGGGTGGGGTAAGCGTTCCGGTGACACTGTGGTCAAGGAACATAAAATACCACGTTCCCTATGCCATTCCAGCGTTTATTGTTCTAGCTCTGTCCATTACGCTTGCGGGGTTCACTGTCTGTCTCCTTATTTCACGCCGTACGGGTCTGGGACAGATGCGGTCTTATCTTGCTCGTACCTCGCCGGGTAGAATTCTTGGAACTGGGCTTCATCCAGATCAAGCCGGTGTCCTTGCGTCTACCAAGGCTTGGATCCAACAGGTGGGTGTGCGGAAGGCTACTCTGCCAGGACAGAAGGAGGATGGAACGATTCCGTTGTTGGATATTCCTGCTGCTACTGAGGAGGGGGTCCGAGATCGGAAGTAGGAGTGGCTGTTTGGTTATGTTGGTCTGGGGCGTTTGTCTTCTGTGATTAATTGATTCAGATACTTGGGGATAATACTAGCTCTGATGAGGTGAATTACATGAGCGCTAGTTAATGAGCTTTTTTATCAGCGCAAGGTTCTGGTAATCATAATATTTTGCAAAGGATCAACGTGTGATAATCAGGTCATCTCTCTTCTCTCTGGAAGACCACCATAGGTGCCAGAATAATAATTCAAAAGTTAACTTCAAACTAACGTGCGAGAGAACTTATAACTGACTGAATTGTCACTCGGCAGCTACTCCTCATTGCCCTAGAAACACTTGACAATTCATCTACAAGTATCACACACAGTCCCTGCCCATACCAGGTGACCATCCTACACCTGCGGAGTGCGGAGTACCCTGGCTACTTTTTATTTTATATTTTCATTTCATTTCTTTTTATTCTTTTTTTACTATTACTTTTCTCCGTTTCACTTATCTTCTGTTCAGCCCCATTAGCTATCCTCCGATCCTATTAGCCTTTAGGTAACTCAAAGTCTCGGCACGCTGCATGCGCATCTGCGGCTGAGGGGACACGTTCCATCAACTCCACAACCCTTCATTTTCGGAGTCTCTGTTCTTACAGCTGATAAAACTCAAGGCATACAGAGTAAACTTAGGTAGATATGTAAGCTTCCAGGCATTGGCTTGGATTGGAGGGATGAGATTAACACATGCCATGGCACAAATTTGGCACCTTCACAACCGCACGCACCGTCAGCCCCATGATCTCACGGTGGCTGGTGTAGTCCTCTGAAGCTATCATCAAGATCCTAAAGTGCAGAATTGCTGTCTCTTCTGTGTACTAGGCAATGGCACTAGCAGGGCTTGTTCGGGGTCTGCTCGGTCACGAGGTATGGAAATCCTTAGGTTCAGCTGAGAGGATTTTCTTGCATGCCCGCTGAGATCCGCATGCATGCTTTCACGTAGACTAACAAAAGAAAAAAAGAGTGCGCAATGAACACTGCATTATTCAATTTCGATGACCTTCGAATGGCCGCTGCGTTCAAGTTATTCTCGTGTGGCTGGAGAAAATCCAGGTCTGGCAGATACGGCTTCTTGTGCTCAATGAGCTTGGAAGGGCAATTTGCTGGGTCTCTTTGACGTAGAGATCCTGGGCAATTCTATGTGTATGATGCTTAGGGACATCGGCGGATTAGGTGGCAAATTTCTTCTGCAGTGCATAGAACAAGCTTGCATCTAAGGGCCAAACGTCATGGAAAACCATCTTTGGGCTGCAATAATGAGTCAGATGTACGCTCAAGCAAAGCAGGATATTGCCGTTGTGGATCTGCAATGACTAGAAAAAGCGGGGAAACAAAGACTTTGAATGCACAAGGCCTTGGTTATTCGGACTAGTTCGGGGCTGTGAACTCCGGAATGGATGATTGCATGCAGCGTGAACTTGGTAGTGGCGATGATCCTGTGGAGGGAAAGAAGTTTCCCTGGAGGTATGTCGGTCAAGACTGAGGGGAGCTGATAGCGCCCAAGGCACATGTGGAGGCAACTTTCAGCCCTGGTGGGGTGCTAGTAGATGGTACGTTGTATAACATGCACCATCAATTGGTGGACAAACGTGATGTGCTCGTTGTGAGGGAAAAGCAATATGAGACTATTGAGTAACTTGTGCACGGCTAGTTTAGTGTCCTGATATACCTCGTTAGTTGGGTCGGTATTGCGCCCACAACAAGGAATCACTGCAGGCAGAGTCTTCTGCTTGATCTAACCAGTATGGGAGAAACCTTCTTGGAATTACAAAAGGCAGGAAGTAGTACTACTCCTTGTGAACAACTTGGAGATATAAAAACCCCTCCATTTCCGTCTCATAAGAACCTCGCTTCTTTCTCCCCATCACTCCTCCACATCATCATCCTGACTTACCTCCTACCTCCCATCTCTACTACTGTTTTTGTTCAAATCCCTATCTACTACTACTACAAGATGAAGCTCCTCGCTGTATTCGGCACCCTCGCATTGTCGGCCACCGCGAATGCCGCCGTAACTGCAACTTGCACCCCTGGCTTGAATTACTGCTCCGGTGTGCTCGAGGATGTTGGTGAGTTCAAGCCCCCACTCATATGAACGCTGTTCAGAAAAGAAGAAAATCAAGTTCTGATTGATGAAAAGGAAGCAACGGTGACGCGATTGAAGACGCATTGAGAAGATATGGTCTAGGAAACAATTCCGGACACACTGGCCTATGGCCCTATTATGTGTTCCATTGCAACAACGATCATACCCTTACCGTTGTTGAGCATTGTCAATTGGGTTGTCTAAACCATGGCAAGGGCCAAAATGATTCCTGTTAAATTGGAACCCTCGGGTTGAGATCATCTGGCTACGTACATTAGTACGGTTCTGCACTCTGATTTTAGGTTCTTGGATGGTGGAGGGTGCTGTGCAAAGCAAAATCAGAGATTTGAAGTTTGGGTGCATGAATTGCGGTGATGCTTTTCATAAATGGAGAAACGATGCTCTCTATCTAGCAACTGGCTCATATTATTGGAGTAAGATCGTATTGTAGACTTGCAAACACACTTCATAAACATAAGCTGCAAAATAAAAAATGAATAAGATGAGGCATGCTCAATACCCATTGTGAGCCTGCGTCCGATGACTCGTCGCCTCGCCTCGCGACCCGAACGACCTCTTGCAATCCGTACACCAAAGATGCTTCATCGTGGCATGCCGCCTCAAACTCGCCTTATCCATAAAAAGCCGACAGCAGTCTAGACAAACCCTCTCGCGATAAGTACTACAGATTTCACGAATAATTGAGATAACGCCAGAGGGGATAAGTTCAATATCCAAGGTTGTCATGATCCTGTCTCCCTAACGTAAGCCACAGTGCACTCCGTTTGCTTTCAGTTAGTTAGTATGATCTAATCACATACCGTATTTTTCTGTCCACACGAGACAATCTTTCTATCAGGAATGTGGCGAAGTCGTATGAAAACTGTGGGTATTCCATGCGTGTCTCGCGGAATGCAGGAATCTCCTTCAGTGTAGCAATATGCTCCACGGCGAAACTTGCTACTGTATCCCGCAGCTTCGAGTTCGGCGGGCTATCCGGTCCGTAGACTTTTTCGATAATCCTGAGGAATTCCTTGTTACTCCAGGCTAGGGTAAGTCTATTTTCTAGCTTCTTCTTCGCAAGGGCCATTAGGGGCTCGACGGCGTATTTATCAGCGACGTTATACATTGCGATACTAACATGCGCTTTGGTAGTCGGAGTCTCATATTCAGGGTTATTGGCAGGGTGTTTCTTGTCCGGTGTTTCGTCATAGTCTCCACGATAGAAATAGTCAATCATCTTGCTAATAATCGTGGGATCGTCGTGGATAGTAACGACTTTTGTTTTCGCCTCCTGTAACCCGTCAGATTCATTCTGATGTATCCCATAAACTCACCTGAAATTCCCCACACAGGGCCTTTTCGAAAAACGGCGACTGCGGACAGACGATACATCGATGGACGTTGAAGGTCGATGGGTGGCATTTTATCTCGAAGTCGGAGTATATTCCATTTCTGATACTAGTTTTCTTGTTGCGTTAGCTGGTATCTGATATACAAGGCTCTGGGGCGAGATATCACTTCGATAGAATGGCAAGGAGGGTGCTGGGGTTGGTGGCCATGCTCTTCAACAGTGCGAACCAGTGCATTTTCGGCGGATGAGTAGAGATGCTTAGGTGTTAGAGGAAAGTAGGTCAATGATGATATTTTAATGCTCGTATGAATACGTCACAGAAGTAGGGCAATGCTAGGGTCATGTTTGCGTTGTGGTCGGATGCGCGCTATAGCCTTCCGTACCAATGAAGACTACGGGGTGGAGTAGATAACCTCGCCAACGGTTTGGACTGTATGGCTTCAGGGCCCTTTTTGTATCAGGTTCAGGTCTATTTAGGCGGATGTTATCAGATGTCTTGATTATAATTCAAGGAATCAGCTGGGCTAACGTTGTGAAAAAACAATTTTGAATTTGACATGTCCAAAATGAGAACGACGCGCACCACATACAATGACATCAACTAGACCAACGCCCAAGCAACCAGTCGGCTAGCTCATGATGACCTCCCTTCATTGCAAAGCCCGCTGCCTGACGACGTATAGACTCCAGATCTGCATCTTCCCCATAGGCATTCGGAAACAACTGGACCATATCAAAATGGCCATACTCCGCAGCGCGGTCAATTGCTGTTCTACCCCTATTGGCGCAGCTGGTGCTGTGACATCTGCTCCACGTTGAAGAAGCCGTACGGCCAGCTTCAACATCCTACTTCTGGCAGCCTCCTGGAGCGCAGTAGCTCAACCATAGCTTCATTCCCATTTTATATCGCTTCGCATAGATACTTAGTCCGAATTTGGTGTCGAGAGGGAGTATCAGTCTGTAGCCAGAACCCGCATTGTATGAACTTTCGATTACTAAGGTATATAGTTCCAAATAGGAGAGCATTTTGGAAAAGCTTCCTTGCCCACGAACACCGCTATCAGCGGGGACGGAAGACAACAGATGAATAGGAGGACGTCCATGCCGCCTTTCTCGACAGTGTATTCAACAATTTCGTGGATTTGCGATTGGCTGAGTAAATTGTTGGCGGACAGAAAAACAAAGTGCTGTAGGAAGATCTTGAGGATGGAAAAAGAAGATTTCCCCCGCAGTATATTCGGTTTCAAGGTCAAGAAATCTCCGTCATACGGTTCTTCAGGTGGAAGAAACATATCATGGTCGATGCTGGTCTTGTGGACAACCTTTCCAGAACTCAATCGTGGTACGCCGCTATCAAACTGACTGGCAAGGTCCCTCATGGAAACACCCATGGGAGGTACAACCAGATATTGATGGGGCAATAGGCAACTGACTAGTTTCTGCTAACCTTGCCAAACAAATAAATTGCCGGAAAGCCCATGGCGTACTATACAAGAACAGAGCAGCGCATAGTTAGGATAGGAAGGTATAGGGTGTAGGGAAAAAGACATCAAGAATAGCAATTAGACACATACCGAGGTTCTGTATCTCCTGGATAAATCTGTACCAAGGTTGCGAGAGAGGAAAGCATTACCCATGCTCGGTAGGTCAATTTGCTCTGACTGGGGTGTAGAGATCGTGATATAGCTGTCACACCACTTGTGACCTGGATGAACGGGTCGTCCAAACTCAACATCGGTTTCTGCACGTGTATGAATATGAACGTCGCTGTCTTTTCCCTCTTGTCTTCGCTTTTGCTCCTTTGGCCGATCAAAGAACCGGTTTTTTCTGGTGTGATATTTTCTTTTTTTTCCAGAGTTTCAATTTCCCAACATATTGGTTCTTACTAAAGGCAGCCACGCGATAATGTCAGTATTTGGACTTAACTATAAGTTAACTATAACAAGGCTCGGCCCGAGGAAAGTCAACTTTATACCTAGCTGCAAAGCCATGTTCCTCCATCATATGTTTCATCATTTGATCTAGGGTTCTCGATGAATAAGAAGCAATGATTTCTTCTTTGTGTCGATTCCATATCTCTTCCGGGATTCGAGGAGCTCTCTTCGGCATCGTGAAGCAAGTAATCCAGAGGGTCAGTTTCTCACGCTGGGGAAGACTTTGATGAAGGGGGGGGGGAAACGTCACTGACAATCCTTATAAACGGCAGGTAGGTGGTACTATATCCTTCTCGGGGGCGCACCAATTTCAACTGCGACCAAAGATTCATCCTCTGGTTGGGCAACACCCGAATCAGGGTTTACTAGGAGCACAGCCTCTGCATACTGACGCCTTCATTGGCTGAAGCCCAAGTTCGGACGCTGTGATACGGTGTGGCATGGTGCCCTCGACTTAGAAATTTGGTTTCCTCGACTGTGCTGGACTTTTACTAGCGCTGTTCATGCTATGATGCTATGGACACAATTTGGTCTTCACCGACCTCGCTATTTGGTTTGTCGCCTGAAATATATAATAGTCGAAGGACACTATGGAGACGGACATTCTTCCAAAGGGCAGCAAAGATGCCTTGGTCGATAGACACGTCGCTATCGTTCATCACCCTTCTCCTCACAGGAACCTCGTTCCTTCTTAAAATCTGGAACCATGTTGTAAATAGGTCTTACGGGAGGGTTCTACCCCAAGGTTTGCGGTCGCACCGATTATAACGACCGATACTAATGGACCTAGGAGTAGTCAGATCTACCCCCGAAACCTCGATTATCAGAAGACAACAACAACATCATCATCATCAACTACACAATGTCGATCCAGATATTCTGCTCGAATCTGGGCTACATCCCGGAGCCTACCAAACGCTGATTGTTAATCAGGTCTGTGAAGCGACACCACCCAAAGTTTCGAGCCCGGGTTGACTCGCAGAAGACATTCGTTGTAAACATCAGTTCGGTTGCGCATACTGTATGACCGACGTAGCTGCTCCAGCTTTACCTTCGATATCTATTTATCGGGATTTACAGAGATTCAATATGGCTTTGGGATATTACAACTATCTCAATAACCTTTAAAAAAGAGAAAGTTCTTGGATTTGTGAATCGCAATACAGCTTTTGGGCCCTAATACAGTTTGATTAGAGGGAAGTGGGGCTCATACCAGTGGACAGTCTCAAGCCATAGCATAGAAATAATGGATAAGGCGTTTGAGTCTTCGATGATTGACTACTTGAACTGAATGACTGAACTAAGCACCCTCGTATAAGTGAGGTGCATGATTAGATACCTACATCATCCTGCGTAGGCTCAGATTCGGGGCACCTTCAACGCATGGGCACATCCCAACGGGATAGGGACTTGTAATCAGGCACCATCAAATCCTATTTGACACACAGACAGCTCTTGGTCCTCTGGGAGCCTCCCCTCCTCGAATTGTCGTACAAAATAACAAGGTGTCGGATGACTGATCCAAGGCAACCTTTTTTAAGGCCGTAAGATTTTGGCGCGGGGTGTGTGGCTACGCCATGTAACCAAGCTACTACCAGCCTCACACACTACGGGATGGATGGCCGCTATGCCCGCTGTAACACACTAAACAGTAGCTCGTCTCACCCGGCAAACGGCCTCCCGACATCCGGCTGCATCTTACTCTTCTCTTCTTCTCTTCAATTACCCATACACCGTCTCACTCGTCTACTTTCTACATACTCTCTACCCTCGATCTCTAAAATAATCCAAATCAAATCAAAATGGCCTCCGGACTCATCCTCAACCCCCACAACCTTCTCCGCGCCGCTCCCCTCATCTCATCTACCTGCACTCTCTGGTTCGCATTCGACCAAGACCTGGTCCTGAACGTCTTTCTGCACCCGGACCACCGTCCCCGCAGCAACGAGATCTTACCATCCTATTTCCGCGTGCTCTTCCGCCGCGGCGTCGTCCGCGTCCTAGGCCTTCTGGCCCTCTCCATGGCGGGAGGCGGATACAACATTCTAAAGGACCGTCGATCAGGGGTAGTCGCGGGCCTCCAATCATCCTTGTCGTGGTATGTAGCCGGCACAGCACTCGCCGCTAGTCATCTGCTTTATGTGCCTGTTATTGCTCCCAAGGTGTTGGCCATCATGGAGGATGAGTCGAAGGGTTCCTCGACGGAGGATCTGGAGGGTTGGTTGACGATTCATCGGGTGAGGACTTGGACGGTGGATCTTGCGGCGTGGGCTTGTTTTGCGGTGGGGGTGGGGTTGGCGTAGGTAGTTTGGAGATTGGAGGGTATGTAAATAGGTGCTTACTGAGATGTAGCCTGGTATACTGATGTAAAATATGCTATGGGAATCATTTCATTGTTATGTAGTCATACTTCTCCGCAATCTCCACCACATGCTGTATCTTCGTATACACCAGACAGCCGCCAGAACCACTCGACATTTCCACTTAGATATACAAAAACATCTTTATCTTTGACTCTGCCGCATTCTATGCGCACAGTGAGGTGGAGACAGCTAATTAGCGATGCAACTTTAACAATAACAAAATCCAGGACCAAGTGTATGCATGCACTTACTTACGTCACTTGGTGCCCAGTGAGCCACGATATGGATGGGATGACAGGAGTTGCGTGTACTCGATATACTATAGTACTATCTACTCCGTCTATCATAGAAGTGAAGGGACTGCTGTTCGTCAAATGTAAGTTGACCTCCCAAGCTCTCTGCTCGTGCGAAGATGACTCTAGCAGCAGGGCCTACGACGACTTGTATTACTTGGTCGATGGATATGCACCGTTTTGAAGAAGGTACCGGGCCTCGAGAGATTGGCAAATCTGAGCAGGTTTCACTCTCGGATGAAAGAGACATACCAGAGCTTGAGCGGTCATAGCCTTCTCTACCTGAGGGCTGGGATTATGGGTATGAAGCTTTCGGCAGCTCACTGCATAGACAACGAAATGAATTTTCAGGACATTGGTTATCAATCAGGAACCTCATACATGTTTGAACCGACTCTCTTTGCGTATTCCGGCATTATATGCATAGATATAAATCGATGCGTTATTGTTGCCCCTCGAAGTTCGAATTTATCCGAGCTCAAAGTGTGGTTATACTTCGGCTAGACAGTATTTTAACTCCGTTGACCTTATTGTGGCTTATCAGCCATATCGCACCACGATTACAGGTCGGATAGACAGCGAATTTAGCTCCGTTGACCCCTTTCTAGGACGCAGCTCACCAGGCCCACGCTAATTCCTCGCCAGACCTGCGCTAACCCACTTTGGTAGTCACGTAATGGCTAACCTGACCTGGTCATTATTCCTTTACAGGAGATCATCTTTCGGGTCAACTCATCTACTCAGTGCAGTTACAAAATCAATCACTGAATTCATGCTCTTTAAACGAGGGAGCGCTGGCAGTAATAAGTGTTGACTACATTCCTATTAATATTTTTCCAATTAGGAAGGTTTTCTAGTGTTTTAGAGGTATTTACTTCTCATAACTTAGAGATCAAGTGGTTTGGTTCCTGGAAATACAAGAGAAACTTAGTAGTTATAGGTCGATTGACTATGGTTTGCTTAGTAATGTGCACCACAGTCACGTGTTGGTATTCACGGTCACTTGACCTCTCACAAAGGTGAAAGGGTTCAAGAGCTCAAGAAGCTGGGTTGAACCCCTTCAAGCTCGGCACTTATCTTATCGGCTTATCTAGCCCAAATGGGAAGATTGTTCCTTCACGTGATAACTTAGTCATCTCAGCGATTCCGCCACCCGCTCCGCGTCTCGATTGCAAAGCGCTCCGCTTGACATCTAAAGTTCCTTGTCTCAGCGTTCTCTTCTATCCTTATTCTTCTGTTCTTTGGGAGATCATAAGACTTGATTGTCTCTGCCCACCATGCCGCGCGCAGAAGCTGGATCGACAAAGGCGATCAGCAATAAGATCAAGGCTGTACGTTACCCTCTTGTCCACTTCCAAATCAACATACTAATGTCCAACAGAAAGGCTTAGGCAGGCTTAGATGGTATTGTCAGGCTTGTTCGCGCCAGTGTCGCGATGAGAACGGCTTTCGCTGGTAAGTTCCGTGTTTAGTGAAAGATTCAACTTTTATGATACTGACTTATCCAAGCCATGTCCAGAGTGAAAGCCATGTGCGCCAGGTGCTGCTGATCGGCGAAGACCCCAAGAAATACATCGAAGACTACAGCAAGCAATTCCTCGACAACTTTCTCAATTTACTCAAGACCGGCCATGGCGAGAAGAAGGTTCACATCAACCAGTTCTACCAGCAAGTCATTGCCGATAAGGAGGTTAGTGGACCGTAATCCTTGCGGGGTGATTCTGTTGCTAACATGACAATAGCACATCCATATGAACGCTACGAAATGGAAGAGTCTTTCACAGTTCGCTGCATACCTGGGTCGTGAGGGAATTTGCCGTGTCGAGGAGACGGAGAAGGGTCTGTTCGTATCTTATATCGATCGGAGTCCGGAGGCCATGAGACGACAGGAGGCTCTGCTCAAGAAGGAACGTCAGGACAGGGGAGATGAGGAACAGGAGCAGCGACAGATTCGGGAGCAGATTAAGCGCGCTCAGCAGTTTGCGAAGGAGGAGGAAGATATCGACCCTGAAGCTCGCAAGTTGCAACGCAAGGAGGGTGAGAAGGTCAAGCTGAATATTGGATTCGGTTCGAAGACAAACGGCGATTCGAAGAGCGAATCACCGAAGCCCGCCTCGTCTGAGGAGAAGGACAGCGGTACGTCGGCCACTCCAGAAACTGCCGATGCTTCGCCTGCTCCTGCTGCTGCTGCCACTCCCGCCTCCGCCCCGCCTGCGCCCCAAGCTGCGCCGAAAGTATCTTTGTCCTTCGGTGGTGGTGGAAACAAGCCGAAGAACGTCTTTGCTGCGGCTGTAAAGAAGAACCCTTTTGCAGGAAAGAAAGGGCCGGTTATGGAACAACCCAAGAAGATGACGGAGCAGGAGCGCATCATGAAGCAGGAGATGGAGGCTATGGAGCGGAAGCGTATGCGGGGTTCTGCTGGGTTCCCTGATGCGAAGCGCCCGAAGATCTCTTGAGCTGTCTTTTGAAAATAATATCTCCATGTGGGTTATGCCCATACCTCACACCCTCATCGGCATCGATGCCGCTCCGCCCAGGCGACGTTGATTTTTTTTCGTCGGCCAGTGGGCTTTGCTAATACACCATGGGGTTGTTTCTATGACAAGTCCGACTTGAATAACCCTCACGCCGTGCGCCCTCGTTATCAGTGGCGGCATTTCAAGCAACGCTTTCTTACGATCGCCGTTCAGTCGGATATCTGTTGGTTGGGACGCACTCTTTCTGTTGGGTGCAACAACTATGCTATTGGCGTAGTTATCTTAAATCCTTCGTTCGCCTTCGATAGATCTATGACTAGGTAGCGTTGGCAATAGGGTTGCCAACGAATGATTTTCTATTTTGCATGTTCTATGCCACCGTATCTTTCAGTATTGCCTCGAGAAGTGCAGTACGTGCATATCTCCGAATAATGCTATTTATTCCCCTGCCGTAACTCCGGGTGTCCTTCACCCAGGACGATGTAGGGGGGTGGCTATGTGTACTGTCGGGCAGGGTAGTGAGCTTCATTTATGTGCCCATGTCTGTCTTATGCGATATATTATCGCCGTCTCTTGTTTTGATTAGCACTAGTATGGTACTTACACTTAAGTGAGCATGGTGACAGTGATTACCGTTTCCCACCAAAACGCCCAACACGTGGGTAAATATATATTAGTTACACCACTCTATCCACGGAAATGTATTGCACCAGTGAAAACCCCCTAGACTCAACCAAAAGAAGTAATGAAGCCGGAATAGGAATCATGCAATAGTAACCTCATCTGGATACGAAAACTAAACCAAGGAAATATAGGTTACTCCGTCGAACATGGCGTAAGTCCTTTGCGATCTACTTGGGAATATAGTTACTTTACTGGCCGCTGATAAAACCAAAGTTAGAAACATTTATCATAACAAGCCCGGGTGGTCTAGTGGTATGATTCTCGCTTAGGGATACAAACCCAAGCATATCTGCGAGAGGTCCCGCGTTCGATCCGCGGCTCGGGCCTTGTACTTATCTTTTTTGTTTTTGTTCCGCTCCCGCTTACACACAACTAGTTGTCTCTCCCAAGCAAGGAGACAAGAAGCGCGCGAGAGGAACAGCCATGATCACCAAAGAGTCAGCAAAACAGCTCTTGCAAATCGCCGTGCTGCTGCTGTATTCTGGCTCCTAGGAGACTGAAGTTTTCCTCGTTCCATGCTCATGATCCCGACCCCTCAGCATGAATCTATCTTCAGCTCACACACCCTTCCACCCAAACCCGTTGAGCTCGCACTCTCCTGCTGCATCTTTCCCCACAGACTCCAACTACAATGTAACCCAGCGTGACCTAATCAGCATACGAATCTGACACAAGACGTGAGGGTTCGAACTCAATCCAGTGCGTTGTCAGTCACCGACCCACCATCCCCGCAGTGAACCACAATATCTATCTATCATTCGGGTTCATCCCCCGAGCCCGGCATATCGCGCCGTGCTTTTTCTTCCACCGGCGGAGATACGCTCCGCTGATGGATTGACTCATCCACTAATCTTAATTTTCACATTCCAAAATCGAACATTCATCAACCACACAAGAATCGGGAGTTACACTTACAACCACAATAAACCCCACTGACACCAAAGATGGCTGTACAATCGCTTTCCCCCGAGAGGAGGGAGAAAACCCTCGCTTTTATCGGATGTGGTATGTTTTCATTACCAGCACCAACACTACAATCCAACAACCACCAACACCCCCGAATAGCTACAACCTACTAACGGAGGATAAAGGCAACATGGGCTCCGCCATCCTAAGCGGTCTACTTGACGCAACGCGCACCCAAGCGGGAAAATTCAACCACTTCATCATAAGCACCAAGACCGCCGCATCCGCGGAACGTCTCCGCACCCAATATGCAGAGGATGCGTCCCGCGTGACCATCGCACACGACTCCAATCTCCGCGCGATGCGCGAAGCAGACATCACCTTACTCGCCTGCAAGCCCTTTCTAGCGAAAGGTATTCTCTCCGCTCCGGGTGTTGGGGAAGCGTTGTCCGGAAAGCTAGTGATTAGTATCATGGCGGGGATGACGCCCACTGACATACTTGACTGTCTGGGCGACGGTGACCGCGAAAGCGTGAAGGTTTTAAGGGCGATGCCGAATGTCGCGGCAAGGTTGCGCCAGTCTATGACTATTGTTGAGCTTCCGGAGAGGAAGCCGCTGGAGGAGGAGTTGGTGGAAATAGTGACGTGGGTGTTTGAGGTGATTGGGAAGGTTAAACTTCTAAGTGCGGATCTGTTTGATGTTGGGACGATGTTGGTAGGCGCTGGGATAGGGATTCTGACAGTGCCTTTGGAGGGATTGTTGGATGGGTGTGTGGTGGAGGGGTTGAGGAGGGCGGAGGCGCTGGAAATGGCGGCTCAGACGTTGTCCGGGATGGCGGCGTTGTTGAAGGAGGGGTCGCACCCTGCGGTTTTGAGGGAGAATATTTCCTCCCCGAGGGGGTGTACCATTCAGGGAGTGATGACGGTGGAAAGAGCTGGGGCCAGAGCGACATTTGCAGATGCGGTGATCAACGGCACGAGACATCTGAAGGGGGATCGATAGATGTACTATCCTCGGGGTATGATTCCGAGTAGATTAGATCGAAAGATAGAAAGCGATAGATAGATAGAACACTGATAGAATCCCGTCAATTCCATTGACATATCATCCTTGATAAGAACGCGCAGCACCCATTGGTCCATACCAGATGCCCTCCTTCCATATACTACCAGTTCCATCATCCTGCAGCGGTAACCTTAACCGAATACTACCGGAAACACCCACCGAATGCAATCCATCATCCATCACCACCAACTTACAACATAACCCAATCCATGCAGACACAACCCCCCTCGCGTAGACACAAGCCAATCGGTCAAAAAACCGCCCTGCCGCGATCTACGACCACATACTCTGCGCTGGCATCCCTACCCCTCACTACTACTATCTGACAGAGATATAATGAGGGATAAATAAGTAGACAGGGAGATACCACAAACCCTGAACGTAGAATGAAAGAATATACTTACTACCCAGTCCAACCTCTGAAATGAGAGCGAAAGTATTACTCTGGCCAAAACGGCCTACCACTTCCCCTCTCCTCTACTACCAACTCCTCCACAACCACCCACCAGTCTACCACCATGCCTACAACACCTCAACACCAACACCATCACCAACATCAACTGCAACAACACACCACACCATACCTAAACCCCCCACCACATCCCCCCTATCCGCCCTCCCAACCCGCACCTTCCTCCGCTCCCTCCTCTTCACCTCCGTGATGGCCTCCCCGCTCCTCAAGCCCTGTCTCTCCGTGCTAAAGTACATGGTCGACTCGAACTCCCTCCTCTTCAGCCCAGCCAAGAACCCCATTGTGAATTATCTGCTGCGCAGGACCATCTACGATCATTTCTGCGCGGGGGTTAATGAGGGAGAAGTCCGCAACACGGTGCAGGAGATGAAAGGGCTCGGGTTCAAGGGGGTGATTCTGGGGTATGCGAGGGAGTCGATTGCCAAGGTCGAGGACGTGGTTTCTCTTCAGTCTGCTGAGGAGAAGATGGAGGTGTTGGATCGGGCTGTCGAGGAGTGGAGGGCTGGGACGTTGAGGACGTTGAGGATGTGTGGGAGGGGGGATTATTTGGCTGTTAAGTATGTTCTTTCTCTTTCTCTTTTTTTTGTTCTTGGGTGGGTTTGAGGGGAAGGGGTGGGATGGGTCTGGGCTAATGGTCTTTTTATGTCAGGTTTACTGGTGCTGGTCCTGCCGCCGTGGAGGCACTCTCGCGCGGTGATCGTGTTCCGCCGAAACGGATTCAGGAAGCCATGATGGATATTTGTGATGCTGTTGCGGCGCAGGGATCGCGGGTGTGGATTGATGCTGAGCAGCAGATCTTTCAGTCGGCGATTGATGCCTGGGCGGTCGATTTGATGAGGAAATATAACCGGGTGGAGAGGGCGGATGCGCCGGTGGTTTTGAATACCTATCAGGCGTATTTGAAGTCTTCTACGGCTAGGCTTAATGAGCATTTACGGCTTGCGCAGAAAGAGGGCTGGGCTATGGGTGTTAAGCTGGTTAGGGGAGCGTATATTGCTCATGATCATCGGGACCGGATTCATGATACCAAGGCCGATACGGACAGGAACTATGATCATATTGTGGAGAGTCTGATTACGAGACAGTATCCGCTGGGAGGAGAGCCCGGACAGCCGTTCCCCAAGGTGCGTCTGTTTGTGGCGTCGCATAACGGGGTAAGTGTGCGGAAGGCGTGTGCGCTATATCGGCAGCGGGCGCTGAGTGGGTTGCCTTTGATTCCGGTGGAGGTTGGTCAGTTGCAGGGAATGGCGGATGAAGTGAGTCTGGGGATGGTAGGGGGATCCACGGATGGGGCTGCGCCGGGGGTGTTCAAGTGTTTGGCGTGGGGGTCGACGGAGGAGTGTCTGCATTTCTTGCTGCGGAGGGCCGTTGAGAATCAGTCGGCGATGGAACGGACGAGAGATACGGCGCGGGCGCTGAGGGGAGAGGCGTGGAGGAGATTGGGTGGGGGAGCTGTGATGTAAACACATGCCTTTCGGCTTTCATTTCAATGTGAATATGATTCGATGATTATCGATCTAGAGATAACCGGTTGTATGTATACCTTTCGGCTCGGAACCCGACCTCGGCGGACGTTCCGGAGTCTGGATTCTGTTTAGCATGAGTATTCCTCTCCTCGAAGGAACCATAATTGATCCCTGTTATCGCAGCACTCGGACTTGGGCTCCCGTACCTTAGCGGTATGCATCTGTCCTTATCAACTAGGGATCGATAGACGCTAAGCTAAAGGATCGGCCCCCGTCTGCTTCGTAGGATCTCCATGGCCTCTGCATAATCGGCATCCTCATCCTCCAGCACCGCTTCCTTCTCACATCCCTCGAGTATTTCTAGCACGTAGTCCTGACAGTCCCACTCAAGGGTCTCATTGTCCACGGGCGTAGCGTCGACAACGTCCTTCACGGTCGGGGTATCGGGGCTGCCGATCTGACATACAAAGATTGACTCGATGAAACCCAGGTTATCGGACGGAAGCCCATTGGACACCATCTTTTGGAAGCTGGGATGCTCGCCATCGACTTCGAAGATGAGGTCTTCAGTATCTGAGTGGAGATGGAGGGCCCAGTGCTGAAAGTTGCCGTAGCGGGGGTGGTAGATGGCCACGGCGAGGTATGGGGGTTTCATGACCTGAGGTTGATGACCGGGAGTGAATGTGTACTGTAACTTTGGAGGTATTATGAGTATGTTTGGATCAAGGGATGATATGCCATTTCCTGTTGTTGCGGGGATCATCTCCTACTGTCAGTAAGGAAGATGGAGAGGGGAGGCATAACATGCCTGAGGCAGTGAGGCATCAAGGCACCGCAGTTGTGTGGTTTGCACTGCTTGAGCCTCTTCCTCCCTGATCTCCTCTTTCCTCCTTCTTTCCCCTCTCCTCACTTCACTTCCCCATCATTCCCATCATCATCATCAACATCATCTTCCGTCACTCAATTGCCTCACCGCCATCCCGTGTCCGTTCCTTGGTTACCTCCCTTTTGCCTTTCTTTGTTCACTCGGCCGACCACCTCGCTACCCAATCATGGCCCACCGCAGGGGCTTGTCCGTGGCACTGGGCCCAACGCGGGATCCCCGGACTTCCGGCCTCGCACCATTCCAGGGCCTTCCGTACCCCACAAAATGACCTGGTCGAGTAGGAATGCCTTGCCCTGAGGACCGTGCCAGCAAGTGCTGAAGGTTCTTCGGTTCGGTTCCATCATCTCCCGCGGGGTAATTCCATCACCGCTGACCCAGAACTGAAGTTCCTCAAGAATTTTCTCAAGGGGCAGTGCATTTAATCTCCTGGTGTTCGCCTGTCTCTCGTTCATTTCACCGATCGCCCTTGGCAATACCTGTCTCGGACACGAGGTGGACCGACTACTGCAGGATAAAACTCCGATCGAATCTCGCGTCGCACTCAAATCTTATTTATATCTCCTATCCTTTTCTCCTTCCCTTCCACTTTCTGAGCGGATAAAGCAACCGCATAGCTTCACTGGGCTCCCGGCCTTTGCAAGATGCAAGTTAAGGTGTGTTTCAGAACCCTGACCCATAGAATTTTGGCTAATTCATCGTGGTAGTTCCTGGCAACTTTGTTGCCGCTTTTGCTGCATCTTCCTGCGGCCGTAGAAGGTCTGCAAGGAAAAAATGCGCGTATTTCGGCGTCTTTGAAGAGACACGCCGGTCGCGACGTGCCCCAAACCGCTCTTAACTCCACCAATGTCTATCCGACTAAGTTCTCGGGCGTGACCTGGGATGAGGATCATTGGCTGCTCACCACCACCACGCCTGACCAGGGCCACTACCAGTCGCGTGGGTCTGTTGCCAACGGCTACCTGGGAATTAATGTTGCCAACATTGGCCCCTTCTTCGAGCTTGACGATCCCGTCAATGGCGATGTGATCAATGGCTGGCCCTTGTACTCCCGGCGTCAGAGTTTCGCTACTATCTCCGGTTTCTGGGATAGACAAGCCCACACCAACGGCTCCAATTTCCCCTGGCTTTCGCAGTATGGTGATGACAGTGTAATCAGTGGTGTTCCGCACTGGAGTGGCCTGGTTCTAGACCTGGGTAATGACACGTATCTTGATGCTACTGTGGACAACCGCACGATTTCGAGCTTTGAGTCTACCTATGACTTCAAGTCGGGCGTGCTGTCCTGGTCGTATACCTGGACCCCACAAGGCAACAAAGGCTCTTATGCAATCACTTATCGACTCTTCGCGCACAAATTGTACGTGAATCGAGCCGTGGTGGACATGGAAATCACTCCTTTGACAAACGGCAATGCCACGGTGGTCAACGTACTGGATGGCTATGCAGCTGTCCGCACAGACTTCGTCGCATCTGGTCAAGAGGAGGGTGCGATCTTCTCTGCTGTGCGGCCTTGGGGAGTCAACAACGTCACGGCTTACGTCTATGCGACCTTGGATGGCTCCGACGGTGTCGACTTGTCTTCGCGTAGGATCGTTACCGACAAGCCTTATGTGAGCACAAACAGCTCGTCGGTTGCACAGGCGGTCGATGTCACGTTTACTGCGAACCAGACTGTCCGCATCACCAAGTTTGTGGGTGCCGCCACCACCGACTACTTCCTTCTCACACAGGAGACAGCCAAGGCTGCATGCCTGGCTGGCTTGGCCGATGGCTACGTCAAGTCGCTGCAGTCGCACGTTGGAGAATGGGCCACGATTATGCATGACAACTCTGTCGATCGCTTCACGGATCCAGTGACCGGCAGGCTACCTGAGGACAGCCACATTGTCGACTCGGCCATCATTGCTGTCACGAACACCTACTATCTGTTGCAGAACACCGCCGGAACCAATGCAATTGTGGCTGCTGGTGGAATCCCCGTGAATGTTGACAGTTGCGCGCCCGGTGGGCTTACCTCGGATTCGTACGGTGGCCAGATTTTCTGGGATGCGGATCTATGGATGCAGCCTGGTCTTGTGGCCTCTCACCCTGAGTCGGCTCAGCGGTTCACCAACTACCGTATCGCATTGCACTACCAAGCTCAGGCCAACATCGAAACTGCATTCACTGGCTCGAAGAACCAGACCTCTTTCAGCTCTTCCGCCGCGATTTACCCATGGACTAGCGGGAGATTTGGCAACTGCACCGCAACTGGACCGTGCTGGGACTACCAGTATCATCTGAATGGCGACATCGGCTTGGCGATGATCAATCAATGGGTTGCAAGTGGCGACACGGCATGGTTCAAGAACTACCTGTTCCCGATCTATGATGCAGCAGCCACCCTCTACTCTGAACTGGTGGAGCGGAATGGCTCATCCTGGACATTGACGAACATGACTGATCCGGTAGGTAACATACCTCTTTCACATGATTTAGCTGACCTCCGCAGGACGAGTATGCCAACAGCATCAACGCGGGCGGATTCACGATGCCCTTGATTGCCGAGACATTGCAGAATGCCAACAAGCTCCGCAAGCAGTTCGGTCTGGAGCCGAACGAGACGTGGGACGAAATCGCAGAGGACGTTCTCATTCTCCGCGAGAACGGTGTCACCTTGGAATACACGACGATGAACGGCACTGCTGTCGTTAAGCAGGCTGACATCGTCCTCAACACGTTTCCGTTGACTTATGAGTCGGACAACTACACGGCGACGAATTCGCTTACCGACTTGGACTACGTAAGTTGCAAGGACCCATGTGAGGTTCCAAGCTAACAAATACAGTATGCAAACAAGCAATCCGCAGATGGACCAGCGATGACATATGCCATCTTCGCGATCGTCGCCAGCGATGTCTCTCCGTCCGGCTGCTCTGCCTACACCTACCATCAGTACTCTTACGCCCCATATGCACGTGGTCCGTGGTACCAGCTGTCTGAGCAGATGATCGACGATGCTAGCATCAATGGCGGAACTCACCCCGCGTTCCCATTCATTACCGGCCACGGTGGTGCTAACCAGGTAGCCCTCTACGGGTACCTTGGTCTGCGTCTCCACCCTGATGACACTCTCTACATCGACCCGAATCTTCCGCCGCAGATCCCTCATATCACTTACCGGACCTTCTACTGGCATGGCTGGCCGATCTCTGCGTGGTCCAACTACACGCACACCACAATCCAGCGGGATTCATCTCTTGCACCACTGACAAGCGCCAACCTTCTCTTCTCTAACGTTAGCATCAAGGTTCAAGTCGGCCAGTCCACCGCCTCGGCCGATGAGGCAACTATTTACTACCTTCCTCTTTCCGGAGAGCTGACTGTCCCTAACCGCATGATCGGGTCTATTAACACAACTCCTGGCAACCAAGTCCAGTGTCATCCAGTTTACTCTCCTGATGCTTACGAACCGGGCCAGTTCCCCATCTCTGCTGTGGACGGCGCTACCTCCACCAAGTGGCAGCCCTCGACGTCTAACTTGACTTCTTTGACGGTCACTTTGTCCACCACGACAGACGCAGCTGCGGAGGCAGTTTCTGGCTTCTACTTTGACTGGTCCCAGGCACCTCCCCAGAACCTGACCGTCATCTTCCACGATTCACCCATCGGGAACCCCTCCACTGTTTTCGCTGCCGCTGGCTCGAACTCCACAGGATACCGGGTGGTTACATCGATGTCCAACATTGTGCAGTCGAAGCCGTACAACGCCATTTCTGCGGAGGAGCTGAACGTGGTCTCTGTCCCCACCGCCAACACCACCACGATCACACTGGATGCGCCCGTCCAGAAAGCCCGGTACGCCACGCTCTTGATCGCAGGCAACCAGGCCAATGAGACTGCTGGTGCTACGGTGGCCGAGTGGGTCATTCTGGGACAGAATAGCACTACTAGCTCAGCGGCGCAGGCCAAGCGGCAGATGAGTGCACGGAGCAAGGCCACTCTGGCTCACCTTAGCTGAACAGCTCGCTCACGTCAATTACGAGACGGTCGCACCTGTAACATAAGTATCCTTCCATATCTGGATGAGAAGTACATAATCATTTAATGCTACATAATATGAATTATGATCGATCGATCCTTGCTAGCCACAACCGGCTCACCACTCCAGTCTTCCGACCGGCTAGTGTACCAGCCACGACTAGATAATGTATGTATGCGAGCACGCTAATAGATACAAGAAGACAACCCCACCATAATACCGCTGTCGCGTAACAGCACAGCAGACCATAAACAGATGCCTCTAACCTCAGAGACACCCATCCATCACCACTCATTAGCAAAGAAAGATCGATTACTCCTCATCCAAAGCAAACCGATCCAGGAACCTAAACGTCCTCAACCCCTCCCTAACACTATCCACAAACTCGGCCCCAACCGTCTGCCCCACAACAACACCCTCTCTCTCATCATCAATCCCCGCATTCCGCAACGCACCCTCCCCACTCCCAACCGCCCCCACCGTCTTCCCGAACCGAAACGCATCCACCAGGACCTGCAACGGTCTTCCAGCCGGATACAGGGTACTCACTGCACTAGCTGTAGAATTGCGCTGCGGCGCAGTGACCGATCCCTCCGGAAAGAGCCCCTCCGCGCCAGGCGCCACAACCACCGCATCGAACTGGATCGCGTCCGAGGCCGAATACGTCTGGTCGACTCCATCGGTTAGTCTCTCCGCGACGACTACCACGTCCACTTCATCGTCTTTCAGCTCCGTGACGAGGTCTTGCGCGGCGGTGATCGACGAGGGTGTTTGCACGGAGGCGAGGAAGCCGACTTTGAGGTTGGAGAGTTTCTTGAGCGGCGTGCCAAAGGTGCCTACGTCGGTGGTTTTGTTGTCGTGGTAGTATGTCGGGTCTGGGGAGGGGGCGGGGATGTCGATGGCGCGGGCGACGCGTCGGGCGAGGTCGTTGGAGATGCGGTTGAGTTGGATGATGACGTTCTGCCGGACGGTGGTCGATTTGACGTTGCTGGTTTCGAAGCGGATGGCGTCGATTAGGAATTGTTGTTCCGTGGGGACGAGAGAGTTGTAGAAGAGGCGGGGTTGGGACCACACGTCTTGGAAGGTCGGGGACGTGCTGCGTAGGAGGTGGCCTGAGGTGGTGCGGCCCGGGGAGGTGAAGAAGCCGTTGCCGGTTGTTTGGTTGGCTTGTTTCGGGGAGGCGGAGTTGAGGGTGTTGGGGCTGTAGGCGTTCGGGTTCAAGGGGATGTACATTTGGCCTAGATAAGTAGGTGGGTGGTTAGTGGGAGGTGATGGGGGAGGTAAGGGAGGGAAGAGGGGATTTACCTGCGCCATCGCGGTTGTTGTTGTGGATTGGGATGCGGGGCTGGTTGATGGGCAGCTGTTCGAAGTTGGGGCCGCCGTGGCGGTTCAACTGGGTGTCGAGGTAGGAGAAGAGACGGCCCTGCAGCAGAGGGTCCTCGGTGAAGTCGACTCCGCGGACGATGTGGCCGGGTTGGAACTGGTTGCGGTTAGATTGGTTCGTAGCGTAGGTAAGGTCCATGAAGGTTATGCGGGTGGAGAGACAAGGAAGCAAGGAGCGACATACCATGACCTGCTCGGTCTCCGCAAAGTAGTTGAGCGGGTTGCGGTTGAGGGTCATTTTTCCGAGTTTCGTGATGGGCACGTACTCTTCCGGCACGATCTTGGTGGGATCAAAGAGATCGAACCCGAAGCGCAGCTGGTCTTCTTCGTCCATGATTTGCACGCCGAGCTGTGCGTGTTAGTTTTGAGCTCGCTGCAAGGGAATGTGTCGCACATACCTCCCACTCCGGGAACCGTCCATACTCGATCGATGTCCAGAGATCCTGACGCATAAAGTCCGAGTTCTTGCCCGAGACCTGCTGCGCTTCTTCCCAGACCATGCTGGCCTTGCCCTGCAGCGACTTCCAATGGAACTTGACCAGCTTGGACGCGCCGCTGTCCGTCACGAGCCGGTATGTGTGCACGCCGAAGCCGTCCACATGCCGGAAGGAGCGCGGAATACCATGTCCAGCCATCGCCCAGAAAAGAGTATGCAGAGCGCTGGGCTGCTGGCTGAAGAAGTCCCAGGCCGAGTCGTGGGCTGTAGCAGCTTGGGGAATCTCGCTGTCACCTCTGGGCTTGACAGCGTGGATCAGATCGGGGAATTGAATGGCATCCTGAATGAAGAACACGGGGATGTTGTTTCCCACGAGATCTGACGGGTTAGTGGTTGGTTAAGAGTAGAGAAGACATGGGCGACTTACCGAAGTTACCCTCATCGGTGTAGAAGCGAGCTGCAAAACCGTGCACATCGCGAGCAAGATCGGTACTGCCACGACTACCAGCGACAGTGGAGAAGCGCACAAACATGGGAGTTTCCTTGCCCTTTTCGGAGAGAAAAGAGGCCGCGGTGAGGTTGGAGAAATCGCCGTAGGAGACGAAAACACCGTGGGCACCGGCACCACGGGCATGCACGGCGCGTTCGGGAACCTACATTCTTAGTGGTGCAATTGCGTTGTAGACGAACAATAGAACTTACTCGTTCATGATCGAAGCGCTGGATCTTCTGGCGGAAGATAAAGTCCTCCAGCAAAGTGGGACCGCGTTCACCAGCGCTCAAACTGTTCTGGTCCTCAATGGGGCCGCCCACGTCGGAAGTGAGGTAGGTGTCATTGTCATTGAGGTAGTACTGAGAGAGGAATTCCTCAGTGGATTCTGAGGCATCTGAGGAATCGCGAGCAGAGAGGTCACGACTCACGTAAGGGCAGGCGGCATTGGCGAGGCCAATGAGGCCGACGAGACCGATGGGACGCATGGTCGCGTGGAAGGGAAGGGGAAGATTGGACTAGGTCCAGGGAAGATGAGGCAATTGGAGAAGTGAAAGGTGAAGGAAGGGGAGGGGAAGGGGAGAGAAGAGAGGGGGAGACTGAGGGAGTTATATAGAGTGAATGGGATTGGCATTGGCATTGCATTGGCATTGGCAGTAAGTAGCTACTAACTGAGTAGATACTAGTAATACTAGTACGAATGTAGGAGCCGTCTGTTCCCAGCATGTTTTGTTAGATACCAGTCGGGTGTGTACCTTACTTGGGATGATATCTTTCGGTAAGGAATCCTGGGATGCGTATTAAGATGCAGACACACGGCCAATGGCGCGTTGCTCATTGGCCGGGGGGTCCATGCCCCGGCCGAGACCCAGGCTTGGCGATGAGGAGGAGGTCGAAGCTGACTGGCGGGAGGGCTTGGTAATCGGGAGGTCTGGATGGAAAGGGACTGGCTTGGCAGGCGATGACGTTGAATTCCACTCGTGTCGTGCCATAAAATACAGTATTATCACGATAATAATAATAAAATGACAAAATAGCAGTGATGTTGCACAAAACCTAAAAAATGGGAAGCGTCGGGATTGTCAATTAGTTTCCCCACTCATGTAACAATAACAATGATAACAACAACAACAACACACAGCTAATTGGTCTTCCCCTTGCAGGGTGAGAACTTCAATTCAGCTGTAGCCCAAATACTTATTGTACTACCTCAGGCATAAACTTACTAACAACCAGGAACAGGCTTTATGCACGAGGGTGATAATTCCACCATGTACATTGGCCAGGACATGTTCATGTTCATGTTCCATCTGCAGGACCCTAATCAGCTATTAATAACTAACCCGACGGTTCCTTACAGCAACCCCCTCCCCCAGTTACACTACCACTACTAGTACTACAACTAGTATATGATCAGACCATCCAGCCAAGCCCACCCCCGCAGCCGGGGATTCTTGGTCCTGCAACGTGCTGAATTTCCATCACACCGACGCGTCGCCGCCCAGAGTCACAACCTACTAGTAAGAAAGAACATCACAAAATTCTATTTCTGTACAATAGCTAGTCTACACATCCCCCATCATCTATCATACTAGTATAGTATACTAGTATCTAAAAATACTTTGGCCAAACCGGATCCTCCCACGTCCTTCCCCCCTTTATCAACTGACTATCCACTCCATCCGCTCCCGAAGAAACATACAACACCTTGGCCTGTGCCCCCTCATTCCAATACTTATACGTCACTCCCTTAGGCACAAACACCACATCTCCCATCTCCACTCTGGCAGTCTCATACTCCCAAATCTGCACCTGCACGCTACCCTCCAGCACCTCCAACGCCGCCGGGCCCGCCGTCCACGTCGGCGCCGTCGCGTTGCTCGGCTGCCGACTCATGATGATCGTGCTCAGGGTATAGTTTGTATCCTGGGCCTGCGTGGCCGTGACCAATGGCTGCACGATCTGGTACGCCCCGTACTGCGAGTTGAGGTACTTGGGGCCGTAGTTGTTGGCGATGAAGTAGGGCTTGCCGGCGGCGCCGAGGGTATCGGATTCGGTGTGCCAGCCGGAGTCGGAGGGAGCGGTGCCGTTGACGAAGTCCCGGCGGGGAGTGAAGTCGAGTTGGGCGTAGACGTCGTATTGTTGCAGGCCGGAGATGGTGCTGCTGTCGGGGCCGGTGGCGGAGGAGGAAGAAGAGTTGCTGGAGCCAGGTACGTAGGGGGTTTCGGTGCCGGAGGTGTAGTTGGTGCCGAGGGCGTAGAAAAGGTCCCTATTATTTCAAGATTTGATTAATATGCTGATATGTGAGTAAATAGACGGGGTATTGGCTTACTCGAATCCACCAGGAACAATCACTCCCACCATCTCAGTGTCCGGGTCGAGGATCTGGAACGTGTGTGTTGTGTTCCGAGGTACAGAGCCATAGTCTCCCTGGGTGAGGAGACGGGCCTCCTGTTCTCCATCGCCCTTTTGGGCCCAGAGCTGAAAGCGACCCTTGAAGTTGAAGAAGTTCTCATAGTGTGTGCGGTGGATGTGAGGGAGGACACCGAGGGAGCCGCTCGAGGGCGCATTGGTGCTCATCAGCGTGAAGGCATAATCGGAGGAGGGGCCGGTGACGGTGAACCGGTACAGTTGGGAGCCGATCGTTACGGCATGTGAGTTCTCATAGTGAGGGAGGATATAGGGGCGAGGAGACGAGGGGGCTTCGGAGACGTAGAGGTCCTCGACGGATAGGGCTGAGGCGAGGGCCAAAAGAGAGGAGAGAACGAGAGAACGCATGGCGATGGAGTCTTCAGATCCAGATTCCGATCAGATCTTGCTAATTCTTTCGATAGACATTCTCTGCAGCTACGATTCTACAAACTTATACCCTTCGCGTGGACAATGAAGCCCGATACTCACCCCGGAAATCCCGAGATTCTGCAACATGGCCCTTCTGGTACGCGAAATGAGCTGCAGACCTCGTCGCAGGTCCCGATTTGCTGGAATTGCAGATACATCAGCGACCAGACAAGACAGTAGGGCAGATGAACCTCGGTGCCTGTACGTATCCGGTCATGAGTCTCCGGAATGACGAAACGCCGTGTGTGTCGGAAATTCCGAGAGTAGGATAGCGATCAACAGGTCCACTGCAGGAACTATCCAGGCCAAGGGACGCCATTCTTGGCGGGAGCAGAGTGACTCGTCCTGCCTTGGATTCTTCATTCCGCCGGCTGCAGAATATCTGCAGCCACCTATACGTACCTTAAATCCCCATGTACTCTAAAAGTATCATTTACAGGAACATCAAATGTCTACTTACTCTGCACCTCTCACACAGAAATCACCCAGCAACACTGAAGAAACCAAATGCCCCCGATGTCGATCACCGTCGATCATTCAAGGTCCGAGAGCTCCGATAAACGGCGGGTCGTCAACTCGGCATTTGTCTTTGCGGAAAAACCACACAGGCAGCGGGGAAATGCCGCATACAGAGTAGTTTACCCAATGTCAACCGGACTTACACAGTAGTCTGTAGATAATAGCCACACACTAACCCACTCTAGTAAGTCTGGACATCGCTTGTAAGTCCACGACAGACGGATCCAGGAACACTGACGGTCAATCAAGCACGTAAATAGCCTAGGATTGTCCGTGAAGATTGACTAAGCGGAAACAATCGGAAAATAACCAACTCTTCAGACTCCGGAGGGGGACTTGTGGCAGTACACTTGGGTCAGTTATGAGGATCTGCTTACACCAAGTCTTGGTGCAGACATTGGCCGGGTAAATAGTCTACTCTGTATCAGTGTCTGCATTTGTGCTCCGTGGTGTTGGGGGGGAAGAGTGCCAAGGATAGTTTGACGTGAAACGGCCGCCAGTTTCACTGACATTCTCTCGGTAGTGGATAACCCGAGATACATTTTCAGTTGAGCTCATTACGACATATCTACCACTGCAACAAATTATGAGCATGTAAAAAGTAAAAGGAAAATTAAAAGGAAATGAAGGTGTGTGTTGTTGTAGTGTGGTGCGGGTAAAAGTGAAAACCCCCCAAAAAAAAAGCGGGAGAAAAAAGAATTGTCCCTGGGCGGGGTCGAACCGCCGATCTCAGTGATTCCTGTATGATGAAACCATAAGCACTATGCCTTAACCACTTGGCCACAGGGACAACTGTTTTATGTGGGGAATTTCTTAATATGGCTTATACCCTACTTCTGGCATATCCGATATCCGGGGATGAGACTGTTTTTTCTGTTCATGGTTCCTTGGGATGATTGTGGGGGGGAAGCTTTAAGTTTGGTACGACGTGACTTTTTCCTACGTAGAGTGGCGTGTCTTTCCATTGGTTTAGTTTGGTGTAGCGTAGCTGTAATTGAGGGGTTTGGGTTGTGGGGTGTATGTATAGATTGTGGATTTGACTGACATGCGACCGTAATACATATTCGCATACTAACTTAGCGAGGTACTAGGCTACCTATCTATTCTTCAGTTCTAGGATATAGGGACCTGTGACAACGACGCCGAAAATGGCTCCCCTCTGCATCCTAACCTAGGCACCCCCCTCCTTCTCGTCCAGCCTGGTCGAGCGGCTATAAGATGCTTCGTCTGCCCTCTCCCTCGATCGACCTCGACACGCTTGACTCGCAAGTCTCCTATCAAAGTATCCAAGCCTTGGCTTTTGTCTCCCAATTCTCTTCTTATGGCGCCTGTGTCCGTACCTCCAGGTCAAGGCGATGAGTACTGCTGTATATAGACACCGTCGTCGATGCCATTGTTAATACACTCGATAGTGGACTAAGTCAGACTATCTTTCTCCCTGGTATAATTAGGTTCTTCGCGGGCTTGGTAAGTTATCACCCCTTTTTGAAGGACTATTATGATTCGAGGCGGCGCCAAATCACTAAAAAGTGGATTTCAAAAGGGCGCCAGGAGATGGACCCGACGACGGAAGAGTTAAATAGAGACTAAAGGACGGGCTGGTAGCCTCTTCTTACACGTTCATTTTGCTAATCAATGTCCCTTCAATATTATTTTCGACGATGGAAAAAGAAAATGGCAAATATGATTAACTATATAAAACGGTTCTCTCATCCAACTTGCACATAGTTCAAGTCTTCTCTTGTCGTTGCGTGTAATTATTCCCGTGGACTGGTAACCTGGACGATCATGGTTGGGATAATTCCACCTAAAACGACAATCCCACTCATGAGCCCGGCCGTACCAGTGAAACCTAGAGCACGAAACATGTATGGGAAATAGAAAGGGCCGACCTAGATGTTCCTGTTAGCGGGGGTAAATAGGCACCGAGAGTAGAGGAGGACGAACAAAACCATAAAGTAGCCTGATAACGTTGAACAACACTCCAATTGAGGCCGAGCCACTGGGCGAAGTATCGATGGCATACGCAGTGAGAATGGTAGATTGAATCTGATTGCCAAAGCTGGCAATGGCAATTCCCACACAGGGGGTCACATTCCAAGATGTCGCCCGCTCAAGTTGAAACCCCCAAACGAGCTGACCAGCAATGATAGTGAGGAAGCCAGGATAAGTCAACCAGAGGCGGTCGGCGGGACAGACTCGGCCTTTGCGCTTTCGATAAACCTTCAT
This sequence comes from Aspergillus piperis CBS 112811, assembly GCF_003184755.1. Classification (NCBI taxonomy): domain Eukaryota; kingdom Fungi; phylum Ascomycota; class Eurotiomycetes; order Eurotiales; family Aspergillaceae; genus Aspergillus; species Aspergillus piperis. Next base: position 1,500,324 of record NW_020291597.1, on the reverse strand, counting down.
AAAGTAGTCGGACATTGGACCGCCGATCTGCTCTCCAATTACGCATCCAATGATGATGGGGATGAACTGGAGACCGGTTTGTTGAGCATCGAGATGAAATTTCTCCCCAAACGTGAGGGGCATCTCGACCACGAAGACGATATTTGCATAACAGAAGGTGATAGCAGTCGCTAGAGCTGCTACCAAGATCCGAGGGTTCTTGGCTAGGCGGAATGGAGACACAAAATCCGATATTCTGATGGGACGCGCATCAAGTCGTTTGGGCAGCAGCAGCAACCACTTACTACTATCCGCGAACTTTCGGAAGATCGAGACATTTTCTTCTTCGGCAGCATCATTCTCAGGTTCCATAACACGAAGCAGCGTCTCCCCGCCAAGGCAGATATAAGCGACCGCCTGCAAGAAATTGATGATGGCATATATCCAAAATATGAATTCCACTTGAATGTGCTGCACCACGAATCCCATGATAAAGGGACCAGCCGGGGTACCGAGGATGGTCATCAAAACCCACCATCCCACCTTCCGGGCATATTCATCCGGAGTAGATAGTTCAGCCACCACTCCACTTCCAATTCCAATCGGTGGAGATATGAAAGCTGCAGTCAAAACACGAGTGATCATCTGGCTAGCGTAACTTTTGCACCGGGCGCCTCCGATATTGCACACCATACTCAAAAGGACCGAGAATATCAGGATATAGTGGCGGCCATATCTTTCTGTGATGACAATCCAGAAAATTGGTGCTATTCCAAGTAGTACGATCTAAAGACGGTAGTCTTATCAACAAACCTGGTCCCACTCTGGGAATTTTACGGAACAAGATACTTACTTGAATGGACACCAGGTAGCTTGCGTCAGCTAGGGACACGCCATAAGATTTTGCCATTGAAGAAGTTGCTGGCACGACTCCTGCTGCCATGAACACAGAGATCATGGAGTGGAATGAGACCATTAGAATCATAGCATTCTTCTTCCATTGTGGCCAGTCGACAGCCTGGCGAGAAGTACTAGGTTCCATCGACGACGAAGGGACTGCTCCTTCCAATTGGTAGGGAGGACCCGATTCACTTGACTCCAGATGCTGGAATCCATTCTTTGGCTGAAGGTCGCCAGAGCCCGTGTCGCTCATGGTTGCGGGGAAGGATTGAAATTAGTCAAATAGAGATTTCTATTATTTTTGGATTGAAGCTTAGAGAGCTTGCTCCTGATAGTTTTGCTGTTGGAAAAACCCAGCCAGCCCACCTCCTTTTCTATCTATCCATATCTCACATACTTTACTATCTATACTAGGGTTTCCTAACGCGTCCTAATCTAGTTCAATGCGGGGTAAGAGTGTCATTCCCCACAGCAATCAGCCAGTTCACAGTTTCGGTTCTCATCCCGGACTGTAATGATCCTAGTTGGTTCCCCGCGTTTCGGGACTAATCCCGTGTATCTGAGATGGCAGGTGTCTGATTGGGGCAGAAGGATACGTAAATTGGCCTAAATATTCAAGGTTTGGGCCCCGTTTCCGCGCAATTGGCTCTTCGCCCAATACAAGTTGATCATATCTCCAGAAGATCCGAGGAATAAGATGGAATCTATCCCGAGTGCTTAGACCCCACAACGGCACGCATCCCTCGTGTGTTGTTCACCGCAATCGCATTCTAATCAATATTGACTATTACGAATGGGCTACAGTTATAGCGGAATCATGGCGCGTCAAGTTCAGATACCCCTTAAAAAATGAGCATAGAAGGATGTCTCAATAATTTGGCACATTTGGTCATTCTTGATTTAGGTTTCGATATCATCTCCCATCACACGAGGAGTGAAAAGCCTCACAAAGTTAGGGTACTCTTCACCCAAGAGCCATATTGCTATGGCTTGTTGAAAAGATTGTTCGCATTTCCAAAGTAGATCTTCTCGCGTAGCTCTGGGTCAAGCGGGAAGCCATCTAGAATTTGCTTGAATCCAAGTGATTTGTCGGGAGACGCATAAGGAAAATCAGAGCCTGCGGAATATATTAGCTAGTGACAAATAACAGGGAACATGGGAAAAGCCTTACCATAAGTAATATGATCATGCGGAATAATTTCGAGAACCAGGTTGAGAACGGCCTCGGAACTGGAGAGGGCCAAGTCAAAGTAGAATGACCGAAAGTCTTCCATGATCTCCTCGGAGAATTTCCCATAAATGCGGGCGGTTGCAGCGGCTTCCTTCGACACGGTGCAAATGCGCGTAATCAAGAAGGGCAGCGTTCCTCCGGCGTGGGAGAGAATCACTTTGCAGTCTGGATAACTTCTCTTTGTGTTGGTGATAATCATGTCGACAACAGTTCTCGTGGTCTCATGGGGATAATCAATGGCTGGCTGCGGCAGGAGAGGGTTGACTCGAGTCGTATCAGCGGGATGAGTAGGGTGAATGAAGACCACGGCCTTTCTGGCATTCAATTCCTCCCAGATAGGCTTGAATTCAGGGCTACCAAGGTATTGGTTCCATGGGCCGTATCTTGTAAATAAAGTCACACCTTCAGCCTTCAACACATCTAGGGCGTATTTGATTTCCGCCAGAGCGCCTTCGGTATCGAGGAGGCAAGGCAACGATGCGAAAAAGCCCCATCGTTGTGCATCTTCATCACGCTTGGCTGCAGCGTACTCGTTCGCCTTGCGGGCCAGTGCTCTTCTCTTCTCGGTCATTGGGGCGATGACTGCTCCAGGCGCAGTCAGCGACAAGATAGCCTTGGTCACACCAATCTTGTCCATGAACGCAATGTCGCCTTCTGGCTGACCAAGAAGGTGTCGGCCAGCCAGAAGGGTCACCTCCAGCATCCTCGACAGCTGTGAAAATTTGTTCAGAATCGTATCCTTGTTGGGAGGGGGTTGTTGTGATATACCTTGAGCATAAAATTCGGGGACGAAGTGGTGATGGGTATCGATGAGACTCATTGTGAGTTGCAATTCTGTTCGCTGCTTGATATTTTTCTATCATAGAGAGAAACGCAGACAGGCAGAATATATACCATCGACAGTGCAATAGTACCTGGTGTGAAGTGATCCCCACAATGATTATGCCGGGTTTCCGGTTGCCGACCTACCCGGAGTCAATCGTGGAGAAGTGAACACGGCTGGCCGATTTACTGCTGTTGTCATTTACAGTTTCGATGACACGTTCAAAGATCTGGCCCGTTAACAAATGCGCAACGCATTGATCATCAGACATAATGGGTAGGTAGGTTCGGGATATATCCCGGTGCTCGGGCCTCCTTCACTTTGTTTGGGTCAGTCCTTGTTTCCGCTACTGTATTACGTGTGTGCAGATCTTGACAGCACAATTTGACCTGCAGCTCTAACCGGGCAGGTCCAGAAGAATACGAAATCTTTAAATCTCGCTGAATTCCCTCAGACACTCCTTTATGATACCGCAAGAACTATTCATAGAGTAAATACTCTAATACACAGCTCGAACTCCGCTGAATATGGGTAGGAAATTCCTATATAATCGGAGGAAGTGACGGGTAATGATGGCAGTATATCGTATCGGGCGACTAAGCCGAAAGCCGCAAAACGAACTGTAACGGGAAATTCACAGGTCCCAGAACTACTTATCTAACTACAGTACATGTTCAATCTTCTCAAGCGTTCAGTTATCATCATCATCCAACAAATCTGACAATTCCCATAACTATCCAACCTGTCGTTCTCACCACACCCCCCGACAGACAGATTGCTCTATCCCACCAGTCAGACCGTCTCACAGAGCGACAGCACTAGAGCCTACTACTTGCATCACTCCCCTGCGACCCTCTCATCCGGTGATAAACAGAATACACATCCTGCACATTATCTTTCCCCCAACTAACCAGGAGCTTATTTCTCTGGACAAAGTCCATAGTATCCAGCATCTTTTCTTCCCTCCGCTCACATTCCGTATCCGAGAGCTCGCCATCAGCACACCGCAGATATACCCTCAACATGTCGAAATGTTTATCCTTGGGGAGATGGAAGGTATTGTAATTCTTGTTGATTTTCCGGTGGATGGTGGTATCCCATGGATCTCTCCTAAACACCACCTCGATTAGTATACTACTCATGTCTAAGACAAAGAAAGGAAAGAAAAGAAAAGAATAAACTCACGTATCCAGCGACATACCCTCCGCGACCACCGCATCCCAAACCATTCCCACAGGCATCGCCAGATCCATCACAACCTGCCGAACAGGAACATCCGGAGCATACGAAAAGATAAAACTCTCGTCATCGACCAACAGAAACGCCTGCGGACTCTCCAGCATAGTCATTCCGCAATCGCTCAGTATCTCCTTATCGAGCTTCGTGTATGCCGAATCCTGCAGCACGATCTCAATCTCTGTCGGTGTCCATGCCATCTCCTGTAGGATTCGTTGCAGCATGAGGAGGAAAGCGTGCTGGTAGGCACTTCGCTCCCTGGTGAACTTGTCAAGCCTGAGGTTGGTGATGCTGTTGCATCCGAAGGCGATGATCTTGCTGACGGGGCGTTTGATGGTGGGTAGCTTGCGCAGAGTCGCGAGCATGTTCTTGTAGAGAGCGCTGTCGGTCCAGGTGTGGAAGATGGTGTTGAAGCTTTCGTGCGCGGATGCTATTTCTTTCTTGGTGGGGTCTTCGTCATCATAGTCGTCTTCTTCGTCGTCTTCGTCTTCTCCGTCTAGACGGCGGAATTTGTGGCCTAGGGCGAGGTTCGAGTATAGGTGGGAGGGGTGGCGCGTTTCAGGACTGGGGGTGATGTAGTCTGTTGGGGCGGGGAAGAGTTCGAGGAAATGTTTTACACTGAATTTAGGGTCGATTAGTATTTGCAATTAGTAGATGATGATGAAGGAGTAGAGGAAGCAATACGTACCCAACCATAGCTACACCCTGTTTATTGCGCTCAATTCTCTCCGTCATCACTTCAAACCCTACATCCGCGCCGTCCAATGCAGAAATGTACACGATATCCCCCGGCTTACACCTCTCCACTCTAGCCTGTGCCTCCTGGATGGCTTCCTTGGTCCACCGGGGTGTCCCCTCTGGATATCGTTCTTTGTACCGCTGCGCCCTGAGGTGTGGATGCAAATCGGTCTCCGGTCCGCTAGGTCGTAGAGACGGCTGTAAGCCGATTTCAGAGGCGGCAAGGCTTTGGGTGGTATTCGTTGGTGGTGCCATGTCCATGGGGTCGCTTGAAGTTGTGGACGACGCGCTATCCTCGGACTCGTCGATGTCCATGGGATCGGGGGTGTACATAGTACTAGGAGTAGTCATATTGATTATATGGAATGTTCACGAGGGTGCAAGATTCAAGCTAGATTTGGCGAATATGGATGAATGCGAAGGTCGTTGATTCAATTTCTAATATAGTCTTGATGACTAGCGACAAGGATGATTCAAGAAGGAGTTGCATGTTGGAGTAATTTATACTTATTTTCGAGAGATGTGGAGTGGAAGACAGTACAGGTAGGTTTCCAGGACAATTGATCATATTGCGGCTCTTCCCTGTACATTCACTGTCAGTTGGACTGCAGGTTGGGGGTCCTAAAGCTTATTGTTGAAACTAGGTTTCTAGGGAGATTTGGGATGAGAAAGAGAGAAAGTATGCTTTATATAGATGGTAAGTGCCGCATAATAATAGTGCAGCAGCTTAGACATTGAAAGTGAATAATTGTAAGAAGTATCATTGTTTGATGTTTAATGGAATAGTCATGATTTGTGCTAGCTTCTGTTTCACAATATAGAATGGCAGATAGTGACATGGGTGGCTTGCATTGCAGTATTAACTGTAGGCTACCGTGAATATTTCGCCTAGCTGATATGCCGAGGTCTGTATGATCTGACAGTTAATGGGATGGATCACGGAAAACTATTCCGATGTTCGAAAGTACCCAGAGGAAATATGTTCCGGGATAAACCAGAATAATGTTACACAAATTCAGCCCATCCAAGATGGATAATAATCAAACGACACATTCATACAAGGCTACTTCTGCCCATCACTCACAATCTGACCAGATTTATATTACGTCACTTGAATCAAAAGCAAATGATATTTTCATTCTTTTTCACCATAACCGTTGGATGGAAATGTAAATAGCTAATTGAATATTAGTCATTGTAGCAACCTAGCTCGGGGCTCGCTAACTAGTTATCGTCATATCTCTGGCCTATGACCTACTCATTCGCCTCCTATGTAACATGACTCTGAGAATTCTCTGACCCTTGTGCATTTTGATCTGCAATAACTTTGCCAAGCCGCCTAAGGTCATCAGTTACATCGTCAGGCTGAATGCACAACTCTAAAATGGCGAGTTTATCCGACTCTGCATCCACCCTACCCAGTGCTTGCTTCAAATCCCCTATTGTTTTGATTTTCATGGCGAACATGGGCGGACTGTCCTCTAGCCCCTCATCTTCCTTGCTGGCATAAGGGTTATGCGACGGAGCGTGAGGTTTTGAAGAAAAGGAATTGGCCAATTGGACATAGTCCCAGTTTGCCAAGTAGTTATACGGTCCATCATGCATAGCAGTCTACTCCATTGTCAGTGATGTCCACGACTTGTTCTAATTGACTTGCCTCGATCTTATAACCCAGATTGTTGAAAATAAATATGATCGCGTTCGCTCTATGACGAATCATGGTGCTGACTTCTTGCGCTGTCATCTGAAACCCTCCATCTCCAATAAGGATGATGGATCGACCTTGTGTCCGAGCAAGCTGGGAACCAAATCCAGCAGGCAATGCCCAACCGATAGAGCAATATGGAAATTGTAGCTGGCAGTTGGCTCCAAGGGGGAGGAGAATATAATTAGCGATGAGCCATGACTCTCCTGCGTCGCAGAGCAACGTGTCATGCTCCTTTATAAGTCCCTGGATACCGCTGATAGTGCTTTTCAAGGTCAAGGGTGCTTCCGGTGCCTCTGTTCCGTCGGGAGGCAAGCAGCCTAGAAGTGGTTTGGGTCGCGGAATGGAATCGGTCTTCGGTTTCATTCCAGACATGATGAGCTGCGCTACCAATGCATCAATCTTCACAGACTTAATGTGCTTTCCGTCGGGCAGCTCGACCCAGCCATTGTCCACGCTAATCATGGGATAACCTTCTTGCTTATTGCCACTCATCAAAACATGAAAGTCGGACCAATTTCCACCAAAGACTAACCAGAGATCTGAGCGCATGACAATTTGCTCACCCTCTGGGTTCGTCATTCCAGCCCAGAACTGACCGCAATACTGCGGATGAGATTCGTCGATGCAACGGCCATCGGGCTGACAAAGAACCGCACAACCAAGCTTGTCTGCTAGACGTTCAATATGACGACGGGGCAGAGATAGACCTGCTAGACTTCCAAGCAAGAGCACTGGCCTTTGAGACGAGTTCCATATACTTGTAATCTCTTCTACAGCCTCTTTTAATATGTGTGGCTGGCTCTTCAAGTTCACCTTACGGCTCAGTGGCGAAGGTCGAGTACATGCGGCGGAAGCCAGATCATTAGGAACCTCAATGTAGACGGGCATACTGGAGTCGAGACATTTACCTATCGTATCATCCAGTACATCAGAGGCAGTGTCTGCAGATTCGAGGCGTACAGATGCAGCAGTGACCCCTTCGAATGCGCGGAGAGCCTGGTCTTTATTCTTAGCGCTGGGAGCGTGATGCAAAAATTTGTCGCTTTTCACCAGGCTTGTGGTGGGACAACCGGAGAGTACAATCAATTTGATATTTTGCGAGCAGGCGCCTGAAACGGCATTGAGAACAGACAGACCGCCTACAATGTAGGGAACAACGACAACCGCAATGCGGGCTGATGATACGCGGGCGTATCCATCTGCGGCATACCCAGCGTTTAGCTCGTTGCAGCACGTCACCATACGAAGATTGGGGTTCTTCAGCAAATTATCAAGGAGGAAAAAGTTGGTATCCCCTGATAAGTTAGCAAGCGAGACAAGAATTCTAAATGATATACCAACCTGGTACAGCGAAGTAATCGCGAAGGCCCAGCTCCTCAAAGCGATAGGCCAGGAATGTGCCAATATTATAAGTTGTCTGATTGAATATAGGCCGAGACCTCGGCAAGCTCGCTACCATCTGAGGTTTCGGGGTTGCTTCAGCATCAGGCATCTTGATGACTGCCTCGCCGAGCAATTGACTGCCATAACGTAACGGCGCTTCCGGGCATGTTCCTTCAGGTTTCCTATACTGCATAGAATGGAGAATTTGAGGAAGCTGGTCCAGTGCGAACACATGGCATGGTTGATAGAACTTTTCTTTGGTGAAAACAAGGATAGCCTTTTCTATCTGTTCTCGAGTTCCCCCATAAGGTACAACTTTCACCTGCGCCATCCTTGACACCAACTTAGATATGTCAATGCCAATGGGGGTCCCTGGAGGCAAGCCCACAACGACAACTGTTCCTCTAGGTTGCACATACTGAGATCGGTAAGAAGGTAGTTATATCAGGCGCTGCTTAGAAAATGACTAACCTGAAGTGCTCCTTTGAGAAGTGATCCCGATCCCTCTATCAGTATTGCAGCGTCGGGGCCGTTGCCAATCATACCCTGGACTTCAGCCACCATATCGGCCGAAGAACTGTAGTCTATATAGTACTCGACACCAAGCTTCTGTTTATATAGATTATCACCATCATCTCCTGTAGATATGGCCAGAACTCGACAGCCACGGGCCTTAGCGTATTGACATGTCAATGTTGTTAGTCCACCTGGCGGTCCCACAACAGCTTCATCGCGTTAGCTGTGGCCTATTAATCATAAAGATTAATGGAAAGACGTACCTACAAGGCTATCGGGCCGTGCACCACTCTCCTGTACCGCTCTGAAGCACGTAGTCCCGACGCAGATAATCTAAGTAGGGTATTAACGATCTCAAGGGTAATAGATGACGAGCCTGAGCTTACCGGAGCCACAACATCAAGAGAGATCTGTTTAGGGAGTCGCACGACATGGCATGCTTGGCTGATGCAGTATTCCCGAAAGGTACCATCAACTGAATATCCGGTCATCCGAGCGTGTGGGCATGAGACGTAATCTGATTGTTTATCTGCATCGCAGACACCACAGGTCCTATTGATCCACTAATCGAACGTCAGAAGCATACCATTCCAGCAGCAATGGTGGGTAGTACCTGTATACCGACATGATCACCAACCTTAATGTCCTTCACTTCGTTACCGGCCGCTACAACAATACCCGTACCTTCGTGACCATCTTACACCGGAAGTCAGTATAATGTGGGAAAGCTTCGACAGCCGTGGATCTGCACACCGACGCGATGGTTCTTTCTAGTGACATGATTTCCTAGAGTAGTCAGCGCCTGATGTCTTAGTCTGGGACTGGACGAGGTTAACCTCTCCACTGATGATTGGCGGAGTGACAGAGCCCGGAGAACTTCAAGTTGACCAGTACTTCGTCCGGACCTGGGGATAGAGAGGGTTTGTTTCTGCATTCCCGACCTGATACATCAGCAGGCGAACAGAGCGACAAGTGTGCACAGAAAATTAAAGATTCTCACCAGTAGTAATGCGTGGCCGCCCGAACAGCTGAGGCTGTGGCATTGGCATTGTCTGAATCGGGGCCATTGCTGTTCCGATGTTTCTTTGTCGAGGTATTAGGAAGAGTAAAAGCAGCAACAAGCGCTACTGCTAAAGAGAATGACGACCTGTGGCGACAGTTAAAGAACTGTAAACTCACCAGATATCAATTCCTCAGCCTGTTCTGCTAGCGAGTTCACCATCCGCCACCCCGGATCATGTGCATGTATTTATAAAATCCATGAGTACGTGAAGGCTGCGCACAGACATAGTATCGTCCATAAGTAAGATCAAAGCCCTGATGACCTGAATGAGTTCCAGGAAGTAAAAACACCTTAGAAGGATATACTTTCTAAAAACCTGGCACCCGCAAACATGGGGGGAGAAATGAGGAAACAGCCCGCCGGTGGATCGAGACACACCTCAGGTGACTAAGCTTACATCACTCGGAGCTCGACAGGGAACTGGGTTTTAAAAAGTCATGGAACCTCACACTTCTTTGAACAGTAGCCAGTGTTGTATGCAGATAGCACGCAAAGCAAGTAGAGAGGGCCATGCCCAGCTTCACTGCCAAGGTAATAGAGAAATCGATAACATTCGAGTTCAACCAGGTAGACTGCTTTAATCTACAGAAGCATGTTCACAAGCCCAATGCAGCAGGGTTACCTGGGGATCCTTGTCTATCGACTCGAGAGGCCGATGAACGAAGGACTGAAAATACGCTCAACAGTATCTCATAGCAGCATCTCTATTGTTTCCCAAATGCAACCGTCACTGTGGTCATGGTATTCAGTTACGCACTTCCTTGGCTAAGTCGTTGAAACCTGATTGAGAGAGATTTTGCTGGGATAGCCAAGCTTGATGGCCAGCTATCAAGGTAGTCTCGACCTCCGCATTACTACGACGAAAGCTATTACAAGGATTAGCAGATACGTATGCGCTGTTCGTAAACGATGTCCTGGCCTGATAGAGAGTAGAAGGAGGTTCATGGAACCCTCGGAGGACTGATCAAACACTCCCCTGTAAGGCCTATTTTAGGAAGCTGTTGACCGCTTGTTCACTGCGCTGGTACCCGAGAAAGCGAGTGGGGGCTTTTAATCGGGAGGAAGAGCTGGGGTGTAATGAGAACTGTCCGTGGCTAATTCATGCAGCTCGTGTCCGGAAGCTGGGGCCTGGTAGCTAGCTGCCTGGGAAATGAGCCATGCTTTTGTATGAATCACCGGGTGTGGACATGAGATATTCAATGCAAACCCTGCAATTGATGTTAAGCGCCATCTGAGCAGTCAATTTGGAACCAGAGCCAACTCAGCACGCAACGTTAGGATATCGTCTTGGCGAATGAATTTCATATGGACGATAGCAAAGTTGAAAGGTCTTGCTCTTACATGCTGTGGTTACCATGACTAATTTGTCGCCAACCATTGGCAGCTGTTCGAAGTATGACTGGTTCTTAGCCAACTTTCGCCGTCTGCGAGCCAGGAAATTGACTGATCATAACGTGCAAGCCATGAATTGATGGCAGATTGTGAGTCATCAACAAAGTATGTGCTCCAGCGGTAACTGCAGCTCAAGCATGGGGTGGCACATCTTGAATGAGGTCTCCGGTAGAGCAGACGGCAATTACGTAATTGGAAGAAGGGCTTAACCTCAAGCCTTATGAGGCGGCTCCAAACAAGCCACTCTATCATGAGGGGTTCATGGCACCCAATAGACAAGAGCGTTGTAGTCGCAACAAGGTAGAATTAAGAGCAGCCAGGAGCCACACGGAGTCGCGGGGCCCGATGTGGTACGACGGGTGATTTCTGGGGATTTCGGGAGCGCCCTACGGCGACGACTGCCGGTTACCGAAAAAGGGGAAGTTCCCGGAATGGGCCAACCAGAAACTAGGGATTATTATCAAAATCCCCACTTGCGGAGATAAGGGCTGTCGCAATTTTTTTTTTTTTCCTGCAGCGTCCAGGCCCGCAAAAGCGGATGCCCAATATGCAGGGCTCAATAAGCAGTCTGGCTGAAGACCCTTTGTATAGGCCCTTTCTTACTATTTATACCGGCTTCCTGTAACCCGTACTGTATCTCTGCCAGTTCTCCTCAATCGTGTGGGTGTACATCGAGCGCTTGTGTTAACGTTCTTATCCACCGAGGGTAATTCGCAAGCTACCAATCTGGGAATGGCTGATATTGAGACCCATGTCTGCCATAGCCTGGACCAGGGGGCCCACGCAACCATAGAGAAGTCGGCTTCACAGGTAATAGCAACAGAGGAACAAGATGACACTTTCGACGAGAAATATCCAGAGGGAGGCCTTCAGGCCTGGCTTGTGGTCCTAGGGTCATGGTGTGCAATGGTTCCCTCAATGGGATTGTTGAATACCATTTCAGTCCTCCATGCGTGGACGTCCACCCATCAGCTCTCAGAATATTCTGAATCCAGTGTCGGATGGATCTTTGGCGTCTTCAGCTTCTTCCTATATTTTGCAGGCGCCCAGGTCGGTATGTTTTATCCCAATATCCATATACCAAGATCATCCCAATTTCCACACATCAAGCGCAGCGGTTGATCTGATGATGCCGACAGGTCCGATATTTGACAGCCGTGGACCGCTGCCGGTCGTAGTCCCGGGGTCGATTGGTTTGGTGGTAGCAGTATTCTGCTTCAGTGAGAGCACAGGTTAGTCTTATTTTATGATTGTTCGAAGATGCCACTAACGCATAACAGAGTACTACCAAATCATGCTCTCTTTCAGCGTCCTAGGCGGCCTGTCGTCTTGCTGTCTCTTCACTCCTGCCATCTCCGCCATCGGACACTGGTTCAATGTCCGTCGTGGCATCGCCACCGGAATCGCCTGTACTGCTGGCGGACTCGGTGGCGTCTTCTTCCCCCTCATCATATTGTATGTCGCTCCGAAATTGGGGTTCGCATGGGCCATGCGCATCATCGGGATAATTTGTTTTGTGCTATGCGGTTGCGCATGCCTTCTTCTAAAGACACGGCTCAAGCCCGACGCAAAGCGTGGCATGGCGATCGACCTTCGCGCCCTCCGAGAGCCCAACTATGCCCTCACCACACTTGCAGTATGGATGGTCGAGTTTGCAGTATTTGTACCTTATACTTATCTCTGCTCGTACGGTTTATATGCCAATATCGGAGAGTCGCTCTCGTACAAACTGTGTATCTTCCTCAACGTCGGTGCCATCCCGGGACGCGCATTTCCAGGACTTCTCGCGGACAGATTCGGACGGTTCAACGTGATGGCGTTCACTGCATTAGTTTGTGCAATCATGACGCTCGCATTGTGGTATAATGCTGGCACAAACGATGCTGCCATCATCGCGTACTCGGTTATGTTCGGGTTCTGGAGCGGTGCGGCTATCAGCTTGACGCCCGTTTGTATCGCACAGGTGTGTCGAACGGAGGATATAGGCAAGCGAAACGGAACGACGTTCACTCTGGTGAGCTTCGGGACCCTCACTGCGATCCCTATTGCGGGGGCGATACAGGAGAGGGATGGAGGTGCTTTCTGGGGACTGATTCTTTTTGGCGGAATCTTGTATCTTGCGGCGTGTGCTGCATTCGTGGTCGCGAGGGGAGTTGCTGGTGGTTGGAGGCTGAGAACAAAATTTTAGAAGTACATATTCGAGACAAAACATAGAAGGATAATATAATAATGCATAGGAATACTAGTAGGGGATTCACTGTTGCGACATTGGCTGACTGAGTGTTTGTAATTGGAGAACAAGGAGGCTGGCAGACGGGATTAGGAAGACCCTCGCACCGCCTCGCTTTCATGTATAGACTGGCCTGCTCCGGGTGATGAGATTCCAATATCTCCTGTTATAGCGTCGCCAATTATGAATTCTCACTAATATCTATAAAGCGGAGTGAGGCAGGAGTAATCGAGGATAGCATAAGGCAAGTAGCTAAGCAGATACTTTCGTTGTACTATTGGTTGCCTCAGGCACATAGACTTCCATGTTTCCTCTCCGGGACTCCCGGACCAAGTCGCAATTCTATGCTAGTTTGGAAGCAGGATCTATTCCAGTAACTCTGAATAAGGAGCAAAGAAAGTCTCTATTCTGGTAGCCTATAGTCCTGGCACCACCAGGCGTCCGGATTCGAAAAGTGTACTGTCTGAGCGACTGAAATTGGTCACATTACTGAGTGCTTCTGAGCTGTGGTAGGAACAGGGATGTCAGTAGAGGCAGGCTGAGGAGAGTTTTTCAGGGAAGCGCCCTAGCCGGACTAATAGTCACTTGTTGTAACTTTCTGCTTTCCGGAGGATTAGTTTGGTTTGAGAGACAAGGATCTTCGGCATGCCTTTGTCCCGTGTCCCCGATGGATGCAACCCCCATGCCTCTGGCAAGTGCTGTAAGAGGGACCAGGAGCTTGCATCACAATGCCTCAATTGAAGATGACTTCTCTGGAGCCGGGTTTAACTTAATGATCACTGCGTTGCACAGGATGCGAGTTCGTACACGCTAGCCTCAGTGGCGCGGAAATGCACGTTCCCAGGGCTCGACTAATGCGAATGAGGATGCAACCCATTTGCCTTGTTGAATATGGCCACTCAAGGAGAAGCAAGAGGAAGCCACAGTGGGTACACTGCATCCCGACGAGTTCCTCCCGGATACGTCCTTGAAGCAAGAATGGGGAATTGGCCTCACTTTGGCCTTAAAGTAATGCGCACTCTTCTAAATGGCATAGCTTGGACGCAACATCTGAGACAGACATCAGGTAAAAGTGACCCCGTAGACAAGATTGGTGACACACCGCGGGAGGTGTGTGGAGTGTCGCGAACCGTATGACTCGAATATCATTACTACAACGAACGTATTGCTGCTTGTATCCAGGGGTTCGGTGCCACCGATTGGTGGATAGGAGAAGTCCGGGAGCATTTGCAAGTGAAATTTCTCTTCGTGACTATAGAAGGAAAAAGTAACGAGAGCGCACCGTGCTCTCCGTCCTCGTAAGCTGGATAGGACTCGTTATGTCGGTGGGGGCAAGTTCACCAGGGCAGCCTAGCCTCCATTCTGATGACTGCAAAGTTGGCGTCGAGCTGGGTCATGATACGTGCGCAAGGTATCTCATGGTGGGTAAGCAGTACGAATCGAAACCTGTAGCGTCGACTGTGTGAGTACCCTGCTATCCGGATTGGGAGTTAGATCTCGCCAATCTCGAGGAGGACGAAAACTCTTACCTGCACTAGTCAAAGACGGCGAGAAAATGGTGGTCACTAAGAGACCAGACACACACACGGGCGCTTCGGAGCGTTTCAGGCCGCCAGAGAGAGTAGGAAAAGGAGACAGAGCAGAATGAGGACCTTGAGTGACCGGGAAGACACGTGAGTGCCACCAAGGTGCTCATGCTCTCAAGGTGCTCATTCTCTCCATTTTATAAGTATTCTGACTTTCAACACCCGCACAACGATTTCCTCTCGTTTCTTTCCTTCCTTTCGGTCATAAATGCTGGTCTTCTCTCACCTGGCAGGTGTATCCAAGATGAGACGGATGAAGGAGGTTGATCATCATTCACCAACCCGTGATTAGAATCCACTTCAGGCGACGGCTGCTGACATTTAGCGTCTTTTCTGGTCAAGCCTATGGTGGGGAAGCAGGGTCAGGCAACGCTCCCTCACTAACCAAGGTTTAGCCATGCTACAAGAGTTATTGCAGGCTGTTATGTAACTCGCCATTCAGCTGCCTCACCCCACAGCCGACTCAAGCCAAATGAGGGGCTGCACCGTCATGTTTGGTGCAGCGTGGAATGGTCATGACGCGCGGATAGCGCAGGAAAATGGCACGACGGATGAAATTGGTTGCTCTGGAAGGACATAAATAGGCCCTCATGCCTCTGGTTGCTCGATCTTTTCTAATTAACCACAACTCAAGTCTCAAGTTCTCAAGCGAAAACAAAGCCTTCAATCTCAATCTATTTTAGTACATCTTTACCGGTTTTATACCAACTTTGCCAAAATGTCTCCCTGCTCCTGCAACTGCTGCTCTGGCAACTGCTCCAGCTGCTCCTGCGCCTCTTGCAGCGTGAGTAACCCATATTTTTGAGCCACCTGGTCTTGTATACCGGCGAAACCAGAGGAAACTGACCTTGTAATAATTAGCATTAAATGCTGTCGATGCTCGCTCCCCGGCCATGACTTCACCACCGCGCCTCGGCCATCTATACCACTACCACCAATTTCAGGCTGCATCTCGGGCTTGAAGACAACACTATAGGGTATATTGAGATGGTTTCATGATTTGAAACACTTGGGTGCGCAAGTGGGAGTGAATGGAATGTATTCATGATATGGGTTTATGATTTTAGTTGTCTTTTGTATCATGTCACCTACATATAAGCTTCAGGTGTGCCAAGTACAATAGAAAAGGCTTTTTGGGAGGATAAACTTGTCCCTCAATAAACAGATAATCGTAGATAAAGTTGTCAAAAGACAATGCTACGAATCATCTGCAGACTCCATGCAGATGCACGTGTCAAATGCATGTAGTGAAACGTTGGACAGCACTCCACAGGTTGATCGCAGTCGCATTTACTATTTCGACCTCCACTACCAAAGGGTTCGAGACAAGCACGGGAATAGCCGCAAGGGGCAAGAGCTTCCAGATGGCTTGCTTTTTACAGCATGGAATGCATCATCCACATGTTGGCGGCGGATTCCACATCGGAACTTTCCCCGATAGGAAGCATCCAACGTGACTCAATTGGCAGGATCCACGAAAAGCCAAAGAGATTTCAGGCTTTTAGACTCTAAGGACTGGATTAGGGGTCTCATCTGTGTGGGCCTTTGCATTTTGCGTCTGCCGATGGAGCTTTCGGTTAAGCTAGATTATGACTGCATCATCGCAGTGTGATATGGGGCCAAGACGCAAGGAATATTTGACAGCGCCTCGTACTGCGTGCTGTACATGACATATGCTATGATGATATGACTCTGATATTGTTCAGATGTGTTGCTTCTGTATCGGTTCATGTCTTCTGTCTTCATTCCTGTGACCATGAGGTAGGAGTATCGACAACGATTAGGCTAACCAAGAAGGCAAACCGCAGCATTCGTGTAAGACATGGGGGCTAAAGATTAGCGAGGGCTAGTTCATGAGAGCGAATAGAACTAGGAGGAATTATGTAGGAGACAGGCATCCATCGACTACTGTTTCGCTTGGGTTAGACAGCGGCAACTTCGGATTTGTTTCCTGATCAGTTCGATCAACTGTGGCGTTTTCTAGTCGGCATTAAGCGCCGCAGGGTGGTCCACCATGAAGAAGAAAATGACTAAATCTTTATGAATGCGTCTATTATCCATCTAAGACAACCCTGGATAGGAGCCATGCGATTGGACTAAGATGGTGGACTGGTGTGAGTACCTGCTTGGTCGCCGAGAAGTGAGCAAATAACTCACAGCGCCAGTCGGGGGACATCCGATATCACGCTGAATCTGGGTTTGGGCAGCAGGGGCACACCAACCAGGCTATGCACGTAGTAGAGAGGGGGCGGACAATGGATCGGGCCAACCGGTGGCATGCGCGACGAGGGAAGCGGTACCTTAGTGGAGGTCTAGCCCGGTTGAGGTGGGCTGGGCTTAATCTCTTCCGCCGACCATCGTCCTCGCTTCCTCCCCACCCGTATCCACGGCACCTGTCTGACAGCCCATCACCATCACCCTCATCATTATTACCAACGTTCTTCCTCCGCTGATTTTCCACCAAGGTCCTACCTGCTACAAATCCCTCTCCTGATTTTGTTTGCAGCGTGAAGTGAATGGTGGTGTGATGGTGACAATCTGATGATGGTCATACTCGGTTGTCTCATGAAGAAGATACCCCTGCTCTTGGAGCGATATTCTTGCATGAAGATGATGCAGAACGTGGGATTTGACAAATGTAGTTGACTCAATCATTGACTAACACTCGCCAAAGCAATAGTCAGTCAGATAAGTTAAATGAATAAACGAGTCAGAGGCAGGCTACCTTGTTAGTGTCGGAGACCGGGCCTGTCCACAGCTCTCAAGGTCCTCACCAGGTCCTCACCTGGAAAATCTCTGCCACGCACTTCCATTATATAAGACCGTGACGCAACGATGGCCAAACTGAGGAAATGATCAGAGCCGTCAATTCTATTCTCTCATCTTTCAATCATCTGAGTGACATACAATCTCAATATCCTCAAAATGTCGTTCAATCCTAATGATGTTGACCTCGACACGGCCGACCCAACGGAGATCATCTGCTATCTCAACAAGTCAGAAAATGACTACAACGGCCAGCTGGGCGCCCGCATTTCGGCTATTTTCGTGATCTTTGCCGTTTCAACTGCAGTGACCTTCTTCCCCGTCGTCGCCAAGCGCGTCCCCAGGCTGCATATCCCACTCTACGTCTACCTCTTCGCTCGTTACTTCGGTGCTGGTGTTATTATTGCAACAGCTTTTATCCATCTTCTGGACCCCGCATACTCCGAAATCGGCCCGCAGTCATGTGTTGGAATGACCGGTAACTGGGCAGATTACTCCTGGTGCCCTGCGATCGTTTTGACTTCGCTCATGTGCATTTTCCTCCTTGACTTTGGTGCTGAGCGTTATGTCGAAGTCAAGTATGGCGTCTGCAGAGAGGACCCCGAGCCAATCATGACCAGTGCAGTGGATAACTCGACTGTGGACAAGGCATCGCCCGGAAACTCTAGGAAGAGCGAGGCTGATGTGGAGGAGTTGTCCACCACTGACACCTTGATCGAAAGGTCCTTCAAGCAACAGATTGCCGCCTTCCTCATTCTCGAGTTCGGTGTTATCTTCCACTCCGTCATCATCGGTCTGAACCTGGGAGTTACCGGCGACGAATTCGCGACTCTCTATCCGGTCCTTGTCTTCCACCAGTCCTTCGAGGGTCTGGGTATTGGAGCTCGTATGTCCGCCATTCCTTTCCGCAAGGGCAGCTGGCTGCCGTGGATCCTTTGCAGCTTGTACGGATTGACCACCCCCATCTCGATCGCTATTGGTCTTGGTGTCAGAACTACATACAACTCTGGCTCGTACACTGCCAACGTGGTCTCCGGTGTTCTGGACGCCATCTCTGCCGGTATCCTAATCTACACTGGACTGGTTGAGCTTTTGGCCAGAGACTTCCTCTTCGACCCTCACCGCTCCCAAGACAACAAGAGACTGGCATTTATGGTCATCACCATGCTCTGGGGTGCTGGTATTATGGCTCTTCTCGGAAAGTGGGCTTAAGGTCTGATGAAGGTGCTGTCGTGAAATCGTGTGTCGCTTCTGTTAAGATTCCGTCGCTGGTTCTGATATCCGTTGCTCATGCAACCTTCTTCTTGCTCATATTGCACCTATTTGCTGTTCGAAATACCCTTGCATTCTATTCCAAAATTCTTTGTCATGTCCACATATGTATGGACGATAATAATTAGCTAGGACGAAAGTGCTCAGACAGATAATGATTTGTTTTCCCTCTGTCAACATAAACTTGCACATCTACGTACTCTCAATTAACTAAAGTGACCTTCCTCTACTTCAGCAATCCAATCTCAACGAAACTGGCGTCGCATATCGACTCGACAAATACTGAGCTGAGCAACAAGAAAAAGTCCCCTCTATCCAGCTCAATATATGGTTTAGATTTACCCTGAGGGAAGATGTACCGTCGAGAAGCACGTGCCACCTTAGCCGTCTTCCAAGCATACTAGTACCTGTCGCCTTCTAGTACTAATCGATCTAGAGGTTTGCAGAAGACTCCATCGAGGCGTGTCCCTTTCTCCAGAAGACATTGAACTGTGCACATTTCGAACAGAATGTGGTCCTACTGAAGCTGACTAAAGACATACCCTTGTGCAACAAAATCCCTCGAGGGACTACTACAGACAACTACAGCAACATCTTGTCTTCCACCATCAATTAATTACACCAAATTAGTTTATTTTGGTCGCAACAACGCCTCGATTGTCCTTGATTCCATAGACTCATCACGTCCGCATTAACTAACTACTTTCTTCAAACCAGGGCGCTTGCTACCACCCACCCTCCATCGAAATCCCATCGTGAACATCCCCACAAACCCCCTCCCGAGCTCCTCAACGACAACCTAACTAGAAGGCGCCGTATCCTTGACAGTGGGATAATAATACCCACTCTCATCCAAGCTCGACGTATCCCAATACACCTGATAAACATCGGTGACATTGGTCTCCTTGAGACGGAACACATCGCTCAACTCGCCAGACGACTCTTCCCACATGAGATAAGAACCATAAAAGAGGAAGTCTTCAGTGACGGCATCAGAAGGCGTATCGATTCCGTTGCCGGTGAAACCAACAGGCAGGATCTCGTCGGCCGTGGGACGGATATAGAACAGGGTGTCGGAGTCGAGGGTGACGCCGTCGGTGGTGGCAGTGGTGATTAGTTCGGTGTCGGTGATGACGACTGCAGCATGGTTAGTGACATTGCTCTGTGTATGTGGTGTGGAAGGAATGCTGACAGGTGACGTCGGTGGTGACGGATCCATAGGGCCAGAGGGATGAGTCGCCGGCGTAGGCGAGACCTGTTGCGAATGTCAGCATGATATTGGGGACTGAGCTGGGATGACTATGTACCATCGGAATAGAAGAACTTGAGACCGGAAGCGGCGACACCCCAGGCATACAGACTGAACGATCCGCTAGGGTTGCGCTTCTCAAGGTCGGATTCGATCTTTGCAGACGGGCCGGCAAGAGCACCAGCGGCCAGAGCCAAGGCGGAGATGATGGAGGACTTCATGGTGAGCAATACTAGTCTTTGAGTACTGAAGACTTACCAGGAAACTAGATTCGATGTTGACGAGAGTACAGTCCCGCTTTATATCCTCTGTTCCTCAGCGAGGGAACTATCTTCACCCAACTGCATAAGCCCCACCATGCAACATGATTGCCTAAGCTTAAGTTCCTTAGGGATTTGGGGTCCAAAAACAAACCAATGACAGACTGAAGACTCTTATTCTGTTATTTCTAATCTCGTATAGACTATAGGCATACGTATGCAGACCAACTGTATACGGGATAGCGGCGACTAGCGCTGGGACTCCCGGCTTGGCCTCAAGAGCCTTCGGAGGGACATGGACTGAAATATATACGCTCAGGTGCCATTTCATGATTTGAAGATGTCACGCGGCTGATTGTTTTACAGACACTCACTCATTGGTTGGTTGTTCGTAAAATGCGAACCACACTGGCTGGTGTGGGAGAATTGTACGATTTGTGATGGAGCTCTACGAAACAAGAACGAATAGCTTCACCCCACTACAGCTCTCCTCGACCTTGCGATGAGGCGAAAAGTGGAGATTTTTGCAAATATGCCCACTTAATAATCTTTATCTAATCCGTGCGAACCAAGTTTGACGGTGGGCCAGAGATCTAGATCGCAGCTCAACATCGGAAATCCCGAGATTCTGCAGACATTCCAAATATATTGCTATCCTGCAAGCCAACCGAGCTTTCTCTGTTCCATACTTCAACACACACTGTTCAAATACAATGACATCAATAAAGTGTTATTCATCAAAGTCTCTTTATATCATCTAACTATAATGTCACTCTACTCAGGAACCCCCCTCAAACTCACCACCGTATCCCTCACACTCTCCCTCAACCCGCGATAAACCAGCCCCAAATCGCCCACCGACGCCGAATTATCAAACCCATACTTCGGCCCACCCTCCGGATACTCCCCATCCCTCAACGCCTCCTCCCCCTCCGGCAACCCCCCCTTAACCTCGGGAAACTCCTCCCCCAGAACTTCCACAATCTCCCTATTACAAAACCCCCCAGCCGTCAAACAATACCTCTTCCCATCCGTCACCTCCCCCCTCTCCAACGCCACCGCATGCGCCATCGCCGCATCCCTCACATCCACCCAAAACGCACTCCCCGTCGCCGGACACTTCTCCCTAAACTTCCCCGCCACGAAATCCCTAATCCTCGTATTCGACGTATTCACCTCCCCCAGATTCCTCAAAGACCCAGGCACAACCGGCCCGAATATCAACGACGGATTCATCACCGTCAACCCAAAATTCGGCTTCTCCCGCTCCATAAACCCCCACGCTTCCCGCTCCGCCAGCGCCTTACTCGTCCGGTACCCAGCCTGTCCCTGCGCATTCGCAGGACTACTAACCGCCTCTTCCCAGGACACGTTATTCCAATCCTTCTCGGAGTACTTGCTCCCCGCAGGTTTATGGGGATTCCACATCGCCGCGAACGACGACGTAAACACCACTTTCTTCACCGTAGGTGCGTACTTCTGCACGGAACTTAATATCCCGATGGTGCCATTGACAGCTGGATCTAACATGTCCGTCTTGATATTGTCGATGCTGTAGTGGAATGGACTCGCCGTGTGAATTACACCGGTGAGTGGAGGGTCATTGACCACGGCGGAGTCGAATGCCGAGAGGAGGGAGATGTCCGGGACGATTTTTATTATAAGTCGGTGGGGCGGGATGTCAGGTCGGATGGATTGTACCTGCGAGGCTTTTTCAGCGCTCCGCACGGTCGTGATTATGTTGTGGCCTCGGGAGAGTAGGATGTCGATTAGTGTGCTGGCGAGGAAGCCGGTGCCGCCGGTGATGAGGATTTGGGACATTTTCTTCCAATGGTTTCTTTCGTTGGTAGTAGTTTGATTGATTTGGTTTGGTTGGTTGGAGAACGAGATTCAATCAATATTCTAGATTTGAAATGAGAGAGGGGATGGGTGGAGGTGAGTATTTATACCTTAACATTATTCTTTGAATGTTATTTATTCCGTACAATTGATAATCTGAAAGTAAGCAAACACAGATGTAGTGATAACACCGACCCTTATCACCGCATACCTCCGCTCCGATCGGAAGATTAGCGGGTGGGTCGGGGTTTATGCTAAGCTCCGTGTACCTACCTGTCCGTATCCGTGTCCGATTCGGTTCGGTTCATTACTAAAAGTAAGACTGTGTAAAGATCGGGCTATTTGTTAATGAGCTGCGCGGAAGTGGAATCCTTCACATATTGATACATTGCTGTTGGCGGACGTCCAACGGATTTAGGAGTTTACTATTTATCGAGGGGTGGGGTTGATGCTAGGTCTTAGTCTGAGTTACTTTGTAAGATGGTGGATGACATCATACTCGGTCTAGATTGGATTCGGGGGTAATGCTTGTCAGCTTGGTATTTGGTTGAGGTACGGAGTACTACGTTGTGAGGGTGTTGTTTGGTTGATGATGGTGGGGAGGGATATTTTCTAGTTGGGTGTAGGTGAGCATTGCTGAGATGATTGTTACGTTTCTCCGGCATAGATGTCAGCTGTGTATGAATGATGACTACCGCGTATGGATGATACTTTGAATTTGTTCAATGTACATCGTAGATACCTCTGTACTTTGTACAGGGTACAAGTAAAAAAGTATTCATCGAATCGCATCCCTGGCTCGGAAGACGGCCCGACCCGAGTTCATGCATCAGGAGCTTTTATTTTATAGTCATCAGGCAGGGTCTCAGGTACAACATAATGAGATGTGGGTATAAAAGTCATGCACATGGTAAGCACATGGTAAGGTATGTATCACCTCCTCACAACTCTCACAACCCCCATTTCAAACCTCGTTCTATTAATTTTCGTCAACACCCTCCCCATCCACTCACACCATTGCACAATCCTCTCATGCACCTCATCACTCCCAAACCTCTCTTCGACTGTTTCCACAAACCGACTCTCCATCCACTGCCAAACAAACGCCCTCCTCGACACCAACTCCACATCCCACCACCTCTGCACCCCACCCTCCTTCCACTTCAGCTGCTCCCCCACCATAATATAAACCGGTCCCATGATCGAAAACAGCTCCATGATTTCCTCCACAAGCGCCTCATCCTCAAGCCAGATAACCTCTTCACTCACCACCACCAACGGTAACGAGAACACCACTCTTGCTGCCTTGCCATTCATGTCTGGCTGCTCAAGACGGTCCCCTGCCCCGAGGATCAAGTCGACGATGTTGTCGGGGACGAGGTAGAGAATGTCTCTGTCGATGTCGAATTGGCGGGAGAAGGGGGGTATATATTCGCTACTATTATCGTCATTGTACGTTTGAGCCTGGGTTTGTTGTTGTTCGTTGAGACGGTTCGTTCGTGGAGCTGATATACGCTGCGCCCATTTCTGTGCAATGGCTCGCGATTCGCTGTTCACGTGTAGTAAGGGGGTATGAATCTGTACGTGGTCCAGAAGGCTCATGTCGAATACTATCTCGTAGTTGCCGTCGGGGTCGTTGACTTGGCCTGCTTCTCCTGTGTAGGGGATGGGTTTGGCCACCCAGCAACCTTTTCTGTGGGGGATTAAGGCCGAGGGAGGGTGTGTGGGTTCGGGGAGGGCGAATTGCCAAATTTGGTGGCGTAGTTCGGCGGGGAGGAAGTTGAAGAGTGGGAATGTTTTTGCTGTGTTGGCTGTTGTTTCTTTCCTTTTTGGGGAGGTGTGTGGATTGGGGTCGGATGAATAAATCGGAATGTTCGACATGTTTGTGGATTGGATGGTGTAGGAGCAGTGTCGATCAATTCTCGACTGGACTTATAGAGTGTGGAGAGGTGACACGGAGATAATAAGCAGGGAAAGCTGTCAAGGCTGACTGATGGGATGTCTTTGTTAGTGAATGAAGACTGCGCCACACCCCCCGCATGTGACTACCCGGTCGCAAGATCGCCGTCCATAAACTTCGAGATGCGAGCTGACAGGTAGAAAAGTGAACCTGTAGTCGCTGTAATAACTTTGTTCGGCCTGTTTGATGAGTAAAGTTAGATTGACGAGGTAATTGACATCTTTAATGGCTTCTTTGAGGGAGGAGGAATGTACGCGACCGTTGTATTTGTGCACCA
This sequence comes from Aspergillus piperis CBS 112811, assembly GCF_003184755.1. Classification (NCBI taxonomy): domain Eukaryota; kingdom Fungi; phylum Ascomycota; class Eurotiomycetes; order Eurotiales; family Aspergillaceae; genus Aspergillus; species Aspergillus piperis. Next base: position 1,475,916 of record NW_020291597.1, on the reverse strand, counting down.
ATGAACCCGACTGACCGAAGTTCCAACTCAAGCACTCTCTACGTTTTCTTTATCGGGAAAATGTTTCGAAAAGAGAAAGAGCCATGAAAAGATTAACACAAAGGTATCGGATTTACTAAGCACCGAGCTCGTGAGCGACGTGATCAGAAGGGTATGTAAGTTTGATGAAATGGCCCGGATCAGGGACAACAGCGCTAAAGGATTCAAGAACCAGCGGAGAGCAATGCAGATCATAACGGCATGATTGAACAGAAACAAATAGCACAACGCGACTTGCACGTTTCACATCTCAGATGTGCGTGAGGGAATCTATGCATAAACAAAGGAAATCAACAGCCGGCTAGAAAAATCAGGGTTGTGAAGAGACATAAGAAAGAAGCAAAAGAGTGGAAGAGCTAACACAGCATTGGCTATACTGTGGGATCAACATGCACCCCCAAGCATAGGTCAATGAAGGATGTTGAATAGTGTGGGTATAGATCAGGTTGGCATAGAACCGAAGGTAAAGGGAACTTGTAGTCGCTTTTTGCTACTATACAGCCCAGGCCTATTAGCCATGCAATGTAGTCTATACCATGGGTAGAGTATCGTACCTTGGAAGTTCGTTCTTGCTTCGCGCAATGCACTCATGGCACTGAAGAGATGTCTTTCTGCCTCTTCTATGTGCGAGTGGATAACTGTGACGTCATAGGCATTTCGATAGTTGGCGAGGACGTGGATTCTCGCCTTGGCCGAGCTACGTTGTACCAGATGCATTAGCATTATTGCACGTAAGTTTGCCATGATCGCGACTTGTGTCGCGATAGCCACACATGCAGAGTGAGATGGTGAGGAATACCTAAGAGCAGCTTCCCCCCATTCGATCGCCAACTGTATCGACTTCACATGCTGATCAGGAGTGGCCTCTAATGTCAACAACGGCTCGTTCATGTAGATGGCCTTTCTTTGGATAAAGATCTTGTCGAGGTATTTGTAGTGCTCATAAGCGTCGGTGAGCTCCCCCGACCACGGATTTTGTTTGCGATAGGTTTTAGGATCTATAGTGTCGAACCATTGACGGAGCAAGGCGATCGTGTTATGATTATCGCGAATCTCATATTTCATATGTCGTAGAGTCCACGGACATGACCAAGGAACGTATGAATAGCGCCTGGTATGTTGGCCCAAAAGTGACCCCGCACACAATTTTGACCTCACAATCGGCCGTTTGGCGATGTGATGCATGTGATCTGGCGGTGAGGGGAGATTCGCTGATAGAGGGGTAGTTATCTCGAAGATAGATACGGACTATGAAGGGTTGTGGAAGGGTAGACAGCGTTATGGTAAATGGTTGCGGTCCTGCGCAGGTAACATTAGAAGTGTGAATGAGGAGAAGAATGTGGACAGAGGAGGTACCTCGCTCAGTGTTATAAAGGGAGCTCTCAGCTTTGTGCTCCCTGGCGTTTACAGGGGGGGTTTACCCCGCATCTTCGGTGTTGCTTATGTCACCGCAGTATGTGCCGGGGAACGTCAGCCGACCAAAGTCAATCTTCATTCCACTGTTCTGCACTGCCCAGATGGTCAATTTCTAGCAGCCATTCAAGAGAGATTAATATTAATTTACTTATAAAAACTACGCATGGTTGCAGAACTTAGCATCTATTATTCCACACCATAGTGAAAGAATATTTGAAGTAATGAGGGATCTCGTGCTTCCGTTGGGTGTTAATCCCGCCCGCTGATCGACAATCAGGCACAACAAAGCTGTCATTGCACCGATGCCAGTAGCACAGCCAGTCTGTCCACTGTGTGGCTGTGATTAGCGTAATTAGCGAGCATCGGAGTATACATTCAATGTTCCCTAGTGCTTTATAGATTCTATGTCCACCTGTTGCGTCACCTCATCAAAGATCGCCTTGCTCCATGGCCGCTAATTACTTGCATACCGTCGGTCGGCATCCAGATCCTCTTGACCCACCAAATTACTTGGAAATTAGGCTGGATTGTGGTAATACAACGAACTAGGTAGTTTAGTATTGGTTGGCCCAGAAGTATAGAAGGAGTTCTTGCAAATCTTATGCATCACACGGAGCGGAATCATAACCGTGCACTTACTAGTGGAGTCTACTTTGTTCAAGAGGGACCGCATCGGCATTTTGCCGTCTCCATTGTGGAGAGCTCAAAGATAATTGGGGCAGTGAACATGGTTGCATCTAGATACTCCTATCGCAGAGCTAGGTATCTATCGTTGTATTCCCTTGGGTCCTCCCCCAATAATAACCGTAAGGTTTCACGCCACCTCCTTGCCAACACTTCCTTCGCACCGGTGCGTTCCAGCCGCGCTGCATCCCACATAACGTAGCCCCATTCTGAAATATACGACACACCCTCATCTCCTATCATATTACTGTAAGTTCCTCCCCATAGTATTGTCCACGCCAGTGGCGGGTACTCTCTGTCCGAGTTGTTGACAATATCACCTCGAAAGGGCAAAGGATCTCTCAGCTCCTCTCTTTTGTCCTCGGCCGACGGGTAATCGAGGCGGCGATCGTGTCTTGTCCCAACTTCGAGAGCCCCGCGGCACCCACCCAGAAATTCGGCCCATAACATAACCAAGTTATTCTCCATAATGCGGACTACCTCCATGTGGTCTTGAATCTCGTACATGATCTTGTGGAGGAATCCGAGGCCTCGTGTAAGGATTCCCCTCATGTAGCAGTCATCGTAAGCTGTCATCAGATTAGTTTCCTCCCGAATATTCTCCTGTGTCACAAATCAAGGCATCAAAGTCTTTGAACTAGGGGAGTACTGACTGCGAATATTGATTGCACCATCCGGGGTACATGGTCTCCCTTGGCGGTCAAACTTGGGATTATCTTCATGAAAGTCCCACTCGATAGACTTGATGAAATCTGTGCATTTCTCTTCTGCAAAAAGATTGATGCAGTATAACTCCTCCAATTCCCAGGGGTGATAGAGACTCTCAAGAAACTGGCTTATTTTGCGAGTTTTTACAAACAGGTAGTCCTGATAGTCGCCACTAACATGGTCTTGGTGAGGGCCAAGGCCAAACAAATTGCAGCATATCTGGAAGCGATACAGAGCGCGGATGATCCTGAATTCCTCAGACTCACTTAGAGGCTCATCGACCTTGGTATGTGACGCTTCCGGCTCCATTGCCAAATTGCTCAATGCCCACTCAGCATAGTGTTTTGCAAAAGGCTTTATCACATCGAAATGGAAGGCCATCATGTCCTTCGCATCTTCTCTAGTGAGATCTTCTGTTAAATTAGAGAACTTGGACGACGAGCGCCGCTCTTTGAGAGACTGGCAAAATTGAAGGATATTGTCGGAGGTGCGTGCTTCAGAAAAGGCTAGTGAGCCAGTCTCATGGACAACAGATGCTTCGAAGATCAAGCTACCCAGGGTATTTTCCAGGCAGCCAAAGAGAAGAAGCCCGCAATCGACAAGGTACTGTTCATGGTAGATGGACGATGCTTCAACCAAAGCTTTGAGTCCTTTATATTCCAGCAAGGAGAGAATCTGGAATCGAATCTCAGCTGGGAGGGCCTCAAGGTGTGTATGTGAGTGCGAATAGCAAGTGTCATCTGTGGGTAGGCTTTCGGATAGTTCCGAAAGACTTGAATCATCTGAAAGTACGCTTCCAGACAAGTCCGACGGTTTCGAATCATCTGTCAGTATGCTTTCGGATAAGTCCGATAGTTTCGAGTCATCTGCCAGTGTGCTTTCAGACAAGTCTGAGGGTTTTGAACTATCTGCTAGTAGGATTCCCCACAGGTTCGCGGCGTTTGAGTGATCTGATGGTAGGCTTTCAGATTCATCTGAAGGGTTCGAGTCGTCTGTATTTGAAGTTTCGAGTAGGGTTGTGTTGATAGCCGGGGTTTGGTGGATGACTTTGTCGGCAACGATGGTATCCATGATCGAAGCCATAGTGGCAAGAGTGTGCAAGGGATAAAGAAGATTTGAAGTTGATGGGCGCTCTTCAGTCCTCTGGGTCATTTCCAGAAAATAGTCTGAGAATGAAGTAAGGATAGAGTCCTTGATCTTTATGCTCCTCGCTCGATGACATAAGCGCCACCAATGATGCGTAGTTATGCCTGATTTATCGGTAAATGCCAGGAGCAGCTGGAATGGCCCTGCCAACAGTTTACAACGAGGGGCTGAAATTCTGGAAATTGAAAGAATAACTTTTATGAAGGGTTCGAACACAGCTAAGTAGAAGATGTTGCGTGGTTTTATTACCCACGAGTAAAAATTCATAGAGGGGTCCAGTTCTCAGTAGCTATGAGTCAGTAGCTCTTTCCGGTTTTGATACTATTCAATTCACTGTAAATGCCATGTATTATACTACTAGTACGGGTATTATTCCCAGAAATTGCGGCTGGAGGCAAAACGCGTATGGAATATCAGTTTTTTCGCGGGAAAGTCCATGGCCTAGAGAGTAGTGAGCTATATAGTTCACTCGTCGATGCTCATAGTCTGGAGTGACTGCCGGGCGCTGCCACAGAATAACACAGATATTTGAAGATTCTTAAACACTACGCACTACGCACTACTGAATATTGAGATAGAATATTAAGATTGTATCAGTCGAAATCGGTATATGCCTTATGTTCTCCGGTGTTTCCAATTCGTCCAGAACATGGCCTGGGCTCCTCATTTTTCCAACTACGAAATCGTAATCTATTCTCATTCCAATTCACTTTTAGACTTCGGCTTCACTCTTTTGTTTATTCACATACTGTTTCGAATTTTCATAGGACATTTGCTGTCATCCCACCTGTCTTCTTTCCTGAACAATCCAATTACTTGCTAGCAAATCCTATGCAAATCCTATTCCACCTACTAGCATCGAAAAGGAACTACTATCATCGTTGAAGAGAGCCGTAATGACCCATTCAAACATTTCGCTCTCAGACCCGGATTCCGAGCCTGAGGTTCCTAGACCTCTGAACACGCTCCATATCATGATACGAGAGATGTTGTATGAGGTGCGAGAAAACAGGTCCACAATCTCGGCCCTAGAAGCATGGGTTGAGACTGTGGACCCAGAAGCATACAGAAAGGATCCTTGGCCTCAGGACCTTATAGACGCCCATGCCCAGTACAAGGCGTTGGTCGCTGAGATTGACCCCAAGAGAATGGCTTACAACAATTGTCGTCATAACAGCGGCAAAAACCAGACCTTATACACCCCCAAGGTCCAACTAGAACGCCTGAGGCTCGCCTATGAATGGGGCCAAGTGGCGCTCCGGTACGATTACACTTCCTTATCTTGCTATCTCGAACATCCCTTGGCCCTATCTCTTGACTTTGAGTGTCCACTCGTCATCGTGTTCTTATATGTGAAGATTACATCTAGCTGATTAACCTCTCTTCTAAACAGAGCGGTTGAGGCTCGACTTCATGTGCTCTTGACGTATCGAACTGCGTACGAAAATAAGAAGGCCATAGAAGGTCACATTGAGCAAGCGAAGGCCAATCTAAATAGTGCCAGGAATGCCGTCATTGCGGCAGGCGAGGAATATCGGGGTAAGTATGAAAATGGTGCTACAATAGAAAAATAGTGGAAGACATCTGAGTGGCTAATCCTATGGTTTCGATAGGCTATTGGAAAGCTATGCCAAAAGAAGAACTACCCTTCAAGGAGGAATAGGCCAAATCTAGACCCAGCAACTGTAGTTGTCGTCTGCCTACCGTCACAGATCTACCACATCAGAAGACTTTGTTTGCTGGCAAAAGGGGATGGACAAAGCGTGTTCAGTGGGATCATTTTTCGGGAATTCTCAGCAAACATTATTTTGGGTACATGGACGTTGCCGCTTCCCGAGACTAGTAAAACTGGGTAGTGTCTATGTCTATGCCCACCAACGATAGTCTAGGTTGTGGTTGTGAACGGAACGATCGTGTTTTGCTAGAGGTCGATTGAACCCTTTAATAGTCGTGATCACTCATAATGGACATAGCTAAAGCCATATTAACGTCTTTTTCTATCATAATTGTTTCTATATCATTTGATCTGTTTTCTTATTGAATGTATTTCATATCTCAGTGGCTGACTGCCTGATCCCCTTCCTCTCTCCTGTATCTCCTGCTAACTTCCTCGTTTAGACACATCCACTGACATAGAACGGTTATAATTCTTCAACCTCAACATAGAAGATTACTAGACTGCAACGGTGTTGTCCTTGGACAAGCCTTTCAATGTGAGTCAATGAGGTCCTGGGGACATGGATCTATGCTCCGGTAATTATCCGGACCAATGTTCTGGGCCCATTCGTCCAAGGTGGCCGCGGTCTCTCCAAGAGAATGGACCTCATGAAACATGGCCCTTATCTTCGCATGGAGTTCATTCAAGAACGTAGTTGACAGCGATGGCATTTATCCGACGCGCTCTAGGGTGAAAGTAGTTGTCAAAGACATCAAGCATGCTCAGTATCTCGCCGCAGAACGCGCACAAGGGTCCCGCGGATGTATATTGCTTCTCGTTCATTGTTACGCAGCTGCACCAACGTACCTAGTGTCTGGAACTTTCAGAGATATTCATGCACAGCGATGAAGTAACAATGTTCACAGTGCTTCTGAACAGGCTAGCATGTTATATCTGAGCGGCAACAGACCCCGAAGGTAAGGACAGCAGTGCGCAGGCCCTGGCTTTGAAGAATTTGGTTGTTCGCGAAAAAGTGTTTTCGACTTCTCAAGTAGTCTGAAAGACACGATGGATGGATAATGTATTGCGTAGAAGCCGTCCTATGAGAATTGAGAGATGTGAAAACGAAAGGTCGGATGCAATTCGTAACCGCTTCATCACCTCAACTTGACTGACTGCTCCCGATCAACCGGCACACCCAGAAGATAAGTAGTCAGGGAGATTCATTTCTTTCTTGCTTTTAGATGCTGCTTCTCCCTGCGATCGAGGACAAGACAAAGAAATTATAGACGTTTGGAATTTCTTTGCGCCTACACGCCAGCTTGAGTCTGAGTTTATCTCCGTGCATCGCCGGGCACAGAGACTGAGACGTAGGTCGCATACCTCGGACTGCTCAGAGATCCCTTTGCACCAGACATTGACCTCATGGAGGACACCTAATGACAAGCCAGCTTGATGAACGACAACGCAGCACCACAGAGGACTCTGCGGAGTTCTTTCGTTTGAAACATCATCCACAAATCCGTCGTGGAAGAGAGCACAGTCTCTAAAAACCAGCATAGAGAGTTTCCACATGTCGACAAACTCCTAGAACCCGTAGAGGAGAAGCCGGCGTTCTTATGTTCACCAGGTTATTTCCTCGATGAGTTTCAGCTGCCGCGGTCATCGTCGTCGTCGTTCTCCATCATCTGCTGGCTGTGCAGCTAGCCGTGACGACCACGCCGGAAAATGGAAACAGCTTTCTTTCCGTTTCTGTACTGCGTGATGGAATGGCCAGAAAGATCTCTTGGAACACGATAGTGGTGGCAACGATCATTCACGCCAAGAATATCGTCGCCACTATACTGGATTGGACCATAATGCTTGACTGAGACTATTCTTTGGCATACTGGTCTCCATTTCCGTTTGAATCCCGTCGCGGGGCCATCGGGGAGGATGATTCTGTCTAGGAACTGGTCTCTATCTTGTGCTGAGAAGAATTGCATCACCATTGCTAGCTTCATGGATACCCCAATGAGAGCAATGGAAAATATCATCTAGAAACACATTAGTCGCGATGCGAGTTCGTTCGGAAATGGAGGGCTTACCATTGGTATATATAATATCTGGGTAAGCCAAACTGAGATCGATCACACACATTCGCGACCCAAATCTTTCTCAGGAAGTGGATGCTAAGATAGGGAATCGCCCAGCTCAACGAAGCAGCGTTTACGGCAGTCCCCCTCAGCCAAAATGCTGGGCCATTTGCCAAGGAGACATGCTTTAGGCGTGTCGGAATACCAGGTTTGGGTCTTTCGCTCATTCCAGGACCCCTTCAAAGTGGGCAGAGTTCTGGAAAGAAAAGGTGTACTAGGGAAACGAACGAAATTATATATCCGAGTGGCAAGAATCAGGTGAAGCAGTCAGCATTGGTGAAATCAGGACAGTGACCGAGAAGAGTGGTGGAAAATGTTGATTGAATATGATTTGTGTACATGTATTCCCAGAACCGTAGGGAATGAAGAGCTATGGAATATCTATTGCAGGGGCTTGATATACTTCACACCCGCGATCCAGTGGTCTAACGACATTGAATATCATAGGTTAATAATCACGAACGCACACACCCTCGCTCGAACCGCCTTTGACAACCCTTACTCGTTGTACGATGATTTCTCCAGGAGAAGACAGCGATTGCGTTTCCTTTGGAGGTCCAGATGGACACACTTGAAGGATCAGGGATCCTACCCACTAGTTTTATCATTGGAGTCTTCGGTTTTGTTCCTTTCTTTGTCGCAGTCACAGGACGCCACACCCTTGTGAGTCGACGACCACCGAGTGTTCAAACAGCGTATGTCTGCCTTTCGTGATATTTTCCAGATACTTGTCCAAGTAACCTGTCGCAGCAACTCGGTCCACGTTGAAAGGAAGTCCGACGTCTAATCCGGTTATCTTCAGCCAGATACCATACCACCGACTTCCCATACTTCTGCCACGATAGGACAGTGCCAGAAGGGATCCTAGTGCCTTACAGGCAATGCATCCTCGGATTGTCATCATGTTTCATTGAGTCCTCTTCTTTGGGTTTCGCTCAGCTGTAGTTCCCAGTAGAGGTCGCTGAAACTGAGATGGGCAATTCGCCGGTGGTATGGATCTTCACAGGCCGATATATCGGGAAGATTCGTCTTTCCTGAATGATATCAAAGCCATCATCGGACTATGGATGAAAAGCGTGTTCTGCTGATAGTAAGCCATAGCATCGATCAGGAATCGTTAGAATTAGCGTGCTGAAGAAGAGCAGATGCATGCATCTTATCGAACTGTATATAAGGTTGCTGTTCTGTAATGGCTCAACCAATGCTGGACAGGTCGAGAAAGGCTCACACCAAGTGGCCTTTTGGTGAGATAAGTTTCTGGGCCCGAAGACACGCTGTTAAATGTCAAACAGATTTGGCCTGAGAAGTGAGTGGTTATATATGGAGATAGCCGAGCTTCAGGAAGATTCATCATGTAAATCGGCCAATGTAAAAAGCTCTCGCAGGCGAATTCTCAATATTCAGTTTGACAAGCATCTGCTCTGACCGGAAGAACAAATTGAGTCTGAAAATGTAGGTCGAAAATCTCATGGTGAACGCGCACTTGAGAGACGGTAGGAACACCCACAAACTAGAAATCGAAACCATCATCATTGACTAGATCATTCCTGTGACAACTGAAACCAGGCGTATCTACTTGGTTCTGTAGGTCTGGAACGTGGTCCCCAGAGATACTCGTTTCTTCCTGGGCTGTTTTTCCGACACCCAGAGCCATTCCTGCTTGGTGATGAAGTAAGGAACTGGGTGTCGCAACGGTGCCTTTATATCAGATTCAGCAGGAAGAGAATGAGAAACATATGCTTGCATTAGCTGACGCCAGCACGCAGCACCGATCCTGCTTGGTGATGGAGAGGTGTTGCAATGGTGATGAGCGATTTATAATCGTCTCTTGGGACCAAAGCAAATGAGAATTGATAGACATGAAATACATGGACTCGAGATATGTCCACCGTTTTCTCTGATAGACCATAAAGAGAGAAAAAGGCCGACATAAGTCCAATGAACCGAAGATTGACCTGGGTAGGCCTATATAAGGCGTAGATAAAGCAGCAGAAGAAAAAGAATTCCTTCAGAGTTGGTTTCGGTATCCTGAAGCACCAATAACCAAAGCTCCGTCATATGAGGCGACGGAACGCTTCGATGGTTCTGGTCCGAGTCACTCGAGAACATTCATAGGCCGTGATCCGTCCCGTTCACTTCTGACCGGACCTCTGCGTCCCTGGATGAGCATGGTTGCCATCCGAGACCTCTAAGGTGTATCTCCCCAGCTGGATGGAAGGGATGATTGAGTAGACAACCAATAAACTCAAAAAGCCTTGGCGCCCGTATATCGACCACACCGATTTACGGCGGTCGGTAGTTCCCTTGTCGTCCTTCTGCTTTTTGTTACTCTGTAAATTCTGGGCGCAACCTTCATATTGCGCTTCTGTTTATGCAAGCAGCAGTCATGCATTCTCCGATAATGTTATCTTCGTTGAGCTTGTAGTGAAATGGTTGGATGGGCACCAGTAGGTTTGTTCCCCTTTGCCTATCACCACTGGTGAGCAGCTCTGTACAAATAGGGGCCTAGAAACATGGCAGTGGATAGCCTTCGCTGTTTCGAAGTTTTATAACGATGTCTGGAGATGGGAGGCAGGTCGTACTTTGCTAAATCACGGGTAACAGCCTGCTGAACTCTTTCATTGTGTAGACCCCGCGCATTGTTTTCATGATGGGATAATTCTCTCTGCGTAGCACGGTTGGGCCCATACTATATTGATCCGATGCCGATTATTTCACCTTGCAAGTGCAGGAGGAACTATAGCATGTCTGCGTAGCTGGCATAGTGTATATCGCCAAAGAATGAGGAGCGGGTGAAATGAACATTTGTTCGAGCTCAAAGCCAAAGGAGGGAGCCAATGATGCTTGTGTTCCGTGCTGTGAAGAAGAATGTGGAATACAATGCGAACGGTAACTGCACTTTGAGCCACGCCATGGTATTCCACTCTGTTTTTGTCGGCTTACAAGAAGAAGAAATATCCGTCATTGTTGAGCGGCAAGCCTTGCTTCCTTGTTGGGAAGAAAGAACATCCAAAGAGAGTCAGTGCGCAACAGCCAGCGTCAATGAGCTCATCAGTATCCATGTTATTGGGATGGGCAAAGGTTCCCTAGACCTATCATGCGCGAAAGCCCAAGCTCAAGCATCAGTGCGCTTGTAGATCTTGCATACAGCCAAAGAAAGTGGCTTCATCATAACTGTTTTGAATATGTTCATCCAGGATAACCGTTCGGCGATGACGCCAATGAGACATCTATATGTCGGGAAGTGGCTCAGAGGACACCAGAAGGCAAACAGCATCATAGGGGTGATTCGATTGCAATAATATCAAAGACACCACCAATGATCTTGTCTTCGTATCCAAGGAGTGGATGTGGCTACGCCACAATCCCGACTGTATGAGATCACATCGTGCAAGGCGATACTTAAGAAAAGGATACAACTTGTCGTCATAGAGAATGCGTAATGCCGCAGATCGAGAGGTGACTGCATAGTCAACATTCAGATGCAGGAAGCTGGGTCATTCGCGTGTAGTGCCAGGGCGACACTGTCATGAATGTCAAAGAATGCAACGGCGGATTAGGGGGCTGAACCCAGCAAGTATAGGTGCTTCTCGTATGGACCGCCCTCCGTAGCCTTCAGAGATTGCAGCTGTGGGTATATGGCAAGTGTCTCTTGCATAGGGGTAAAGAGAACAAGTCTTTGAGAACTTAGACTGAACGAAGTAATGAAAGGCGAAGAATGCGACGAAAGTATTGAACGAAGAAAATCCAACACTAGTAATAGTTGCACTTTGCATACTGCAGCAACACATAAACTGGTAGTATCTGGGGCTGGATGCAATAGCTTCGGCCCCCATAGCTGGACCCCGCAAGGAAAGGTCAGACGAGCGCAGAAACGAATATGTTGATCCTTTCAAAAGCATGCACCAACCTTCCCAGCAGTAGGCACAACAGAAACGGCTTTTGAGTAAGGAAGGTCGGAGATGAGATGTATGACTTATCCCATAACCCATATATCCTCCTGCTCATGTTCTATATACTAGTGTACTGAAACAGGCCCAAATTGAAGCCCTTTTCAGCTTCTAGAGGCAAGCTTTGCAGTAGAGCCCGCTCAGTCATTTCCATCGCGAATCGAAAAATATCAGCGGGAGCGATGTGAGTTGAAGTAATATATATTTCCATCATTCTGAAAGACTCGCAGATCTTTTGTGCCGTTCCTTCCTTGAACGACATGTCGGCTGACCCGACTTGGATCTCCTTTGACACATCACTGAACTCAGAGTGGGACGAGGAATGTGTGATATGTAAGACTCACACTAACTTGGAAGAGATGTGAGATACAATTTCAAATATTACAAGTGTTGTCGTTCGACAAATCTGGTTTGTGTGTATGCATCCACAAGGCAATATGTTTGTGCTCGAAGTGCACTGTTGTCAGCCGAGTCTTCAGTACTTGGCAGAAGGAGTATCTTGGAGGGTGCCGAAGAACATCTCCAGGTGCGAGGACATTCCCAAGGTCAAATTTCTTATAATGTTCCGAGAGTTTGTGTTTTGGCGACCATGCATCATGACCTGGGTGGTCTCAGTGGGAGTGGAAGAACAAGTCTAGATGCGAGGACTGACCCGAGGCAATATTTTTTCTACCAATTCGAGAATCTAGTGTGTTTTAGCGACCAGACATCATAAGCTGTGTGGTCTCAGAGGCCACACAAGCAACTCTGTAGTCGTCAAGGACAAACCACAATGACACAGGGTCAAGATGTACCTCGAAACGTGATGTACGGTATAGGAAGGCCGAACTCAATGTCAGTATACCGTCACACCCATCTTCATCACTGAGTGTTTGTGTATAATGCACACAATATATACTGTGTCAGCAAACGGTAGGTCTTGGGAGGTATTTCCGTGACGTCTCAGAGTAGGAACATACGCCGGACGACGTAATTTAGCGTTATATACTTCACAGAACCTGCAAAGTAAAATCGCTCTCTGTAATTTAGAGAGCAATCGATTTGCCGTAGTGGTGGACCCCAAAGAGACCCCGGAAGGTCACTTTGTGACTTCCCATTAGGATGGGAGTAGACAGGCAACACGTCAGTTGGAAATTGAGACGACATGCGAAAGCAGAACCACGTCGCATCTTCTTCTGCATGGCCGAGATCTTCAATAACTGACGATATAGTGAACAACAATGAATGTAAATCCCAAATGTCGGTCGGAGAGCAGAGAACACATTCTCAGGGAAATCTACCAACAGGAAGCTCGAAAGACATGGTGACAATATTGCATTCTTCTCATGAGACTGGACCATGCTCTTCTTGTGAGAAAGAAGGAAGATTATTGTCATTCATGACAATAGATCTAGTTCGATCTCTGATGCCAGCTCAACGGAGCAAAGGGCTTAAGGAGTGTGTCCGGCAATTGAGGTAGTGAGATATGCGTCACTAGCTGTGGACTCGCAAGGCTTGGTTCCTCGCCATTGTCGCCCTGGAACAGGCCGACATTGACATGGGGAGGTTGTTCCTGACTTGAGTATATAGTATTGCTTTGTATTGATTGGAGAGAAGGAATGAGGAGTAACAGAGGATAGGATAGTGGCGCCTCTTATAGTTCTTGGACCGGTCTGTGATATGGCGTTTGCCGTGAGTTTGAAGTCAAGTATGGGAAAGTTCCGTTCATATATTCTGTAATAGAGACATAGTAGTCTCTTAAAGATGTGTAGAGAGTGGAATATCCCGAGAAGATTCTCTAGGAACTTGCGAGTTTATATAGCTAAGAAATCAACCTAATTGGATTCACCTACTTACTGCGCCATCAACACAATTTGGATTCCAGTTCGCATTGATAGATGCTACGTGAAGTAAAGACGGGAGACGTAAGTGATCCACTTGATATCATCTTCACGGAGTAGACTGGCGCTAAAGTGCTGTAGATTGACTGCACTGCACCTAGATACCTCGAATTTGTTTAGGAGGAGTACTGCTCACAAAACAATCATTCACTTGATCTGTACATCCAACGCTAATCGGCTCAGGCTGTTTGTCCTGTACCACGAGAATATTTAAATATTATTATTCAGATGCTATGTTTAGCCTGAGAGGATAATCGATAATATCCCGTCGCTTTCATCACTTAGCCGTCACTCTCATGACTTAGCCGTCACTATCATCGCTTAGCCGTCACTCCCATCAGTTACCTGCCCCTATTCACGCTTACTGCGGGATATCACCATCACAGATGAGAACATAATCTGATTTAATAATTTGTCATTGCGCCGCACTGAATACTAGGAATAGCGAGTTCAAGCCAACACCCCCATCGGGTCCCACCTGGGCAGGACCTTCGGACTCTGGTCTAAAATTGCGCGCACTTCACTCGAAACGAAGTCCGAGTCCACCACTGCCTGAAGTGTATATTCATCCATCCAGCGATCTGTCATCACAAACCAGCCCTTATCGCCAGCAGCTTCGCCCCACGAATTCTCGACACGCCAGCGCACTGGCTTTCCATCTTCGATATGCACACCTGTGATGACCATGGCATGGGTCATTGCTGATTCTCCGCTCACCAGCCTTTGGGCTTTGCTCATTCCCAAGGAGATATTGAATCCCAGTGTGAGGTCCATGATGTCGAGATCCATGATTCCCAACGTACTGTTGCTGAATTTACCTACGTCACAACCGAAGAACACAGGATGCCCGGCCTTGAGCATTGAGATGACTGCTTTCTTGAGGATCTATGATAGAAGCGTGTTAGTGAGAGAGAATCGAAGAAGATGATATGTCCACGTACTTTCATCTCCACATTGGCATATGTGAGCGGTCGTCCTTCTAGCACATTCCCCAACTTCTCCACGGTCAACAGTCGGTTATATTCATTGCGCGGATCATTGACCAAGCTGAACAGGCGCGCAGGAGCGACGGTGCCCTTCCTTACAGCTCCTAGGCTCGTGGCTTGACGAGCAAACTCCCGTGGAGTGAGTCTAATCTCTTTAGACTTCCCTTCAGCATCATAATACTGCCACACAAACGTCTCATCAGGACTAGGAGGGGGTCCCAGCAGAAGAGTAATCATCGAGTGGATCTCCTTCAAGTACCGCTCCTTAGCATCCGCCAAGCCGGTAGCATCACCACTTCGCACCAGCCGTCTCAACACAAGCGCCTGCTCACGCAACTTAGCCGTGAGCAACCAATTCATCTTGGAGCTATTCTGCGCATGGTATGCATCCGGATACAGATCATGCGGGACGAGACCATACTTCTCAATCAAGTTGACGACCATGTCCCACTGGCCGCCATCACTGACCGGGTCTTCGAGGAGTTTCTGGACCAGACGACCTGAAAGGTCATCGTCAGCAGTGGTGATAATCTGCTCGAAGAACCAATTCGCCTTCTCCAGCTTGTCCCAGTAAAATAGGTATGCTTGGCTCAGCTCAAAGTCCTTGAGGTTGTACGCCTTCATCAACGGCACTCGGTAGACGTTAGTCGATGCGAAGAGCCAGCATCGGCCGGATGATCGCTGGTTCGTGATCGGGGAGCCTTCGATGGGAACTTTGATGTTGAAGATATGGAGGTCGGATTGGAGAGCGGGGCGGTTGGCTAGCACTTCAGTGTAGGGCTGACTGGCGAGACTAGATATGGCGAGACGGTTCTGTTGTTATCCGTAAACAGAGTTAGTTTGGTTACAAATGAGAGAGCTGGACGGGTTGCGACACTTGCCTTGGCATTGCCCAGTAAGGTCTCGTTCCAGTCTTGGACGTGCTGGAGGGAGAGAGTGGAAGTGCGTTCTCGCACATGGTATGGTGGTGCTGTGATTATCAGTATATGTCCTATCTAAGACAGAAGCGGGTGCTATCGTACGAGGCTGGGTTGACTCCTTTGTGTAGAGTGGCAGAGAGCAAGTATCGGCATCTTCAACCCACTCGCGGTGCGAGCGCTTTTCCTCACTATGGCTAATGGGTTCTGGCTTGGAATAACTGGCACCCATGGTCACTGGATACGATTTCTAGTAAAACCGAAACAGAAATGAAGATATATGGGTGCCTATGGGGGGAGACGAGGGAAGATGACCGATAAGGAAGCAGACAGGCAGGCGGAAGTGGTCATTCTTAAACGTGAAGGACCCGGGGAGCCAGCGAGCGGGGAATCGAACAGCGCAGGATAAGATATAGGCGTTCTATTGGCCTGGCGGGCAAGGGATTATCGGCTAATTGTTGATAATTGGCCGCTCTGGCGGAAGCAAGGCTTAACGCCCAGACGGGGTAACCAAGGATGATCACATTCTCGGCGTGAATTCCGACATGCGGCAAGGCTGCCTTTTAGCCCTACAAATATCTAAGGCATCAAAGTTATGTACACTACTAAACAAACGATTGATCGCACTTAATCTGGAGATCAGAAATATGATATTCGCATTACTTTAGCATTACGCCGCTTGTTGATCGTCGTGACTACCTATGTCTTGAACCTGGCGACCCCCAACATATTCATTTATGTAGTATTGGCAATACTAGTACAGCTTGTTGATGCACCATACTCAACTAGATCACCATGCTATCGGACGCAATCTCAATTCTCACCCCTAGGAACATATATACACGCGAGCTTGTCTTGGCTTTATCCCATAAATTGGAGACTACTGGACCCCAGCACCACGTTAAGGTGCAAGCTCATCGCTGGGGGTAAGTAAGGAAGTAGATAACACTATATAGCGGGAGGTACGTACCTATACCTACGACTTGCGACGGCAATCTCTAGCCCATTTCCTCTTTTTCTCCCCTGCTTCGTCGTAGCTCTCTCCTCACCTTCCGATCTGCCAGCCCTTAGTTGAATACACTGCGAGCACCTTGAAGAACCATGGGCGCTATGCCTGAGAGCAGGGATAAGGTCTCTGAGCAGGCCTTGAAAGGAATATCTACGCTGACCGGCGGCAGCCCAGGAGTTTGACTTGCTCGGCAACAGTTCATTATCTTGCGAATGGAGTGCTGATACCGGCAAGATCTTGCGGAAGCGAGATCTGTCCAAATCGAGCTTCTCATTTTCGGGGGTCATGAGATATTCGGATCCCCAACTCTCCAGGGCAGACTCGCTTTCCGCCATGTTCAGTGCCATGACCTTGGTGCTAGGGCCAGCCTTCCACGAACTGTACGACAACTCGGAGATCCTGTCTCGAAAGGATGGAAGCAGCCTCACGGATCTCCGACCCCCCTTCCCAGCGTTTCGAAAACCGTTGTCGTGAGATCTTTATGGCCTTGTGATTGCCTCAGACTTGTCGAAGCACCATACCGCGGGGTATGCCGACGCTTTGTTCATATCCTAAGTCTGATACATCCGGCGCTTGACAGCTACGGAGTATAAGCATGGGCTGAAGCGTAATTTCGAAGAACGGAATATCATACAGGAACAATAACACGGAAGTTTGTAGAGGGACAGTGACGAATCGATCATCTGATAAACGATGGACAAGTAACAGTACTTGGGCGAACGAGATGTAAGAGATGAAATGCCCAAATACTAGCTAAACAGCTGGTAAATAGCTAGCAAATTATACAGTCCGCCTGGTGAGGCCAACGAGGACAAATTGAACCCGCGATGAAGTGAGGTGAGGCATAGATGGTTAATGAAGGAAATGAAGGCGAGGAAGTGCGGTGATAAGGACATGTTTATCTGCGTAGCATTGTGATGCGACAGAAGGTGCGATGAGGGTGTGGAAAGTCCGATGTTAGGAACTGGCGCTGAGACGAAACTGGGAAAGAGCAACTATGTGTCACAATAACCAGATTTGCAGAATACTGCTCACCACGTCCTTGTATGTACATGAGTGTAGACACTACTAACAGATATCACCAGGATGATGAGTGCTCCCAACATCTGTACCTATGTATATATTTATTTATAAGCAAAATAGTATTGGCTCTAGCAAAGTTGTAGTTAAACCCGTATCAGGTCCTTGCTATCTAAATGTTTCTGATAGTGCGAACAGGAGTCCCAAAAAACAAAGCAAAGCATGGGCACCTATCCGGTGACTCTCGCTCATATCACCGCCTTAGTACCACATTTGTGCGCCTGAAAAGGTCGAATATCTTGCTCAACGTCAGCCTTCCAGTAGGGCCAAATACACCGCATGTCTAACAGTCAGATAACCAACTCCATCGAGTTGTAGATAAATACACATGAGAAGCCAGAAGGGACTAAATCCTCCACTCCGAGATTGTCCAATAAGTCGGTCGCCCTAAGACGGCGAATGAGGAAAACAGGCCTCATATGGCGCAGTGATTCTTCTCTGGGCTTCATGCCCTATGCATCATTGCGTCGTCAAGGTAAATCTGCTGCTCACGGCGCATGAGTGATAGAGTATGCCCGGGATTCTGAAGGAACCGATAATCCACCCAGAGATTGAAAAAGTCGTCTCTGTGGTTTAGTAGGCCCGCTATACTATCGAAGGTATGGGCTATATCACTGTATTCGGGATTCTGACTGTAGACCGCGTTGTTGAAGGTGACAAAACCTTCTGTCACGATAAAAGCAGTTGCATAGTTGGCAAATGCCCAGTCGGCTGCTACAGCCATTTCTTCTGTGTCTGAAATGATCCAAAACCTTCTAACGCGGGACAGACGACAAAACGGCAATAAAACTTCGTTGAAGTCGTATCCAAGTCCGTTATTGCAAAAGGTCGAGTTAACTTGGCCGTTTCTGATCCAGTCCACGCCATTGTATTTGCGTAGGCGAATCATCATAGATATAACAGCCTCTGGAGTAGATCCAAATTGATGTGATCCCTCGTACATCGGCTCACTCCAATATTTGTAGTGTGGGTTTCCTCGATCACGGTATTTTCTCGAGTCGTCGATAGTGCACAGCATTTGAGTTAGTTTCGATATTTTCTCCCAGAGCAAGATAAATTGGCCGCAGTCGTCAGGGTCAGGCGCATAGATGTGAGCAACAAGTTTAACTTTATCGTACGGTACCCTTGCCAGATTACTGAATTTGTTATAATCTCGTCTTCCGATCACCCACTTCACACGTAGTAGTTTACAGCGAATCTCAATCCACGGATCTTCGAAAGTTGGGAAAAGATGGATGTCAAATGTATCGTAAAGACGGTCGGCTATATCATGATAGATTGCCTGACTGGTTCGAAGGACCGCAAGGGAGCCCTCCTTAACAAGATTCTCCCAGATGAGCAAGCGTATTTCGGAGGGCAAAAAGATGAAATAACCAAATGGTGAAGCGCTCATATTGGATGTTGGCTGATATTACTGATTGATAAAGATGTTAAGAGAGTTGTATTGGGTAATGTGGGCTATAGTGCGGACTAAAGGAGAAATGGTAAAGTCATGTTCATAGTGACATCAAAATGTCAAATCAGCGCCTAAATTCGTAGAGTATTGAAGGCATCATGACGACTTCCATGACAGACTTCCATGACACAAAAGCAGGAGTAATTCTTAGACTGTTTGGCAGCTCAGAGACCATATATAATCACAATAATATCTACCATGACTTTTAATCCAGCGCGGTACCGCCCAACACGATCTACGCAGGCTTTACCATACAGTACTTGATCGTTCTATATATCCTTGCTAGAAACCGACGTGGAATTCCTTAGGGCGTAGAGACAATCTCTTTAACTCACATACAATCGCCATACATCAAATGCGGCCCTCATTTCATCATACTGTTCATCTTCTTCCACACACCTACGCGACTTCGCATTAGCCCAGACATGATACCAAAGAGAAGTAAAGAGAAAATGTTGACTTCACATACTCTCAAAAGAGACAAATCCAGTCTTGTCTTCATCATAGAAGTTGAACATGGCCTCCAACTGCATATCGTTCAGTTGGCTGCCGCTGCTGCTGCCTTTCACGGCGTTCTTGAACTCGGGAAGAGCGAGCTTTCCTATTCAGATACATGCAGTATTAGTATCGAGAAGCCACTAATGGGCATGTTAGACGTGGTATTTACCTTCGCCAGATTTATCCTGGATTCCTTGTTAGTATCTAATAACCCACATGATTTTAAAGGTACGACTTACCGCCTGCTGGAAGAGAGCCTTCAGCTCATCGTAAAAGCCCTGTGTTCCCTTGGATTCCTACATAATCAGGATAAGTCTATGACAAGGAGTAATACACCTAAAAATAGCAGGCACTAACCGAAGCAGACATTTTGTATATTCTGAGAGTTGATAATTACTAGTAAGTATGAAAATGGATGTGTTAAGCACGGCCAGATCGATGTCGTGGAATTTTTCATCTCCACTTTTCCTTCTCGGATGCGCGACACTCACTCGCTGGAGGAGCGACCCACTTGCTTATTTGGGTCATAACCATGGATTAAGTTGACGACCGATATTCCCTTCATGCATATGCCCTACTATGGAGTGAGTGACGCCAGCGTAAGAAGAGTGTCTTTAGAGGGTCTGATCTTCGAATTATTCATACTCCTGCATTCTTCTTTTCGGAGATTTTTGCTCTCCCACTATCCTCTGTACCGTGTAAACCCCACGGTTTATGGAGAGTACTAACGCACCTGTGGCACAATTGCATATATTATGTTGTCAGAGGGAATTACTCGGCATTGTAATTGTGTGCTCAACTCCCAATGTTACGTACCTCTCTGTCCCTTCATGGATGTTAGTCATTCTATGCAGTTGAAATTCGACACTCTAGCTGGGACTAGTAGTAACATGCTTATGTGAGGAATCTGCGACCGTGCATTGACCCTAAAAGTTCTGCGTAGAAGTGGTCTGTTGAAAAGCCTTGATTGACTGAACTATCCACATTTTGTATATTCATGTCTTTTTCAATTGAAGAAGGGTTCTACTGGCAGGTTGTTTTACCTGGTTAGCATCCCTCATCAACACAGACTCGACCCCAGGCAATCACTTCCCAGTATAGCATCAAATGAGCGATATACAAAGCACTCTCTGCTTTCCAAAAAAAATCAATAATGCCAAGCAATTGGTCCCTGCCAATATAATTTTCGATAAGAAAAGTAAGCATCAGGATCAGGATCAGACATCTTGGCACGAACATCGCCGACGGACCTGCGTCGGAACCCCGGTGACACGATAAGCAGCCGTCTGCAGGATGCACGGGATGTGACCAATATCACTGCGGGGTTCCTTGAAGAAATGTCTCGCTTTGCTAATCGGCTATCAATCTTGCCTCACTTTCTTTCCTCCGAACACGGTGGAATCCTCCGTTACGGCAGGTTCAGGAACACGTCCAGCAACTTCGGAAAGTTGGGCGTTCCGAGACCGCTGACGGGATCCCATCTTTTTTCACCGACTGTCAGCACATTGTTCATGTATTAAAGCAAGGTGATAAATAAAGAAAAGGATAATAATACCCTGGAGCAGTGTAGAATCCTTCCGTCCCGCAGCCCGGGTTTGAACCATTCGTGATATCGTTCAATGCCCACGCATTCCGGTACAGAACCGGGTTGAGGAAGCCCAGCGGGCCCTTTCCTGCCGCGATACGTTTCTCGATAATGCGGTTGATCACGGAGGAGAAGATCGGAGTGCCTTTGTGTAATTATCATTAGTAATTGAATTAGGACGGAGATTGGTGGATGTGACCGGGGTAGGGTAGTAACGCACTAGCACTTGTTCCGCCCTCGAGGATGAATTCTCCCGCGTTGTATTCGGCAATGTTGTCGCCGTTCGCTGCGACGTCGGGGTACCCGCGTCCCAGGCGGTTGTAAATTCCACCGTTTTTGCCGAAGCTGGCGTTGCCTTCGTAGTAGGGGTAGGGTGGGTTGTGGTTTTTGAAGTACCTGATTTTGTTAGACTGGGATGAAGTTTAGGTCGGAAGGACATACCCCGCAACTGCTTCGGCTTGGTAGTCTGGAATAGTGTAGATGTTGCTGAAGCCACCGCCGGAGGAGTACGCGATCGAGTAAGGGTGGCCGGCCGGGTCAACGACGGCGCTTTCCCCATCCGCGATGGTCTTCCCAGGGTAAAGCTTCGTGGCGCCGACGTTGGTCACGTAGGGGCAACTAGTAACATTAAACATAGCTTTCAAATAAAGGAGAAGTATACATACGAGTTAGGGAACGCGGGACTGAAGATGGTTCCGTTTCCGAGACAGCCGTTGGTCGAGTCATCGCCTGGAGGACCTGCAACGCCGTCATCGCCAGATGCGAAGAGGATGGAAATTCCTTGGAGCCCGAGTTTCAAGAATCTATTATTGGTGTCAGCCTAATTATGTATAAGCAGAGGTGATTGAGTTATACTCGTTGCATTGCCTCTGCTGATAGTAAGCAGGGAGGTCCGCCTCCTGGCCACCGTAAGAGACGGAGATGACGTTCGTGGGCTTGTAAACACCACACATCAACTGTCCCTTGTAACCACCGGTTCCATTATCCGGATAGGTTGGATCGAGGGTCGGGCTGTCTCCGCATTCTCCGTAGGCACAGTAGGTGCAGTACGACTGAATCATTAGCTCAATCCCAAAGGTCAAGTGAGCCAACTTACCCCATCAACAGCATCAAGAAAAGTGTTAAAGAAGCCATCCGTCTCAATCTCCCCACTTGCATAGTTAGAGTCATCTGTCTGATAGAGCGTAATGGTTTGAGGATAGACAATTGGATACGCGAGCTGAAAGTCCAAATCAGACTCCGCACCAGCATCAGCGACAGGAACGGGCGCGGACGCTCCATCGATGAATGCCGGCTTAGGGTGTGTTCCTTTCGGAATGTACGGGGTGAAGTTACGGAAAAAGAGATCAAGATCTTCCTGGGCGTAGTAGTCTCCTTCTTCGAAGATTCCAAGCGAATTGCTGGCGCTGACGTTGCCGCTCGCATGAGGAATCTTGTACAGAGCGGCAACACAAGCGGGAGTAATGACCTCGTCGCAAGTGCTGAGAGACGTCGCGTTAACCGTGGTCTGCTTCAAGGGCTTGTACTTTTTAGTGTGCTTGGCAGACGACCCCTTGGAGGTTAATGGCAGAAGAACTCCAGGCTTCACGAAGTCAATGTGTTGTTGGATCTTCTGCGGGACGCGGTACCTGGTCGTCTGTTAGTATGCAATATGACTTGGGCAATTGGGTGGGAGGCATACTCTTCGGCTGCGAGAGTTTTTAAGCCGGAGATCTTGTCGGTGTAGTGGTAATACTTGGTGTGGAGGAGGCTTTCCGCCTCTTTTGTAGTTGCATCAAACACAATCCAGCCTTTGTTTTGGGTGTGGATCAAACGAGACTCGTCCACACCGGATTCAATAAGCCAGTTTCTCACCGCATCAACAGTCTCATTTGACGGTGCAAAGGCGCTGTGTACCTCTTCTTGAGTCCAGAATTTGCCGTAGTTGGGCGACACGGAGTCGGACCTGACTAGTTAGTCGGGATAATACAAAGGGTGAGAAAGCAACATACACGCTCATGAGATACTCATACGCACGATCAAGATTGCTCTGTGTCAGACCGATGCGCACCAAGACATGCTCAGTGCCATTGACCCGCCCAATCTTCTCCCATTTCGATGGTGTACCAGATCGTTTCTCGTGGATGACATGGTCGGAAGTTGGCAAGGCCACTGCAGAGACCGCAAGAGTCACACTGCAAAGTGTTGAGAAGAATCTCATACTGACTCCTTATCCCGTCTGTACTCTTCTCCAGTGTAAGAGAAGTGGTGACCAACACATATCGGCAACCTCCTCTTTATGTTGGAAAGCCTCCGACGCAACTCCGTATACACTCCGACGGGGTTGCATCCTTTCGGCATCCAAATCATATTAGGCACGGGAACTAGCAACGCTTCACTTGAACGGACCCTTATCGGACCATCCTGAATATATAGTTATGTAACTAAATGTATCTTATCCACCATTGTGACCAATGATGTCCCGAGATGACTGAAGGATGATTAAATGTCTTGCTTTTAGATGTCAATGGCGCCATGTGAGTGCGGACACCTGACGGGTGTTTGATTAATCGGAGAGGGGTACCCATGCATGCACGGGATAAGAGCTATCACATTCTGCCCTGCCATGCCTAGCAAACCTAGCTATTTGTAGTTTAATTTACGTTGGTTGACAGATTGACAGGTTTGACCGCTATTAATCGTTATCAGAGGGAAGAATTCACCGAAATATGTAGACTTCTAATGGGAAAGAGATAACAGGGGATCGAGGTCTGGAAACTGCTAGGACAAAGATTGGATGACATCTTGTGGAAGAAAAGGAGGATATAAGCACATATATTTTTGCATGCATTGATAATAGCGATTCTTATCTATCATCTAGCCATCCACACTAGAAATACTTGCTCGACAGTTGGTATTCAAATAGGTGTTTTCTATTATCATGTATTCACAGCATACATAATTCACCTTCCCTTTCCGCTCTAGTACAGCGGACATTAGCGTGTGAATTTTGAGACCGCCGCAGTCTAGGCTGAATTTGCCGCCACTTTTCGCCGCCTGCCGAGAGCTCGGGGACGTAGACTGTGCGTAAAAGTGCGTGGCATGTGCAACTGTTTTGGGGACAATAGGAGAACGGGCTGGCATTCTTGCCCCAAGCGATCTTCTATTAGAGCTCGAAATCTATCTTAGCAAAGTGTTGTGGCTCCTCAAACACACAGAATGAGAATTTGAAGGCCCAGTCTACATCACTACACATAATAGTTTCGTATCGTATTTGAACATTGATCTTACACAGGGAATCCGATTTCAGTAGGAAAAGATTATCAAGACGTGCTTTATTCGAGGTCACACACGGCAATTCGACTACAGGAACATCAACCGAAATCTGACCTGATAACAATTATCTGGCCACGATGGACAAGATATAACAAGCAAGCTACTAGAAGCTGATGTACATGTTGGACCTAGTCGTTGGATACAGCTTGTGCCTTGCAAGGGGGAAGGGGTATAGCATGACACAGTCAGACGCACGCTTGCAGGCATTCCTTGGAAAATAAATCCGGCTGGTTGACACGTTCATAGCATATCCGTGGATTTTTCGCGCTAGTACCCAAGCAACGCACACTACCTCTTTACCATAGCGGCACCTTTTGCCTCACGGGAGCGCCTGATTTATTTATTAGCAAGTTGGCTACTGAATTTTGAACAGACTTGTACAACCTACAGGGTAGGACATGAACGGGAGACTACAGAGTGTAATTATGTCTTATTCCGATACTAGATTTAGAAAAACATGCATTGAGTTTGCAAAAGAGTGCAAGATATGTTTAAAAAATCTATCAAACACACCTGGCTGTAGTAGCCTAACCATGCTAGTACTCTAGTTTAGAGCCATAGATCTCAACAGTCTGTTGGAAGAACACACTTGTAGGCCTGAAGCAATGTTAGCTGAGATGGGACCTAATAGTAGCGCTGCACAACCCACATCGTTCCGGATATATCCCTCTTCGCATTCACATCCCGGGATGCAGGCAAGCGTACAGGAGGCAGGGTTCGGTTCAGAACATGTTGCAACACAGGATGTGCCACAGGTATGGAACACCTCATTTGATCCCTAGATATATACTCTTAGTTTGGTAAATGAGACGGTACAAATGTAATAGTTTCATACACAATTGGGTGCGGCAGCAGTTAGAAGTGGGGTGCCTAGAAGGCCGAGGGCGAAGACGATCGAAAATGTCTTCATGATTGTGTGGGGGTCACCTGTCAAAGTGCTTTCTTGTTTATGATGCGCGGTTTGGGGGTAGAGGATTATTTTAGCAGAGCATAGAAGAATTGGGGGGTATTTATAGGTTTTGGAAGGCTCATGCCGAACGTGACATACATAGTCTGAATGTACTAGTTTGGTTACTCACATTCCACAAGATGTAACTACTTTAATGGTGCGTAGATCGTTATTGCTGTCAGTAACTTGGAATTCTGCTATTTCACTAGTATGCTAGGATATCCCTAGTCGCTTGAAAAGAAGCAGCAGTGCTGGTCACATATTTGCCACGAGCGGGCCAATAGATGGCACTAACGATCTTTTCGCGCTCAGCTGAAATATATTGATGTTTTTAGTGGTCCTGCGATGTCAGCCAGTCCACTACAATAGCGTACCATCACAGTATCCGGAGTAGATAGCTCACAAACTGCGCGCGCTGTTTTCAGGCGCTGGATAACCTCATTGATTGGGAAAAATAATCCGAAAGTGGGGAGTCTCACATGCCACGGGCTAAGATATCAGTGTGGCAAAACTGGTAATATATCGGAATAGTTTTTGGGAAGCTGGCCCAGCGTTTTTGAACCATGATTAGCCATGGCATCTATTATGTTAGGATGTTTAAAGGTTTCGGCAATCGTTCATAAACCTTCTATTTTTCAAAGTCCCCTTTTTTTTTTTTTTGTTTTTTTTTTTTTACTTGCAGGGCCGATTAGTACCAAGGTAAGGTAATATTAAATCATGTGTATGAGGTCAGCCCGTCAGGATTTCTCTAAATCATATCTTATCTGACCTATTTTTCCATCTCCAGTTTGACACTACTGCACCAAGTTCTGAACCCGCTTGTGTGACTGATGGCTCTTAGCCAAAACACCTATGTGATAGTGTCTATAGTATACTTGCCACAAGTGGGTGCATGTGTGGAAATCAATACGTGTACCCAGGCCATTCGAATTTTCTTGAGAATAGCCAAGATTGCCAGAGTCATTCATTGGCAGGAATATATTATGAGAGGGGTTGAAGCTGAAGCTGAGGCTGGAGGTGGAGCCGGAGCTGAAGGTGGAGTACGAGCTGAAAGATTGTAAATGGGGCAACCGGGGCAAATATTGCCAACTATTATTCTCACTAACAACCCCTGACCACCGGTCTTACTGTTACTTATCTTGTTAGCTAGTATTTACTCAGGTCAATCACTACTAGTGATTCCAAGTGCTATGTTGTCTGATAGTGAGTAAAATTATATATATAGACACATATTTCTGGATGCCTTCGTCTCTATTACCTCCGCCAAAAACCCCTACGTGTGGCGAGCTTTTTCATCTACTTTCTGAGTCTACTAGTAATATTACTGCCAGGAGTATAACCTACTCAAGATACAGAAGCTCGACGCCCATGTTTGGATTTGCTTTACAGAGTTAATGTTTTGGTTCGGTAAACAAGAATACATATACATCATTGCTTCTCCCATTGGTCGAATACTCGTGGTCATTGTTAGGATGTTCTGTGGCTCATAGTAGCATTTCGTTGATATCATGATACCTCCCATGGTTAGTAGAAATAAGTTCGTATTCATAAAGTGTACAATTAGGGGCTTGAATTGTTGGCGTAATTATACCCATTTTTCTCAATCTATACTCACAACTTCACGCACCACTACATTGAAAAGAAAGAATAAATGAGATAGAACTGATGTATTTCTACTATAGTAGTATATACCACCTAACAATCTTCTGGAAGAACACAATCCCCAGTCTAGAGCCAGATTAGCAGAAAGAAATCATATTAATTGTATTGTAGGGTACCCACACTGTCCACAACATAACCTTGTTTACATCTACAACCTATCACACAGTTGTAGGTGCAGTAGAGAGGCTCTGAGTCATCACTACTCGAGGGACATGTTGAGCCACATTTTGACCACTGTGCATTATCTCCCTGATCAAGATCTCATAGCTTGTGAACTTGCTAGCTGGTTTAGGTATGTAATGATCTTAGGCATCGCTGGGCACCTATCAGAAGGGGAGTCCTAGAAGGCTAAGGGCAAAGAGGAGTGACAGGGCCTTCATGAACAAATGTTCGGATATACAAGTCTTCTGGGAGCAAGTGCACCTGGAGGTCGTGGGAGGAGTTCGGCAGATAGCAAAGAGACTTCCATGTACAAATAGCTATGAACGCACAATAGCAAACCAAACATGAATACTGTGGACTGGTTCCTGTTTGCAGTCCAGGGTGACTACATACCACATTGTGCAACAATGGTTGAGGGGTACTTAAGATGGTGAACAAAAGTGATCATAATTTGAGGCCTTCGAAGGTTGTGTGATAAGGATCAGTTGTGTGATGAAAGTTGATTATCAGAGTCAATAATTGTCGATCATGTAACATGTGGCGTACAGAAGCAGGTCAGCATTCAATATATGTGATCAAATGTGTCCCTTGTGATATTGAACTCCAATAGAAATGCTGTCGGATCAATAGTATCTGCTCTGGGCTTTTTTGTAACAATAATTGACCGCGGAAGTCCTGGAAATATGGGAAGATGTGTTATATATAACGAGGAAGTCGTCAATGGAGCATTACAGGTTTTCTTTTTTTCCCCCTTTTTTTTCTCTTTTTTCTCTTTTTTCTCTTTTTCTAGTCCTATCTACTCGATCAAAGCTCAATGTCGCCTATGTGGTTGCACCCTGCCCTAGCACTTGACTGGGTCTCTGGTGCCTTTTGTGAAACACCTTTCGCCTGCTCAGCACACTACACATTTGAAATGCAGACTTCAGCATGGCTATATGTTTAATATGCAGTGCAGATACAAACAGATAAATTGTGATCACACAATTAACTAATCTAGGAATAGCTTCCGGCTACAGCATTCAGTACACTAGATCGCCTCGATCCTATAACAGTATATGCCCTCAGCTTCTAACATTCTGAAGGAAGAATGCATTCACCGGCCTGGACAAGGTTAGTTGAGATAATTTATATCGTTGGTAGGGGACTCACACTACTCAAGACATAGCCTATGTTACACTGACATCCTATCACACATGTAAGAGTACAGTCAATCTCCGTTGTAGAAGTGCATGTCAGGGGACATGCAGAACCACACGTAGTATACTCAGAGTTCGGTCCCTACATAAGATTCAGCTTTCAGAACAGAATTATAGGATATAAGGTTCATACACAAGGGGATTGTGCGGCAGCAGTCAGAAGCAGAGTACCTAGAAGTCCAAGGGCGAAGGGGAATGAAAAGTTCTTCATAATGATATATCTTAGATCACAGGATCTTCGTACCGTTATTCAAGTAATATGCCAGTGTCCCCCTAAGGCCTGGCGGATATTGTCAGTTTTTATATCTTTGTTAGGCACGATGAAAGGATCAGCATTATACGGCCCGGTCAATATAACTCACCCCTTCGGGAATGCATGTACATGCTGACGAGGTTTATCACATTCCTCCACGTGTAGCCAGGACAATTGAGCTGCGAAGGCATCAACTAACTAGATGAGAGCTTACAGAATGCTTGAGCAAGTCGCGTGATAAGACCTTTTAGTGTGATAAGAGGTGCCTTTGCAGTTTGCTAGCTTGTCGAATAGCAACAAAACAACACTACTACCTGCTGAAAGTGAACATCATTGTGCATAACCCATCTTCCCGGGTGAATGGAAATGAGCGTTCTGGGAAGTATGAAGTCACGAGGAAGCTGCTAGCTCGAGGAGGCTGAGTACCCAAGGATGAGTCTGCTGCACCTGGTTATAGACTAGTGGCATCTGTACAACATGCCTTTGATGATCGACAGAATACCCGCCCCAATAACGAGACTTTGTCACAAAGAAGAAAACACTTACTCGATAGCTGGTCTCCTCAGACCTGAAAAAGGCCAACGAGCTCTTACCAAGGGGAAAGCTTTTGTTTTGTAGGTATGATAGTGATGCAGTGTTGCCAACATGAGTAAGCTCGAGAATGAACCAGGCCCTTATCTGGGACCACCTAGCAAAACCAATCAAAAGTCAAACCAGGGGTGACGAGTAAGGAGATCCCACCAGTAGCGTATGAAAAATGGCAGCCAGTTGTCCATTGTTTCTGCTGTGTGCTATCGTTATAACAAAAGGAAACGAGAGCTGAGATATGTGCACCCGTGACAGAGTTCAATTGCTTTTCCTACCCCGCTCTTTATCACACCGCCGCTATAACAGGAACAAATAAGACCGCTTGTGTACTTGTCGGATAATATATCTGGTCGAGAGAATAGATTACTCTGTCCTCTCACCCTCGAAGTTCAATCACAATATTGAAAATTGGTGCAGCATTTTGGACACAAGAATTACTATCACAAATAACCAAATGCCATAACCTCCTACCCCGCCTCCTTCCCCACCACTTTCCCCAATTCCTCCACCACAATCTCAGCAATGCTCAACACTGACGTCGCCAAATCCATCTATGTCAAAAACGGGGCATTCAAACCCATTGAACTGAATATATACTGGCTTAGTTCACCGACAACATACTATCCATGCCCTACTCGCTCAATGGCAATTTCGACTTCAACCTCCGTTGCGGCAATAGAATAATGTTTAAAAACTTCTTCGCTACCGCTCGAAACACCGATTCGCGTAGTTGCTTCTCGTCGCCTGACGCCAGTACAGTTTGAACTATCACGTAGGGATTTTAATTGCGCCTTCGGACTGGGATGCCCGGCGCTGCAGGGCATTGATGAGTACCGAGAAGCGGGTGTTGTCTAGATCGTGCCAGAAACCTATAAAGCCTTGTTTGCGGTGGTCTCGAAGTCCAGTTTATTCGATATCAGTTATTGCAGCCTGGGAGGCTTTCAAGCAAGGCCTCGATAGCTGGAAAGGTATCTCTGTGTTGGTCAAACGGTTGGGTACAATACCTTTTGTTCCCTTACAAAGCCACCACAATTCTGATGTGCTCGTTAATCAGATATCTCTTTTCGTGGAGCCTGTCTTGACATTGAGTAATACTACATCCGCCTATGTGGACTCAGTTCTGCTGCGCACACGTTTGAGACATTGTCCAGAGTCTGTCCCACAGATTCTTATTTGATCCATTTATCGCAATTTGCTGAAGAGGCAATTGAGGATTCAGTAAACATGCTCGAACTCGTCGTCCAAACCTTCTAATCAGTCAAATGTTTTAGGATCGCCCCTGTTCGATGCTGGCTATACATGTTCTGCGCCTCGATATATCTACTCAAGGCAAGTTTCAAGCTTTTGCCTCATTCTCGATACTACTGATTCTCAGGCCACCCTCAGAAGAAATGAAGAAGTTGACGGCAGTTCAATAAGTCTTATTTTGAAGGTTATTGATGGCATCAAGTAAAATGCCCCAGACGATATCCACATGTCTAGGCACTACGCAGTTCTGCTGGAAATTCTCGTTAATGCAGCGGTGCGCACATCGCAGCCAGCCACAACCCCGCGCAACAGAGTGGATAATAGCAGTCGTACATGTACGGGTGAATCAAAACATCTTTTCTTTGGGATTAACTGCTCAGATTTCGGGCAGGACTGGATATGGGACCCCAGTATATGGGAAAGCTTGCCTGACATGGTCGGATTGGACATTGTGCCCGGCTTTGTTGAGAGTATGGGCGTTGAATGAATTGATTCAATCTAATACGAGCTTGTTATGAATACAGCAGGGCCTGGCTGTTAGAATATAGAGATAACAACGCAAAGTTCATGTAATATATCTCTGCGGAATGTTTGGGGGGTCTGAAGATAGACATGATATATCCTGTCATTCTGCATATCGCGTCTTGACAAACCCTATATTATATAGTAGCCCTTGTTCGCACTATATCCAGCCTCATAGCGGAGCAAGCTCTCCCCCTTCACTCCCCACCCTTCTGCCTCTCACCCTCCACCACCATCCTCTCCTCTTCAGGAAAACTAGGTGGACCCCCCAAACTACACAAAACCGCCTCCCCATCCGCCGTCAACCCATCCAACACCCCCAACTCTTCCGCTCCAAACCACCTCGGCATAACCCACACCCGAAACGGAATCAACCCTATAATCAGAATTGGGAACCCTATGGCCGCAATAGTCTGAGAGATAGCCACGCACGCAGCGACCCCCACAACCTGCCACATCACGTAAAGAACAATCTTCCGCTTCGGAACACCGAGTAAATTCTCATTCCGCGGAATGAACCGATCCTCCCGAAGTAGAAAGATGATCTTTTGCAGGATACCGTTCGATTCAATGGAGCCCCAGCCTACTATGAAGAAGACACCCGCAAACACGGCGGCCGGCATGGTGTGTAGGACTATCAGGAGGGGACCTGTCATGGTGCCGATTATGGCCAGGCCCATGAGGAAGTGGGAGATGCGTTGCTCGATTACGGCTGTGGGGGTAGTGACGGGATGGCAGAGTTCGGTGCATTCGGGGTCGTCTGGGTTCGAGGTGGGGATGATGTGGAGGGTTGTTTGGGTGACGGTTAGGGACGTGGTGTGGACGGGGGCCTGAGTTGGTAGATTGTTTATTATGGGGTTTGTGTACGTGGGAAAAAAAGTGAGTTGGGGTTGTACCTGTGGGACGAGGCCGTTCGGCATTGGGATGCCGGTGATTCCGGCGATGAAGGTGGTGCAGCCTAAGAGGAAGAAGTCCCAATGGAAGCCGGCTGGTTTCTTTAAGGGGTATTGTCTGCTTTGAGCACCGAGGCTGCTGACATTCTGTTTCGGGGTTAGTATCGTAAATCGGGAAAGTAAATGTCATGTTGACTGGGGATTGATTGACTTACATGGTCATAATAGAAGAGCAGCATGACCAAGAATCCGAAAGGTAGGGCTGCGAAGACCCACCTTGTATCCAACTCCCAGAAATGAATCAGCCAGCCACGCGGCTGTGTCGGATAAAATGCCCGAGTTATGGGCACGAATGAGATACCGGTCTCCTTGAGGTTGCCAGGGATATGTGCGAATCCTACCCAGAAGATGGTTCCAATCTGGTCGAGAGTGAGTGTAAGGTCATCAGAATTCCATAAGGGGTAAATCTTACAACATAAGCATAATCAGCCATTAGTCCACGAAACCATGGTCGGCAGATTGTGCTTGAGCCCAGCAACTCAAGTCCGTATATTGTGAAGAAGTACAGAATGGCAATGATGCAACTCATGAAGCCTGCAGTTGGCCCGTAGACAGTAAACTCATTAACGAGCTCTTCGACGCCCTTTACTGCTCGGCTTAGTACTAATCCCTGCAAGATAATAGTCTCCATCAGACTTACTGCAATAGATAATCCCAACATATGCACCAAATGACTCAGATGAAAAGTCGGTCACATAGCGCATATAGTCACAGAGGTTGCACACAGCAACAATCCAATGAAAGATCGCTGCCCAGATAGCAATCCAGCACATGAAGTTAGCGTATATGGCGGGTTCGTATATGACTATAATATCATATATGGTGTAGTTGAACAGCGATATTAGTCCAGTGATACCGACAATAGTAAGTGGTTGTGCGCCCAGGACGCTGAACACCATAGCTGCGAGTGCTGAGGAAAACAGCGCTTCGTTGATGCCGTAGAACTCTCCGGTTCGGCGATACATATCCAGTGTGTAGGCGATAGCAGGGAGAATACTGAATTCGTTAGAAAGAATAATACCAAAGTGGCGTATTCAGGGACCTAGAGCCTACTTAACGAAGTATATGCGAATTGTACTTGCAATGGTTCGATAAGTGAGCGCATCTCGAACATCACTCCAGTAGTAGGGTAGTCGCCGGCGGACATCGTAATACATGCCTCTGCATGGATTCAGGACACGAAAGCGTCTCCATCCTGTCCGCTCCTTATAAGAGTAAGTATATGGACTCTGCCTACTGAGGTACTTGGTGTCGGGCATGGTGGTTTGATTATTGTCATGTATAGGACAGGGACGGTAGGAAAAGACGGTCTCTTATTTATACTAATGATTACTGGGCCTGTACCAGACTTCAAAATCCTTTCGCTTTTACACATGTCCCAACCGATTTAGCCGATTTTGTAGGGCCGAGAGGGAAAGTTCTCATGTTGGCGTGGACGGTCAACTGCCCTTTGATGATGCGTCAACACAACATACTGGTCGCAGCCTTGTAGAGAGCAAGACCTCACACTAAGTTTACCTGCTATCTGACCTACTCATTCTAAATATATACTATCGTCCTGTCCACCTCGCTAGAGCAAAGAACTATCTTGGATAACTGGGTTGAGCGATGAGAGAAAATTAGTCAGCAATTCTGCCCGAGCAGAATCTGCCCTTCTTGGCATCCCAGAGGTAGCCGACAGCCGAGTAAAGACCCTCTTCATAATAGTATGATCTCAGTATCTTCAGTAATAAGCTATTGTTGAGGTATAATGGACTCTATAGCACTACCCCTTGTTTCACAGTTGTCGAACATCCTTCAAAACCCAATCTTTCCGGCGCATCTTCAGTCGGCCGTACAGGCTGTCCGGCAGAGTCTGGATAGGAAGCAGAAGCGTGCAAGTAAGGACGGTGGCTCAGAAGAAGATGGCGTCTCGCAGCTCTACCTCAGAATTGAAGCTTCATTAGTCCATAAAGAGACAAGTTCAGCGCAAGGAAGCAGGTTAATCTTGGTAAATATCAGATTTTCACCGACGATTCCGACCTTGCCTGACTTTGCCTAGGGACACATTGATCTTCGAAGTGGGAAGGCAGTGCCGTTGCCTCCCACTCCGGTCTCAACGCCTGACTCCAGGGTAGGCTTACTTGGTGCCCAATAGTACAATGATTCAAGTAACAGGTTTTACAGATTAGCACAGAATATGCTACTACCACGATCGACTCCAACAAATGCCGTGATAACGGGGACGCTCAGAGCTACCCCAACAAGCGACGCAAGACCATAAGCGCACTTCGACCAGCAAAGGCGACCACCATTCATCCAGACAGATCAGTTGATTGTGAGTACGAAAGCTTATCCTCAGCAGCCGCTGCCGATTCCAGTGGATCCAAGCCTTCTGTGCGACAGGTCCACAGTGACACCCGCTTTCCGCAACGAAAGAACCCACGGCAGGAGTATTCGTTGCCTGTTCTGGAACCGACCTCGGCCGATAAGCTTATAGCAGGGATATGGCGACAGTTACATTCGCCTGTAAAGCTGAGTCGTCTGCCTTCGGTATGATCCTGTCAGGAGAGGAAGTATGATTCAAAGGCTAACAGATTCAGATCATACAATCCAATACGGACATCCGAACCGGTGTCAGTCTTGAGGTAACCGTCCCGAGAGCATTAACATGAACTTGACTAACAGGAGAAGGTCTTTCGCGAGATCAATACCCTATGTCTGAAATACTACAACCAAAGCCAATCTTCCCGTGCTCTGGAAATGATCGTCCAAGCATACTGGGTAGAATGTTTCGAAGCACGCGTTGCCGTTATCCGACTAGAGAAGCCCCAACTATCAATCACAGATGCGCGAATGATGGTTCTGAAGGAGGCTTGCATGGTTCTCGATTGGAAGGAAAAGGATCTTCGTAATCGAATGTACTTCTTTCGCCTCTCTCATCGACTGATTGCATTACTAATGCATACATAGGGCTATCTGGCGCGGTTACAAAGAAATCAAGGACACAGGCGGCTGGGCATGTCTCATATTCGCAAGTACCGGCATATATCGATTCTGCAAATATCGCACGGAGTTCGGGGAAGGATTGTTTACCCGCCTACGGCATCTACGATCTAGCTTCGAGGTAGCGGCCGATACTCTTCACCCGGGATGGCGGGACCTGCTGCAAGTTATCAGGCAAGATACGTCCATCGCATATCACGGCCATCCGCATGAGTGGGTAACCATGTCTGAGGATGCAGCTGTCCCTCTGGCTTCGACATACGCGCATCTCAACCTTCCTCAAGGGTTTCAGTACCAGTTCATTGACGTGTGTGTACTAGATCACGCTGTATTTGGAGATCAGGATCCACGTCATGTCTCGGAGCTAGATCCCGATCTGTGTCTTGTATGCAAATCAAGACAGTCAAATGAGATTGAGAAGAATCAATGCTTGTGCTTCCCAGCGCTATTTGGTGGTGTTCATCATCCGGTGCCGGTTCAGGTATTTCGCACGTCGACTGGGAAGAACAATGGTGTCATTGCGCGCTGTGTGAGTGATCTATTTCCTTTACCTGAGCATCACGCATCCTTTCTTTGATAACTTACTGACGCAGAAGTAGAACTTCGATCGCGGGACCGTCATAGGGGAATTCACCGGCCTCATTACAAACGGCATAGAAGGAGTAGACGTAATGCTGGGTGGCTCACGAGGTCGTACATACCAAATATACCAGGGGCAGATGGGCAATTTTACCCGATTCATCAATCACTCGTGTCGACCAAACAGCCAGTTTCAACGGTTTTACTGGAGGGGCATGGAGCGCATAATCGTGGTCTCGCGGGGCATTATGACAGGGACTGAAATCACTGTCGACTATTCGGATAATTATTGGCGCCAGTTGAGCAAGAAGTGTCTTTGTGGGGAGTCGTGTTGTCGGTTTCCTGGGAGGGAGGGATAATTGTTTCTACGTGGGGCATACTTGCTATGAGTTGGGGGTTTATATAGTCGGCACCATTTCGTTTATGGGAGTCTGGACGGGATGCTGATGTCTGCTGGATACCCTATCCATACTTCCCCTTCATTTACCAATGTCTTTCATAACGCCGTACGTGGTTAAAGCATTTTAGGTCCCCTGGTCCTTATCGAATAAGAATCTGCTTGATTGTTTGGGCCAAAGTGATTTTTGGGTACGGCATAACTGGCTGAATTTCTATCCCGATCTAGTGTTGAGTAGAAGGCCATCTGGACGCTGCATGGGGTAACGTTCTAGTCTCAGATTTAGAAATTAGACGAGAACATTGATAACAGGCTACGGTGTCTCTAGCATTTCTACTTACATGGTCCCACGAGTTGAGAGACAGGGCTGGAAATATATGCTCCTGTTCTGGTTGCCGACTACTCAAGCAGCACAGATATCACTTCTAGCTAGTGAGCTCATACAGTGGGCCGTTGGCTTTCATCATTATTAGAGCCTCGGAAGCTGAGCAGCAAACTTACCGATAGCGTGGAAAGGAACGCATGGGCCACGGCATTACCAGTGCCCTGTCCTTCTATACCCTCTCGTTTGGTTGGCTTCCGAGATTAGACACTTCTTACGGGAGTTCTTCTTGTTGGTCCAGTAACCGCAACTGCTTAGCAACCCCAATTCGGCTAAACGCAAATTTTTAGTCCTTGGTACATGAGTTATAAGTATCTTTGTCTCTTGCTATCTATCTTAGCAAGAAGGATCGGTGCGTTTCCAGCAGGCAGCGGGAAGCCGACTATTGCACCTGATTGTTCAACCGAATCCTCTCAACAACTCAAAGGTTGACACGCCATTTCACGTACGGTACGACTTGCACGGTTCCACTGAGGCCTGTGTTGACGGGCTCCGGCAAGTGCCTGGGATCGGTGAGGCTAATAAGCGGTGGATAACCTGCCATTACGATGCGATCAAAGATGCTTCGAATATAATTCCACATTACGGTGGGAACCTCAATCACGACTTCGTTTCGCCCCTTCTGCAAGTAAGAGCCGATATCTAACTTGGGTGCATTGTAGTCGGGTGGTGGTATTTGGTGGCCGTTGACCTTCACACGAAGAGTATGCAGGACCTTAGGGAGCAGGATATATGCACCGTCTGCCGAGCCCGTGTGGGGTGGCCAATCGAAGCTGGTACTGTAATACCCCAGTCCAGATGCATTCGTGAGGCTTGGTATCTGAGTCCATGGGACGAGAGCGTCTAAGTGATGGGTGGTATTAAACTTATAAGCGATCTGGGAGGCATCGGACAAGTTGGCCGGAGAGGCCCAGTGCTCCGCCGTGAGGGACCAGTTGCCGAGACTGAAACTCTTTCCTACTCTCTCGCCAGGAGGGAAGGTGTAGTTTCGGCCGTCGGAGAGGACAAGAGGCCGGTCAATCGGTCCAGCGGTGACATGAAGCTCAAGGGAGTCGGAGGAGTTTTTTTCAAACTCGTACCCTTGGATCGTGGAAGGGGCCTGAATCGCGTGAATCGCCGGTGCACGTAACCACTGAACGGAAGGCCCGCTAAAAGCGATCAAAGTAGTCTGATTTGCCTCAAGTGCGAGAGGAATGAGGGTTTTGCCGTTAGCCTGATGGTACTCAAGTATCGGCTTACAAAGCCCAGTCCACATGTCAAGAAGATGTGGGGTTTTGTCGCTGGACACCACAAGGTGGCCAGTGCTGGCATCACCGTCATTATAGACGAATGCGAACTGGACATCTTCCCTGACTGACTCACGCCAGGTCGTGTACCAGGTGCTGTTGGTTTGTACTCGAATTCGAGGATCCAGGTTGAGAGAAGCTAACCTTCCAATCAGCTCGCCTTCGGAGACCGCAAAGACGTTCTTGGTGTGTTTCAGCTCAGATATAGCCTCTGTGAAGATTGCGTGACTAGGAGCGCTAGCAGTGGCGTATTGGGGCGGATCTCTGCCAACTAAGATGACCGGTAATCCCGCCTCTGCGAAGTGTCGAATCTTACTGATGGACTTGTATGTTACATTTGATGTGCCGTAAATAAGTAGGGCCTTGTAAGCTGGGCTGTCCGGTCCAAGTGTCATGTTCCCGACATATGCTTGCTCAAGGTCCAAGTTTTCAGGGGATAGGTAGTTGTAACTATAGCCTACGACAAACATGTCAGCAAAGGTGAGTGGGCAGCTGATAACGGAGAAAGATGCCTCGCTTACCTGCATCAATCAGCCGAGTCATATTTCCTGCGTGCCAGCGGAAGCTAGGGTCTGTGGCAGACTGCTTGTTGTAGACAGCGATATCCGTCTTCAGAGGACCTGCTTGTTGACTGAATTGAAGCCGGCTCACGTATCCCAGGAAGTCGGCGAAGCCATGATCCCAGGCCGGCTGTTTATTGGACCACAATTCACCGTAGAAATATGAGAATGCGGTATAGCCTGGCCATGTTGTTGCCCAGTAGTTCCCAGTATAGGACAGACCATGAATGACAAACTGATTGACGCCTCCCACGACCGCGCGGTTGATAGACCACAATAGGCTAGAGATTTGGTACCGGAATGCAGCCATGGACACGGCGCCCATTTCGTTGGATACGATCCTCTTGCCCGCCAGTATAGCCGGTCCAGAGAACTGCCTGTAACCATCAATATTGTCCTGGAATCCAAGGCTCTCACATTCGGGTGCGTTTACTACGGGAACAGTCGCCTCCATATCCATGGGAAGGTTGTAGGCGGGCTGTACTGACATCTGCAGGCCGAGATCTGTTGTCACCCATTCTGTCAGTCTTTGTAAATAATTACTGTATCCCTCCACCAGTGCTTCGCGAAAATCGTTGACGTAGCGAATCCCTTCGTCGAACGTGTCCGTAACGCACTGGACGGGCCCCGGATTGCTTGACTGGATGGCAATATTATTGTTGTCAAACATTATCAAGGGCAAATATTTGATGAGATTGTATCCATGCTTCTGCTCAAACAGGGTCGGAAGGGACCTGGACCAGGAAATATTCGATTCGATTTCGATGCTGTCCTCCCAGGCTATAAAGCATATTAGACAGGATTTAGAGGAGTCATGCTACCTTGGGCCATTCTTACCATAGTTTCCCGCTTCAGCAAGCAGGGATCTCACATTCTCACTCAGGACGTATTTATCCCAGAAATTGATCACCGTCTCGGCCCCTCGGGAACTAAAATGATCAACCATGTATGCTCCGTTTTCAACAATCGCGTCCGTTTCATTCGACGTGAATATCAAATTTTGATCCTGGGTCAAGCGTTGATAGAATGCGAACAGCCAGTACGTGCGTTGGCTGGATCTCGTGGGATAGGTGATAGACAGATGTCCAGTGGAAGACACCTCATCAGTTCGATCCGTGAGCGAAGATTCTTTGACAACCAGACGAGTGTGGGGAACATGAGCAGCGGACGACGCAGTGGAGTTATCAATTCTTTCCAACACTTCGGCCGAAATGACCGCAAGTAGTTCACCGGTCCCCCATCCCGGAATGATCCCAGCAAAGGTTCCATTGGCAGGAATCGCTGTCGATAATGGTACCTGATGGTAAGAGAAAAGAAGGTGGGAACGTCAGCTTCACAATTCCAAGGTAGATGAGCTCCTTTCACTGCGGTGAAAAGATAAATAATAAGGATATTGTGATAGAGCTTTTCAGTCATTTATCACTTCTCGTAGACGTACCAAGTCCCACTGCAGGCCTTCGTCATTGGGATCCGCCGGTACACCCTGCCCTTGATTGGGTCCGATGGCAAAGTCCATCACCGTACCAGCATCCCGATGGGCTTCTAGAGCAGCCTGGAACAGTCTGTTAAATGCAGGTGTGCCAACTCCGTATCTGCCCCAGTCGTCCCCTGGAGGAGCAGGACCAAGGAAACCACCGGCGTTATACCAAGGCAAGTATTCCACGCCTCCCGCTCCCACATTTGCGGCTGACTTTATGTCGTCTCTCATGGTCTGCTCATCAACGCTGGGATCAGGAAGCCAGTATCGAAATCGAGGCCGTGTGACCGCTGATGGGCTTAGGAATGTTCCGGGATCAATGTTGCCGGAGAATTGGTCGTTGCTGCCAGCCCTTGAGCAGCATACTGTAGAAGTCAGAGCAAGAACTGCCCATGGGCTGAATCGGAAAATAAACATCAGGCCGTGGAGTATTTGTCCGAACGATTTGACTCCTTTCTCCTGTAATTTGAGGGGGGTGCCAACCCCTCATTTAAATAGATGATAGGAAAGACCCATCTAGACAGGAATCTTTTGGACGCCACATGCCACCGCTGATTGAGGATACTCATTCACATCATTATCGTATTCGTGTTCGTAATAGCGGTGAGGATTTTGCCATTGTACCGATGACGACCCCAGAGAATATCGGTTTTCCACCCTGAACCAGGGTGATCATTACCATGGGTTTACTACCCAGTCTCTCCCAAGGTGCCTAATCTGTATTATTGCGTACTGGCGGTCACTCTGACCCTTTGGCCTTGCTGGTGATGACTCCTTTGGCTTTGGAATCCTTTCATTTAAACATATTCTAGGAAGGCAGAAAAAGCAGTCATGTTGGCGCCACGGGGCTGATCATCTAAACATTTTCATCCCGTACCACGGTAAAGTCCACATATTGCCCTCTTAATGGTCACATCTATCTTATGTGCTTCGGATTTCTATATAAGCGTATACCCTTTCTATTCACTACCATAACGGTATTTTGTGTATCCGGGCTAACAGCTGCACCAAAAATAACATATTCTGGCTATTCGGCCAGCTGGCGGAGATATCTCCCCTAGCTTCTAATAATATGTAGAGTGGCGTCAAAAGGGTAAAAGTCAACTTGTCCCTGCTCGTCAACATACTCAATTGAATTGCCCAGGCGCAATTTTGCTTCTCTGCGAAGAAAATGCGGGGCAAGTTGGTTTAAGATGCATGAACCCATTACTGTCGTGACATAAGTGGCCGCAAGATATCCTTCAGTGCCCCATGGAATTTGCAGATCGATCTGAGGATCTAACAACGATGCATCTTGGCTGCGATAAGCATAAGATTATCTCAATATATCAACTGCGTTTTATATTAACTGCCTTTCTGACACCGTGCATTCTGAGAAGGAGCCGGCATTCCGTTCGAAGCGAGTCAAATATGCACGTTGAGCCGCGATTCTTGTGCCACCCCGATCCAAGGTCTATAACCTGTGACAGTATACTCAAAGTAGAAGCAAATGTGGATATCGAGTATCTAGTGTATAATTGCAATATTTTCAAGTTGAATGTCTTCGAGCTTTGCGCCGTTATCGTTTAGTGCCCAGAATTGCAGGGCCATGTACTTCCCTCCGCGATGATTTAGAATATCATCAGAGCTTGAATATGATGTCTCTAAGCTTTTATCGTTCACTGTACTAGAAAAGGAAAACTCAAAGCGAAGTGACATCTCAGTCCTCCCGTTTCAGATGTCCGGCGGCCGGCTTAGTGAGGCATTGTAAGGGCAGACGTAAACCATATTTCCAGATATACTACCAATAAGGGAAGTTTAATTTGAACGCTGTAACGAAGCATCCTATACCCCATTCCAACAGGCCATTTACAGGGAGATTATGCTGTCAACCGTGGGCGGGAGCGCTGGAGGATGAAAGCCTTGTCGTTCAG
This sequence comes from Aspergillus piperis CBS 112811, assembly GCF_003184755.1. Taxonomy (NCBI): domain Eukaryota; kingdom Fungi; phylum Ascomycota; class Eurotiomycetes; order Eurotiales; family Aspergillaceae; genus Aspergillus; species Aspergillus piperis. The sequence goes on along the minus strand of NW_020291597.1, from coordinate 1,434,343 downwards.
CAAAAGTAGCTTGAGACCGTAATCGATAAGGCCTCGCGGGTCCCTTCATAGTCTCTAGCTTTGCAGAGAATTTTGTATTCAGTTCCATGTTACCGATCAACATTGTGAAAATATAGGAATAGCCGGGCTCCAGAGGATCGGCGGAATGTGGCGTCTGGGTATATTGCTTCAATTTTCTCTTGTTATATCTAATTACCCAGTGAGAGACAGTATCCAGTTTTACGAAATGACGGGCCGGTTGTGGTACAGCATTGATAGTAGTGGACGCCGTATGTCCATAGGATACGATAGCAAAGAGATTTACATGTCCCCTTAACACGTTCTGGGTCAGATAAGAAACCAAAGGCATCAGACGAATGATCATGGCCAATCAGAGATAACAGAGCATGACTATTATTACCCGCTTCGTTTTTAAGTTTTAGGTTGGAGTTTGAGGCTAAGCCATAAACGCATTAGAGAACGAATACGGGCGGTCAGTAATTCCCATTCCGGAAACGCAAAGAAATACCCACATACCGTGGTCAGCACATTTCTGGGTGAGCATCGCCCTCGGCATAGGGTTGGGCCTGATATTCTGCGGACGCTACAGAAGGAGCGGGTAGCAAATGCGTCCATCCGTCTAGTATGCCACACCCTCGCCTAGGTGCCTTCAGCGCGTGGAATGACCTAGAGTTTCTTTGCTGTTCGCCGTAGTTATAAGGTGGTTAGAGATATATTCTAGGAGGTGCCAACGCCACACCGATCAGGCCTCCTAAGGTGATCGATAGAACTGATTTACATATTCAATTTCCCCTCTGGGAGCCAAAGATGGTCTGATTTGGTTAGTGTACAAATACCAGACTTGAGATATTTTCTGTGTTTACACTTGATTGACCCGTACGGTTTTATTCCCAGACAAATAAGAATGTATGGAAAAATTATGGATAGAGCGTCGTGCTAAAACTAACTCGTAGGAAGTGGGTAACTATTGCATGGGTCTTGTGAAGAAGTGGTCTAGCTACAACATCTGCCGTTATTTCCCTTTTGGGCAGAATAGCCAACCCTCTCAATAAGAGGATAAATGTAGGTTTTCTTTCGTTTATATCCTTCTCTCGCCCCCACTTGCTCCATTAGCGACAAAATAGAAAATTTGGTACCTAGGAATCTGTTTGAGAAAGATGAGAATAAGACATTGAGAATGAAGAAGCACAGTAGACATAAGTTGATCAAGTGGTCGTACGAGGCCTACTGTGCAAGGCAGTATGGGTCTTCTGCTTGATTATCAGGCTACTCATCTCTCACATCAGACATTAGCCGTTGTTACTACACCAAGAATGTAATAAGTCTTTTCATAACTCGCATGCCTTGACAACAGACGTAATATGGGCAAGCGATACAGCCACACAGGCCTTGCTACCTCTCAGAATTTCGGACACTTTGTGACGGGAAATCATACCTGCAATTTGTCCATAAAGTTTCTACGGGGATTCTCATGTGATTGAACAGATCATAAAAGACTACCGCTATATTGAGATAGCTTTGTGCAAGCCCACATTAGTAATTGACTCTGCTGAGCTTTGAACCATTTGTATTTTATGTAGGGAGGGCCATCATATTCTGGGTATAATACTAAGTACATCAGTTTAATACTAGCATCTCTATGTTCGTTCAAGGATATTGTACACCACGCCGAAGCAAAGACCGTGTTCTAAGATTGACTCTTGCTCCCCGGCGGTCCTCTCAATTGCCACTTAGTTTTTGTATCTTTTACTTATTTTGCTCCCGTCGTTTCGCAGTAGCTTACACAAAGAACGGGCGCAAGCGGACACTGCTAGACTGGCCATTCGGCAAAATTGCCGTCTTTCCTGTGGAGATCAGCTCACTCGGATGGCACATATTGTAGAGCAGCATCTGCATGAACATGAGGGCCCCGTCGAAGACGTAGAGAAAGGCCTCGTGGCGGAGTAGGTAGCCGTTGTTCCCTTGAATATACTCGATAACGCGAAAGACTAACCGCGCCATAATAAGAAGGCAGGCGGCGTACATCACTAGCAGGTTCTTTCGCCATGGAAGACCTGGGATAGTGAGCCGTGCAGCAGACTGGTTGCGCTGCATACGCCAAAGCAACACGGTAGCGGTGACTATGAACAGTCCAAAGAAGGCGATCTGGATGAACAGGCCGGCAATCACAACATCTTCACCCGTCCTCATCCCGTTCGCTCCGGTAACCATGAGTCCGGCACCTGAATTCATTATAACGTCAGCATACGTGTAATAATACAGGCAGTGATAGGTGGGCGAGGGAAAGTAGGATAAATTATAAGGGAAAGCAGATCAACAAAAGGCTTATTGTTATGAAGAAACGTAAGGAACCATAGACTCACCGGCCGCTTGGACAAGGAAAGATATTACATCTCCGGAGACGAAGAATCTCGTCAACCATCGGGGTTTCACAATGGCATATTCTGGATGCTTAGTGATGAGAATAAGTCTCCCCAGCACCATATATATGGAAGCGGCGAACAAGGCAGGAGCAACGAGAATTAGAAGACTTTGAAGTACATAAGGCCCTAAAGTCCAATTTGGTGTCTCATAATGTCCTTGAGCACGGCCAATGTATCCGACACACTCAACTAAACGATATCAATCAATGATGGTCAGTTATCTACTAGTCCTCGAAGAGGCTCCACTCTCTCCACCCTTGGGGGTAATGAGAGAATTTGTGGGGATATGGACGGCATATTGCTCACAGTAGCCCCCTATAACATAAGGAATAAAGCACCAAGTGCGTGTACGCAGCATTTGAATCGTGTGAACCACTGAGCTTATGCCGAACAGAATCGTGAAGATCAAGGCCGCTGGTAACGAAGGATCATAGTGATAGTAGGTCCAAGTAGAGTCATCGTTGGACATGTTGAATGCTTTCCCTTTGCTTTCTGAATGGGATAGGTAATAGAAGAAGGTGTTGGCATTTCTGCTAGTCTAATGATCCCCCCTTTATAGTATTGGATTCAAAGGGCAAGAAGATCCTTCACACAGGGACCCGGAAAGTCATTTGACCGTACTCGTATTATTTATATCGCTCTAGGGAACTTTGGCGAAGGAATGGAAAGGGATGTTTCTACGGACAGCTACGACTGACACGATCCATGGGAATATATGCTGAAGAGGCTGTTGGGTCAAATTCTGGGTTGCTTCCACAAAACAAGCTTAAAAGGCACGTTCAATTCTGTACCTTTTCCCCTGATAAATTACGGTATCGTATTCGTATCTGGCATATTTCTGGACACCTTTCTTACAAACTCTACTCCACCCCACGATTGACCCTTGGATCGTTTAATCAGCCTTGTTGGTTGGTCCACGGTGGCTATGGACGGTCTACCGCCACAGTCTGAAATCCCACCTGGTGCATCCGGCGTAGACGAAGAAGAGTACTCCATAGGTTGATTTTGTTAGCAACGTCTGTCCGACCAATCAGGGTACCCTTCGTCAACTCTGTGTGGGTTAGTTTGGCGTGATGATAATGAAGTGCATTATACAAACATCAACTGCAAATGGCATGAAACTCAAGGCTGGATGAACCTGCTGCTAAGCATTGTTCACAGTATTTGAGGCACGATCTCCGCAGTCGTAACTTCAATCACATCACCATCAGATCTCTACCATCGGCCTCCGCTGTATCCTATAAGGTTTGTAACTAGTTTAAGAATAGCTTGCCCTGAACGCTTTCTGAACATGAGCCTTAAAGATGCAAAGTCCCAGGCACGGATCAAGGATAGGCCCAAGCTATTGAGACAGACGACCTGGTGTGACCTGTACCTGCGAATGATAACTGGTTTGCTGTAAGTAGTCCCCTCGATTTACTTCATTTCTCCGCCTCCCGCCTGGGCTGCTCTTTGTTCAGCCAATGGAATGACATTGTGTGCAATGGATTGGAGATTATTCGTCCCTTCCTTCATTTATTTTCTTACGTGAAGCATTGGGAGGAATCAATGGCTCAAACAGAAGTCCAGGTTGACATGTACTGAGAGTAGGACTCAAATGCTGTGACCGAATAGATTCTATTCTATACTGATTCTATAATGTAGCAAATCTACGTAGAAGGGAATACCCGAGGGCTGAGGTTTAAGCTATTTTTGAATGACTGTTATCTCTGGATACATAGCTGGAGGTAATTTGGAAGCCATAAGTCAAGGGAACGGTCACTTTATATATCTACGGTTGGGGAGGAGGTGTCCAGCAGTATACAGAATATAGGGTACAGTATCATGCATATAAGAGAACAGTGTAGTTGCTATACGCCGAAAGCTGCGCTCGGAACGCCGTTGAGGCGGATTCAGCCTTACCGCACGTGATAGTCTGATACGGGAAGGGGTTGACCCCAAAGATGAAGATGGGAATGAGATCACCGACCGGCTCATGCCATCTCGCAAATGATATTTTCTGTCTTTTCCCGCTTTTCTTTTTCCTCGCCGTTGGCTCTTGGCCTTGCCAGGATTTGCCATTGGTCGGTCTTCTACAATGCCATCGCGTCGGTCACATCGCAAGTCTCGTCATGGATGCATTGCCTGCAAAAGGCGAAGAGTCAAGGTACTGTCATGCTAGCTCCCCCTTGCCTCACTGCGCGTTCAGTATATGTCAGTTCAACCGTGTGTTGTAGCTCTGCTGTACTGTATCTAGTTCCACGGTGTCTCACCAGTCTTCTTACTCACTTGCGCTTGCAGTGTGATGAGCGTCAACCGGAATGCAGCAATTGTTTGAATCGCAGCACTGAATGTGTCTACGCTCCGAGGGATGAGTGGATGCAGCCTCCACAGACCGAAATCTCGTCTGGTCGCCGCAAATCACCCACTACGTCTTCGACTCCATCATCCTTAGGCTGGATGGGCAGCAGCGACCCTCTTCCGCAAGCCCCCGAGCTAAATCTTAGCAATATGGAACTACTTCTGCAGTGGTGCTCTTCGACATACGCCACCATGGCCCACGACCAGCAGTTCGAAGATCTATACCGATGGGTGTTACCAAAGGAGGGCTTAGAGTATCCATTTGTCCTGCATGGCTTACTAGCATTATCTGCTCTCCACATCGCTCGTACCAGCGATCCCGTCTCTAGGACCCGCTACTTCTCCATCGCATTGGAGCATCAAAACCGAGCACTCGCTTTATTCCGACCTGTCCTTCCTTCCATCAGCCGTGAAAATAGCCACCCCATCTTCTTATTTGCCAGTTTACTTCTGCAATTGGCGTTCGCCATTCCTCCTTGTTCTCCGCTCATGGCGGACCATGACTCTGTACAGGACCTCATCCAGGCATTTACACTATGCAGAGGGCTTCGAGAGATTCTGGGCGCATCATGGAACTGGGTCAGAGAAGGGAAGTTGGCGGATGTGTTCACCCAAGTGGATGACACCAAACATTGGCCTCTACCCGAAACCGTTGAGGTTGCCCTGTCCCAGCTGAAGTCACTCAATGAGACTCGGGGCGGACAATTTGGGGACCATGACGTGGACTGCTACGGTGCGGCTATCAGTCATTTGAAAGACATGATGGAGATCTACCAAGATAAGCCGCGCCGTGTCGAATTGGCCCTACGGTGGCCTTTCGGCCTTGAATCCAAATACCTGAAGCTTCTTAAAGAAAATGACCCAATGGCACTAGTCATACTAGCTCATTATTGCCTTGTACTGCATCATTTCAGGCACCATTGGTGGATGGAGGGTTGGAGCTTACGCGTTGCGCGCAGTATTTGGGATCACCTGCATGAGTCCTGGAGACCCTATGTGTCTTGGGTCGTAAACGAGGTGGGCTTAGAGGTGTGAACCTGATTAGACCCACACATATGCTTCATCTCTTAACTTGTTCTCAATATTGCTTTGGGAAACCCCAGAGGTGAAGCCTCAACTGCAGCTTGTGTTTCTGAGTCAGCACTGGGCTTCTCATGAACTGGGCCATGGTGAGTGACTCGCCTATGTGATGCCGCTTCTGGCAGTGTTTAAGTGCCCTGGAACCCTGGTACAGGAGCTGTTCACGTTTTGGGCAATTCCAACGTAAATAGCACCTTGGTCCGAGAGAGTCACTAACCGCAAAATGTATGCAATTCCAGCATGGGTGACCATGACGGAAAATGGCAACCTCATATAACAAACCGCTCTCCCCCGGGGTCTCGGTCATGCACTAACTTTGACCGGAATCTCAACTCCATTGGTCTGCCATGTTTTGGGGTTCACGGACAGTCCCGAGTCAGTCGCCAGATTCTCTCCATGATAAGAAAAAGGAGACAGTGTTGGTTTACCCTGCAAATGTCTTTTGACGGGGGAGCATGCGGGAGGACTCGGCCAGAAACAAAAATCTCCTTACCTCTGCACATGTGGCAATGCCGATAGTCTTTCATCGGGGTAGTGCCTTTCGATACTCACCTTTTCGTGCCTTTGAAACAGCCTTTCCGCTTCCCCTTCGTCTCCTTCACTTCATTACCCTTTATCCGGGAATATACTATTCTCTGCGAATAATTGTCTCCGGTTGGACTTGCGCCAGCCATTTCTGGCTTTACGTCCATAAGCCTGAGACCCATAATGATTGTTCTCGTCAGAATTCCAGCCATGACTAGAGCGATTCATGATGCCCCGTTAGCCTATACTGCTTGGCACCATATCTCACGTCTGTAGCAACTGTTAGGCGGATATGACGGACTTCTGGTTTGAAAGGCTAATTTTGCTGATCCGTCTTACCAGTGAGGAAAAAGGTGGGGGGGCGGGGGCCCCAGATCAGCAATCTTGGTTTTCAGGTTGCTGTTTGAGTCGTTTTGACTGATCGAAGAACGTTATGCTAGAAACATTGATGAGTAACTGAATGAAGCGTTACCAGATCGGTAATACAGAGGTGGTCGCAATGAGCGGTACTATGGAAACCAAGTAGGGAGAAGCACGGGAACCACTGCTCCTGAAAATTTGGCAGCCGATCATGGAAACATCCATTGACATTATAGACCTTAACGTTTGATGGACGAAGTAACATGTGCATGCAGAACTTTCTCAGGTAATGTCATGGTAAAGGGGAAGACTGTCCTCTGGATTTAACGCGTAGATAGCCAAGCTAGACATTTAAAAAACGACAAGATGCTTAGACCCTGCAAGAGCAAATGGTTCCATATCACAAGATATAGTTATAAGCCAGTATTTCAGTATAATAAGTGTTAAGCTGACACGCAATCATGGTGAGGCTTCTGAGCCGAGACTCGAAGGACACTAAAAAAAATATCTTGGATAGAAAGTAATGTGGAAGAGTGACATCAATAGAGCCACAGACAGATATTAAGAAAGCGAACAATGTGTCCTAATTCTATGCCATACTGGTTTTCCTCCAACCATAGGCCAGAAACATTACTGAACTTCAAGGAAGTTATGGCACATGGTCTTTTAACATTGGCCCTGCAATTTACTTTCGGCTCCACGTGTAAGACCCGAGAAAGACAGGAGCGCAGTTTTAAGCTTAGAATTCGTAAGCACTATACACAAATACAAATACAAGTAGGAAGACACTATACCTAGGGGACGTTTAGCCATGGTACTCACAATGGACTGCGTAAACCAACAAGACCCGCTTATGCGAAGTCGGTCATGCTCCGCGTCAGCGGATCTCCAGGAACCCTTTCCACTGATCGTCAATTTTACCTATTAGTACGTACTATTCAGGTGGAGTAGCCTTTATGAGCTTGCTCATAGCCACCCACAGAATCGTTTTCGTTTCATATATTGCCTCGTACAGGGCAAACTAGTGCACACATACTGTACAGTGCGGTTACTGATCGTATGCACTCAAATCTGTAACCTAGCGGGCTCTCTTGCAGTATTCTGATACACTGAGGAGAAGGATACTGTCAAAAATATCTACTTTTTAGGTCGAAGAATGGCCCGAAATAAGATTAACCCACTTACTAGGCAAGCCAAGCAGGGCGAGCTCCGGTCCTACAGTCAAGCTTTGCCATGCCTAGATTGTGTGGTCGGACGAATTGGGTGTATAATAATAGAGTACAGATAAAGTTTTAAGCCAGGATCCAAACATTAGGATTCAAAACTCCACCAAATAGCCGCCCAGCCAGCTCGTATTCGTTAACTAATGATATTCTTGATACTATGTACTCCGTTCACGATTACACAGCTCCACAGTATTCTAGGCGCAACTATATTCATAAAATCCTACTGCCAGCCATGCCCCTTATTACTGTTTGGCGCTTCGTCACATTATTTAACTTTCTCTGACAGACCAGGACTTTTGCTTCGTTTGTTCTCATTTTGTCAGCGGCAGTCCCTCCTACATGAGAAGATCTAGTTGGCAATTTCAGACACCCAGTATCTGAGGCTATATATTGGGAAACTTCAATTCTACGAATCGCTCCTCAGACAGCAACGTCAATGGCTGATGGTAATGATGGGTACTCGCTCTACAACTACAAGCCAAGTGTAGCGGCTAGTGTTGTTTTTGCATTGGTATTCGGAATCAGCGCAGGTCTCCATGTGTGGCAAGCATTCGTGAGAGCCAGGGCCTGGTTCTTCACGGCCTTTATTGTTGGCTCCTTCAGTACGTTCGACTTTATCCCTGGGAAAACACAAGAGAGCTGCCGAGTTCGAAGATGGGAAATAATCCTTGACTAACCCAGGAACGAAAAAAATAGTGATGACATTCGGATACATAAGCCGCGCCGTCTCTGCCACAGACCCCAATAGCCTCGGCCCCTACATCAGTCAATCCCTGTTGATTCTGCTCCCACCCTCACTCTACGCCGCCACTATTTATATGTGCTACGGACGAATCGTCAGGTGCACCCAACGACCAGAACTTTCTATAATCGCTCCGACAAAAGTGACCAAACTCTTTGTGATTGGGGATGTCCTCGCCTTCCTCCTACAGTGCAGCGGTGGAGGAATGATGGCTATAAATGGCCTGGGCAACATCGGTCAGAAGATTCTCGTCTTTGGCCTATTTATACAACTGCTCTTCTTCGGGTTCTTCTTATATGTGTCGGTCAAGTTTTCATTGCGGATTCGCAGCAGCCCGACCAGGGTGCCAGGTGGGCCGTGGAGGAATCTGCTCTACATCCTCTATATCATGGCTGCCCTCATCATCTTCAGATGTGTTTATCGAATTGTTGAGTTTGTGCAAGGACATGACGGCTACCTTGTTTCGCATGAGATTTTTATGTATCTGTTCGATACCATCCCGATGCTGCTCGTGCAACTTATCTTTCACAGGTGGAAGCCGTACAACATGCTCTCGACGACCGAGACTGATTTAGGATGCGGTGAAAGCTACGTTAATCTCCAGGGGCTACGCTAGGGAAAGGGGGTTTTTGTCCTTGCCTTGGTTATTTTGAACCCTCGTGGCGCGGAGATTGAGTATCTCGCCAATTTCGCATGCCATGATGGGTTGGTCATGGCTGCCATCTTCGTTAACTCCTAAGGGCTGCTCTGAAGAAAATGAAGGGTCGGTGCATTTGTTCTTCTGTGCAAGTGAACACTGCCTGCCTGTAGAAGTCGCGTCGATGAACCAGGCGGTTACCTTGTAAACTGGAGATATGTATCATAGTATCAGATAGCGTCCAAATTTAATCAGCTTCGAGGCGTTCATACTACTTTAGATCCTCTCAGTCGTGACCTACTCCGTGCCCTATCTTCTAGTTTTTATTTGTCATGTCTAGCTATTCTTATATTGATTTACCTTTCTTTCGATTCCCTTTTTAAGACCCTGTCCAATATGGTTACCTCTCAAGAATTTTGTGCTCGACGAACCAAGGTCACTTACATTGAAACAACTCTGTTCCTAATCATCGCCACCCCTATCTATACATCCTCCTCCTCTCATCGATCCCCGTCGTTCTAGACTAGACGTGAAGCCCTGGTCAAACACACCCAAGTGCGGGTCGGGCCCGGATGCCTCCGCCTGGCTCTCCTCGTATTCGTACGCTAAAGAGTACCACAATCTTGTCAGTGTGAAGGAGCTGGCTATTTTGCCGTTTAAGGAAATCCTTCCCGCTGGTTTGAGGCCCCACTACTCCCGAAAGATATTTGTCACAGACATACGCAAAATTTTGGATGAGATTCGTCTATGTAGCAATGTTTGTGGGCTCGGCATACGATTGGACATCGTGAATTAGAAGCAGGGGCGGAACTGAACAGCCTGGCCTTCATTTGTAGCCAGGTCCGTTACTGAGATGTAGGTCAAAAACAAAACCTAGTGAGAATCATCATCAGGCACTATCGCGCGGCCACATAACAGGGCCAACATACTATACCTTGATTGGCTCGCCATATCAGCATCCCTGATATCTCCTGTCTTTATGGTTCAGTCTTTCTCTTCTTTTTCTTCTTCGCAGCTCAGCTATATCGTTCTCTTGACACACTAACATACACTGTGTTGGATTGTAACCTGAAATCTCGTGTACGATTTTGATATGGCTTCACAAGTCAAGTCCGACACCTCCTATCACGCATACCAACCATCTCAACTTCACCATCTGTTTCATTCTCATGTTCCCTCTCAACCCCCAGCACCGCACATCTCATTTTCCGTTTTCAATCTATGAGCCCTCACGAATAGCGCAACCACCGACGCCAACCCCCAAACAGCAAAATACATAACCCACGACATCCGCAGCGCCCGAAAATACGTCTCCCTGATAGCAACCAGTTCATTCGCTTCGAGACCACTCAACTTCTCCACATTCGACGCCGCAAAGGTCCATATCAAACTCCCACGCCAACGCATAAGTCTATCGGCCAGTGCTCCATTAGCAGCCGTCATCTTGTTCTGGATTACCACGCCCCCAGCTACTACTGCTATCGCGGTGACAAGCGAGCGGACGAAGCCTATTGTGGCTGATTACCAGGGGTAGAATACATCGCCGTGGTCGAGGGCGAGGAGGATCATTAGTGCGGAGCCCACGATTAGGAGGATGCCGGTCCAGTCGATGGTTTTTAGACCGGTAATTCGGCGTGTTCGGGAATTAAGGACGTGAAGGTAGACGACGAGGACGGCGAAGGAGATGGCGCCGATGGATACTGTTATCAGTTAGCTGTGGGTTGGTGGGTAAACATGTGGTTGTAGACGTACGGTTGATCCAGAAACACCATCGGGAGCTGAGTTTCGTAACAAATACACCACCGAGAACAGGTCCCACAGCGCTTCCAACCGCCCATACTAATGATGTGATGGCAAGATATAGACCCCTGTCTCATAGTGAAAATAGGTTGCTAATGATGATATCAACCATGATACCCATGCCTGAGCCACCAAGGCCCTGGAATACTCGGCCGGTGAGGAGGACGTCCACATTCGGTGCTGCGGCGTACAGCACGCTACCCCCCAGAAATATAGCCATTGAGATTAGAATCAATGGCATCCGGCCCCATACGTCGGCGACGGTGCCCAATATGTTACGGCGGCGTATGCGAGAGTGTATGCGCCACTTATCCACGTGTAGCCGGTGGCAAAGTGGAAGGTGCTTACTATGGAGGGGGTGGCGGTGGTGATGTTAGTGAGGTCAAGGGTAGAGGGTGAGAATCGTGCATGTTATGGTTGTTCAAGTGTTGGTGGTTCGATTTGTGGTCGGGAGAAGGTCAGTTGGCTGGTCATTGTTAGCTGTAGATGGTTGTGGTTTGCTGGTAATATCGGGGCGGTCGGTGTTGTTCTGACTCGTGGACACAGGCGCAAGTTCGATCTCCTGAGTTCGTGTTGTAGATGTCATGGTATGAAAGATGGTCAAGGGAGCTTAATGATACAGGCTAGAACTATGAAAGATTGTGGTTAAATAGAAGTAGTTAATCAAGTGTTGACGGGCGAACGAGCAAAGGATTTGAATCCTTTTGTGTTTATTGCTGGACTTAACAGGAGGGACTACCGCATATAGGTAAAATTCGAAGCAACTTCAATGGGGTCAGACTTTTCATTTTTGATGCGAGTATTCTAAAACCATAGACATTTGTACGATTGAAAATTCTGGACGTTGCTGATTATATGGATAGGTTTCACAAAGAAAAGAATATATATATTCATAAACGTGTGTTAGAGCAACACAACACATCAGTAGAGATATGTACAGTCTAGTACAATCTATCTAAATAAATCTATCGATCAAGCGATCTATCATCGTCGATGATGATTATCTAAACAAGTACAACACCCTTACTCATCAAGGGCAAACCGATCCACAAAGCGGAAAGTGTAAAGTCCTTTCAAGACCTCCTTGGCGATCTTCTCGGTGGTCTCGCTCGAGCCAGTGTACACACCAGAGCGGGAGGTATCAATACCAGCGTTCTTGAGCGCAGCGCTACCGCTACCCACAGCAGCCACGGGCTTACCGTACCTGAAAGAGTCGACCAGGATCTGGTAAGGTCTGGCAGGAGGGTAGAGAGTAGAGGTGGCGGTAGAGTTCATCTGGTTAGCCAGGGAGGGAGAGGCAAAGAGGCTCTGGACGCCATCGGCGATGATGAGGGCATCGAAGTCGATAGCGTCAGACAAAGCATAGGTGGTGTTGACACCATCGGCGTAGGCCTCGGTGACGATGTTCAGGTCGACACCAGCGGCAGAGAACTGAGCGGCCATGGCCTGACCCTGCTTGATGGACTCGGGGTGAGAGTTAGAAGCGAGGAAGCCAACCTGCAGACCTTCGATGCTCAGGAGGGGCTTGCCGAAGGTACCGACGTTGGAGGTCTTGTTGGAGGTGTAGTAGGTCGGGTTGGGGGAGGGCTCATCAAGACCAAGACCACGGGCAACGCGGACGGCAAGGTTGTTGTTGACCATGTTCAGCTGGTTGACAACGTTCTTGCGAACGTGGGGGCTGTTGACCTTGGAGTTCTCGAAGACAATGGCGTTGACAACCATCTGCTGCTCAGCGGGGATCAGAGAGTTCCAGAACATGGCGGGCTGGGACCAGTGGTCGTGGAAGGTCGGGCTCGGCTCGCGGATGAGGTGGCCAGAAGCGTAGCGGTAGGGCGAGGTGAAGAAGCCGTGGCCGTGGGTCTGGTTGGCTTGCATGGGGTAGCCATTGCTCATGGTGTTGGGTGTGTAGGCCCAGTTGTTGGTAGGGATCTGCTGCTGACCGAAGCCGTCACGGTTGTTGTTGTGAACGGGCTTGCGAGGACGGTTGACGGGGATTTGCTCGAAGTTGGGACCGCCGTGACGGGTCAACTGGGTGTCCAGGTAGGAGAACAGACGGCCTTGCAGCAGGGGGTCATCGGTGAAGTCAATGCCAGGAACGACGTGGCCGGGTTGGAACTATAGAAATTAGAATTTGACTTGAAGCTTAAAGCAACGGGGGATACATACACCAGCCTGTTCAACTTCAGCAAAGTAGTTGGTGGGGTTGGCGTTGAGCTCCATCATCCCGAGAGGAGTGTAGGGGACAACCTCCTCAGGGACCAGCTTGGTGGGATCCAGGAGGTCGAAGCCAAAGCGGAGCATGTCAGCCTCATCCATGATCTGGGCTTGCAGCTAGAGGATTGTCAGCGACCGAGATCATGAGTGAACAGGAGCCGGATTGGGGACTAACCTCGTATTTGGGGTAGTGACCGTTGGCGATCGCATTGTACAGATCCTGACGGTGGTAGTCGCTGTTCTTACCAGCAGCAGCCTGAGCTTCATCCCACACCAGACTGGCAACACCCTGCTGGGACTTCCAGCGGTAGCGAACCACCTTGGAGGTGCCATTGGCAGCGACAAAGCGGAAGCTGTGGACACCGTATCCGTTCATGTGGCGGAAAGAACGAGGAATACCGTTACCAGACATCAGCCACAAGGCACTGTGGAGGGCAGTGCTCTGCTGGCTGAAGAAGTCCCAAGCGGAAGTGTGAGCAGTCGCGGCCTGAGGGATCTCATTGTTGGGCATAGGCTTGATGGCGTGAACAAGGTCGGGGAACTGGATGGCATCCTGGATGAAGAAGGGGGCAAAGTTGATTCCGACGATGTCTAGTAGGGACACAATTGTTAGCATGTACGACAATTATTATTGTGTGTTGTGATACAAAGCATACCATAGTTACCCTCATCAGTGTAGAACCGACAAGCATGACCGTGAACATCACGCGCGGTATCGACACTTCCACGGAAACCGACAACAGTAGAGAAGCGACAGAACATCGGAGTCTCCTTTTCATTGGCACTCAAGAAATCGGCAGCCGTGACGTTGGACCAGTCGGCATAGGACTTGAAAGTACCATATGCACCGGCACCACGGGCGTGGACGACACGCTCGGGGACCTAATTGAACAAGAAAACTTGGTCAATTCATTGTTACACACTGTGGCAGCTACTATACTTACACGCTCATGGTCGAACCGTTGGAGCTTCTGACGGAAGATAAAATCCTCCAACAGGGTAGGTCCACGGCGACCGGCCTTGAGACTGTACTGGTCGGAGATCGGGGTCCCGAAGTCGGTAGTCATGTAGCTACCGGTGTCATTAACATAGAGAGTGTTGTCAATGGTCTGTTCCGTGACCTCAATGGTATCGCCAGCATTGTCCTGCTCCTGAGTGAAACTCATTTCACCCGACAGGTAGGGGCATTGAGCCCCAGCGATACCAGCAACAGCTGGCAAAAGCCAGAAATGACGCATGGCGGAGGAAACGAAGACGAAAAGTATTCAGAATGCTGGGATCTTCCGAGAAGCCTCACCAAGGGGAGTCCCCTCGGGTCCTTATATCGGCTTCCATGGCGAGGCCGGTAAACAGCCCACGCGTCTTAGTTAAGCTACGAATCCAGAATTTGAGTCGATTTACAGCCAAACGGCGTCGGGACTTGGTAATCCGGACCTTCCTGTTGGGGAGACGAAGGGGCTCCACCAGGGTCATGCAATGTTGATCACTCGATGTGATGAGACGAGGAACGCAATGGGCTCAATCCAAGAGAGATCACCACAATAAGTGACAAACTGGTACTCGGTGACAAGAACAAGTACCTTCTGCATGAGGCTAATCGGAAAGTACACCCACGTTGAGTTAGCACATGGGATTTCTATAGGCTACTAATGACTTCGCTTCATACCAATTTCGGAGATTTAGTGTTGTGCCTGCTGCAAGCCGAATAGAAATGCGCTGAGAGCGGGTGGCTTGCAGGCATGCCAAGGCCGTGGGTTAGGCGTGGGTTACTTCAGCAAGCGGTTCTGGACACGCGCTGCTTGGTAAGAGGCCAAGCCGATGAACATCATCATCTCCACCGACTTGGTTTCAAGAGGTTAGGGCTGGTGGCCCGATTGGTGCGGCTGCTTGGTAATCCCCAGAATCTGGATCGTTCCGCCGGTTCCACAGCCAGACCAGCTACCCAGACACTCTATCTACATGTTGCGAACGAGGTTTCTGCACGTTTCTGAGCTCTGGACCTCTCCCAGTTATTAATCGGCCATCATCCCGTGCCTTTCGACAGGTGCGTCATCGAGTGTGGGAGGATCGCCGATGAAAAGATGACAATTGTCAGAGAAAGGGCTGGTCAGGTCATCACCCGCCCACGTGATCGGGTCTGGAGCAGTGGGGGGTTAAATGATGAATAATAACTGCTACTAATCAATGAATGTCACTAATGAAGGAACCCCCAGAGTTATGCAGAGGGTAGTTCGCTACGAGGGGTTTCACTAAACCTCCTTTGTAATACGGCCAGCCTGGAGGCATCTACCATGACGCGCGACGTCGCACGGCCCTTCACTAGAGCACCAATCTGGCTTGACTCTCTCTAATCCTCGATGCTGGCTGGCTCTCTCCCCGCACTTGCCACTCTTAGTCAGTTGCAGTTCTGCATCTCTGGCACCACCCAAACTTCCTCAATTCTCCAATCGTTCTGGCTGCAATCCTTTGACTCAGCAGCCGATGACCAAGCACCTCCCCGGATTTGCAGATCCTTGCGGGGTGAGTAATCCGGCGAATTCGAGCTGCCGCAATCCGGGTGCTACGAGGGCGTGTGACCGGGCCATTTCGGGCCAGACAGAGAGGGGTTGATGAGGGGAAAGTGCAGAGGGGAAACCCTATATAAGGTGCTTCCCAGGGACAGGCAAGGGTGTGACTGGAAAAGTTTATCGTGGCATCATCATTCTTGTCTGAGAACCATCATCCATCCCATCAGACATCTGCCATAGATATCACATCTCCGCATATCCACATCCAATATCCAACCATGGCCGAGGCTAAGTGTCCTTTTAGCCAAAGCAGGTCTAACGCCAACGTTGCTGGTGGAGGCACCCGCAACACTGACTGGTGGCCTGATCAGTTGAACCTGGGCATTCTTCGCCAGCATGCTCCGGCATCCAACCCTTACGAGCGGGACTTCGACTACACCGCCGCTTTCAACAGCCTCGACTACTATGCCGTCAAGAAAGACCTCCATGCCTTGATGACCGACTCGCAAGATTGGTGGCCTGCTGATTTCGGTCACTATGGTGGCCTGTTCATCCGCATGGCCTGGCACAGTGCCGGTACCTACCGGGTCTTCGATGGCCGCGGTGGTGGTGGTCAGGGTCAACAACGGTTCGCTCCTCTCAACAGCTGGCCTGACAATGCTAGCTTGGACAAGGCTCGTCGCTTGCTGTGGCCCATCAAGCAGAAGTACGGAGCAAAGATTTCCTGGGCGGACTTGATGCTGCTGGCCGGCAATGTGGCCCTGGAGTCGATGGGCTTCAAGACATATGGATTTTCCGGTGGTCGTGCAGACACATGGGAGGCAGACGAGTCCGTCTACTGGGGAGGAGAGTCAACCTGGATGGGTAACGACGTACGTTACTCTGATGGCTTCCCGGGAGTCACCAAGCATGGTGCGCTCTCTGGGGACGAACCACCCCATCGCAACATTCACACCCGCGACCTGGAGAAGCCGCTGGCTGCATCGCACATGGGTTTGATCTACGTTAATCCCGAGGGTCCCGATGGCAACCCAGACCCGGTTGCCGCCGCACGCGACATCCGCACCACCTTCGGTCGCATGGGAATGAACGACGAAGAGACGGTCGCTCTGATCGCTGGTGGCCACAGTTTTGGTAAGACACA
Organism: Aspergillus piperis CBS 112811; assembly: GCF_003184755.1. NCBI lineage: Eukaryota > Fungi > Ascomycota > Eurotiomycetes > Eurotiales > Aspergillaceae > Aspergillus > Aspergillus piperis. The sequence continues at coordinate 1,417,345 of NW_020291597.1, read as the reverse complement.
CGGTGCCGCTCCATCTGATAACGTCGATGTCGAACCCGCTGCTGCTGGTCTCGAAAACCAAGGGTTGGGCTGGTCCAACCGCTACCAGTCCGGCAAAGGGCCACACGCCATCACCAGCGGTATCGAAGTGACCTGGACCAAGACTCCCACCAAGTGGAGCCATGCGTTCCTCGAATACTTGTTCCGTTTCGATTGGGAACTCACCAAGAGTCCTGCGGGCGCCAACCAGTGGCAGGCCAAGAACACCGAGGCCATCATTCCCGATGCCTATGACCCCTCCAAGAAGCATCTCCCTAAGATGCTGACAACCGATTTGTCGCTCCGTTACGACCCCACCTACGAGAAGATTTCCCGGCGCTTCTTGGAGAACCCTGATCAATTCGCCGATGCTTTCTCTCGCGCTTGGTTCAAGCTTCTCCACCGTGACATGGGTCCCCGAACCCGGTACATTGGGCCTGAGGCACCAACCGAGGATCTGATCTGGCAGGATCCCATCCCGGCTGTCAACCACACTCTGGTTGATGCAAACGACATCGCTGCTCTGAAGCGCACTATTCTCGACACTGGATTGGACAAGTCCAAATTTGTGTCCACCGCCTGGGCCTCCGCATCCACCTTCCGTGGCACCGACAAGCGCGGCGGTGCGAACGGTGCCCGCATCCGCCTGACACCCCAGCGCCAGTGGGAGGTCAACAACCAGCCATGGTTGGAAGAGACTTTGTCCGCGCTCGAGAAGATCCAGAAGGACTTTAACGACCGGAATTCCTCGACTGGAAAGAAGATCTCCCTCGCTGATCTCATCGTCCTGGCTGGTTGCGCGGCTATTGAAAAGGCTGCCCAAGAGGCCGGCCAATCCATCACCGTTCCCTTCACCCCCGGCCGCATGGACGCCAGTCAAGAGCAGACCGAGGTGGAATCTTTCTCTCACCTCGAGCCTGTGGCTGATGGATTCCGCAACTATGGAAAGTCCTCGTCTCGGGTGCGTGCCGAACACTATCTCGTCGACAAGGCACACCTGTTGACGCTCACTGCGCCCGAGATGACCGTCCTCGTGGGTGGCCTGCGCGTTTTGAACACCAACTACGATGGATCGAAGCATGGTGTCTTCACCTCCACTCCTGGTCGCTTGACAAATGAATTCTTCACCAACGTCCTTGACATGAACACGGCCTGGAAGGCTAAGGATGGTGGTCGCGATCTGTACGAGGGTACGGATCGTAAGACGGGTCAGCCCAAGTGGACGGCGACTCGGGCGGATCTCGTCTTTGGCTCGCATGCTGAGCTTCGCGCTCTGGCTGAGGTCTATGGAAGCTCGGATGGACAGGAAAAGTTTGTCAAGGACTTTGTTACCGCTTGGGATAAGGTCATGAATCTGGACCGGTTTGACCTGAAGACCTCGGGTATTGCACGCTCCAAGCTGTGAATAGTGCTTGCATCCGTTCAAATTGATTTAGTTAGCATGAGTAATGAAATAGTTAATGAATGACTCTTATTGGATCTCACCGTTATTAATTGGTCGAGCATACCTTATCCAATGATGGGTCTAATGTAAATGAATGCCATGTAGAGTTACTTCCATCTTAAGGTTTCACAGGTGCGCCTTCCCACCGATACTCTGTTGTCCCGGCGGGTTTTCAATCGGGCAGGTCACAAGCCACTCTCGGGTTATATTGTCGGGCTGTCGAGCGGTCAAGAGACTGACCTGGCCGGCCTGTTGGAACAAAGCTCGGATTTCTTGATCTCAGCAGATGATATCAACCTCAAAAGCCATGACTCTCCATCTCCTCATTCTACTCCTCATCTCCCTCTTCGCAGCAGCCTTCTCTGTCTCGGAAGTGGACGTTGCAATCGTCGGCGCAGGCTTATCCGGCCTCTCCGCAGCAAAAGACATCGCCGCCGCTGGTAAAACCTTTGCCATACTTGAAGCCCGCGATCGTGTCGGAGGTCGTGTCCTGAATGTCGAACTTCCTGGCGGTATTGTCGAGGAGGTTGGGGCCGAGTTTGTGGGTCCAACGCAGGACCGAGTCCTAGCACTTGCAGGTGAACTGGGGCTAGCTACCTATCCGACCTATAACACAGGCAATTGCACTTTCCTGAGAAACGGTACAATTACCAATTATACATGTGAATTGGGTAGTGCTAGTCTTCCGCCCTTAGCCACTGAGGCTTTGATCGAGGTGGGAACACTCCAGCAGCAGCTTAATGCCCTCGCCGCCGAAATTAATGTTCAGGCACCATGGGACCATCCCAACGCTTATATGTGGGATACCATGACTCTGGGGACCTTCTTCGCCTCGCAGCTCACATTGTCTGATGCGAAGTTTCTTCTCAATACATTCGTTACTGAAGTTTTGGCTACTGAGACTAATGAGCCCTCGTTGCTGTATACGCTCGCTTATATCGCGGCAAGTGGGAATGAGACGGAGGTGGGAACTCTGGATCGGCTTATTGATGTGGTTGGGGGTGCTCAGGAGAGTCGGATAGTTGGCGGGACCCAGCTGATAGCGTTGAGGTTGGCGGATAAATTGGGAATAGAGAACATTCACCTTTGCAGTCCTGTTCGGAGAGTGGAACACAGCAACGGGCAATACATGATTATCTCAAATGAGACTCAGATCATAGCAAAGCGAGTCGTCGTTGCAATGTCCCCTCCTATGGCCGCACGCATCTCCTGCGACCCACCCCTCCCCCCAGCACGAGATCAACTCACTCAGCGCATGGGCATGGGATCAATAGGCAAAGCAATAGTCATCTATCCCACACCTTGGTGGCGTGAGCAGGGGCTGAATGCGCAAGCACTTGCCGATACTGGCATCATCCACATAACGTTCGACAACACCCCGGTTGATGAATCCGTTGGTGCTATCATGGGGTTCATCGTTGGTGATGACATGAGACTAGTGGACAAGATGAACGAGACAGAGATTGAAGCAGCAGTTATTGACAGCTTCGTGGGTATGTTTGGTCCACAAGCCGCGAATCCCGACCATGTGATTGTTCAGCGCTGGGACTGGGAAGAGTATTCCCGCGGTGGACCAGTCGCTTATGCGCCTCCTAGTGTGCTCACTGATTATGGTGAGTATTTGAGGGAGTCGGTGGGTGGGATTTACTTTGCTGGGACAGAGGCGTCATACTATTGGACTGGGTATATGGATGGGGCTGTTCGGTCGGGAGAACATGTGGCGGCGGAGGTGTTGGGATCGTTGGAGTGACCAGTTATTCTCAGTTCCTTTGTTCAGAAGGTATTGGGGTATTATTATTATAGGGAAGGGGGTCGTCTATATGGTCTTGGCGACGAATGGCAGTTGCTGCTTTCATAACTTCATGGTAGTTTCATGGAATAGTCAAGTGGCGGTCGAGTCCGTCCGCAGTAGTATTAAGAACTTCGTCTGCTCAGTTTATGTACTATTGCCCTAATAGTACTGAAACCCTGAACCGCACACATACTACTATCTACTAACTCCCTCTAACGATCTCCAATCCTTTAGGACCGAAGATATATATTGTTGAGACATCTATCTGAGTTACCCCTGTTGCTTGGTGGCCATCGTTATATTGTTTTGGTCTACTTTGCAAATGTTCCAACATGATATATTGCTACATCATGCAAGCTAAGCGCAACCAGTCGTTCTGACAACTGAGTCACATGATAACATAATTATGAGAAACTACTCCGTACAAGTGCAGGAACCTAGAAAATCACCCCTGTGAACTGAACGGAGTCCGCAAGGTTCTGCTTCAATCTCATTGCTCCGGCGATCTGTTCATGGGGTGCCAGCTGGCCATTTTAATAGCCCGAGCGGCTCGCTGTCAAATCATAGCAGAAAGAAGGCCCGCCAGACCCACCGCAAACAAAAGCACTACTGCCCCACTACATATCAGCTCGGCAGCTGAGCTGAAAGTTGAGCAGTCATGTCTCTTGCGAGTTCTTCGCCTCCTTTTCCCTCTCTATCTGACCACCTCGCACACAGAATATCTCCTCTATGCATGGAACACTGCCTGATTCCCCAACTGTGAAAGCAAACCGTTCTAAACAAAGACAATGCGCTTGATAAACGCCAGAACCCTCGGGTTAGAGGAATTTTTGGGCCAGAACATCCCCAAATACGCTATCCTGTCTCATACCTGGGGAGAAGATGAAGTCTCCTTCCAGGACATGCAGACGCCAACTGCCACCAAGAAATTGGGGTACGCCAAAATCAAGCATTCCTGTGAACGGGCTCTGCAAGATAGCCTAGACTATGTATGGGTGGATACCTGCTGCATAGATAAGACTAGCAGTGCTGAGCTTTCTGAAGCCATCAACTCTATGATGGCATGGTACGCGCAGTCCAAAATTTGCTATGCCCACCTAGCAGACGTACCTCCGATCACTGATCAAGGGCTTGATAAAGCTGCTTTTTCACGGAGTCGATGGTTCACTCGAGGATGGACTCTTCAGGAGCTCATTGCACCAGCAGAACTGGTATTTCTGGCTCAGGATTGGTCAGACATATATGAGAGGGAGATTTTAGCTGGGCTTATAAGTGATATCACCGGTGTCCATCACTCTTTTCTAGATTGGAGACTAGATAATTCGATGCTTGGGTTTAGATTGAAGTCGACAAGTATCGCTGAAAGAATGAGTTGGGCTTCGAACCGTGAAACCACTCGAATTGAAGACATGGCATATTCCCTGTTGGGTATACTTCAAGTCAACATGCCGCTTCTGTATGGAGAGGGATCTGCTGCCTTTCGAAGACTACAAGAAGAAATCATCAAATATTCCGACGATCAGTCATTGTTTGCGTGGAGTTTCGGAGGACCAAAACATGATTTGAGTCATAAACGACCATGGTCGATATCTCAGTCGTTGCTCGAGAAAATAATTTCTTTCTTCAAAGACTATGAAACCCCTCCAGAATCTTCTGGAGCAATGCAAATAGACATCTCAGACATCTCGGAGATCCTCGCTGAGTCTCCAGCGGCATTTCGAGGTTGTGGCAACATAGTTCCATGCGATGTCAAAAAGCCGACCCCTCCTTTCTCGATGACCAATAAGGGCCTAAGCATTGAACTGCCACTTCTTGAGCTCTCAGATGGTTGCTTCGCTCTCCTACAGTGTCAAACGAGGACAGACCCTACAAGGTTAATAGCCCTGCCATTACTGAGAATAGACGATACTTACTGCCGATCCAAACGAGGGAATTATGTGGCCAATCATGCAGCTTGGTTGAGATGGCCACGTGCTCAACTTTATTTCTTTCCCGATGAAGATTCAACCATTGCAGGTATTATGAACTGCCCCTGTTATTCTGTCGTCATAAAAAGCCTTCCACCCAATCTCCGGATAGCGAAAGTGCTCCCATCTAGTCCATATTGGCAGCCCAACTCAACGGTCATATTCAAGAAAGCCCGAGACGTTTTCGACTCCGATGTGAAAGACGTTTTTGTACAATTCCAGGATATAGCTGATAGCGGACAGACATTCATATTGGCTGTTCGTATGCAGCAAACTCTCTCCTGGCGGCCTAACGCCAAATGGCAGGATACTCTCACACCTTATCTGTTTCTTCCTCCATCCGATAATATCAACCTGACGCTAAAGGACTTGCAGAACGTGTTACGACAGGAAAGTGTAAAAGCAAAGCCGCCAGTCCCATACTCAGTTGAAATAACTACAAAAACATTGTCTCGGAGTGGCCTTTACATGGTTGATATCATTCCCAAACGCCCTGCCAAAAAGGAGGGGAATAAAGAGATACATAACTTGAGATTCTGGACGGGTCTGCTGCGTCGAACCTTGATACGTGATTCGCTAGTAGAGCGCGTCTATGAAGATTGGCTCGATTACTTGTGTGACCGAGGGCTAAAGTCTTTCCGGCTGCTCGCGCTCTTACCCTTGTTTTTCGCTTTCCCCTTCGACCTCATACTCAGGGTGGTTGTGTCACTGACCGCGCCAGTGCTATCGCACATTGCTTTCTATAAAAAGTGTCTGACAGCTGCCACTTATGAAAACCGTCTCACATCTGTGGTTCTTGAAATGAGCCGGACAGCTATGGCCCATAAGTTCAGTCTCGCAGCAGTTGTCTCGGGAAGTGGTCTACTACTAAGCAACACCCCTGCCATGCGTAAGATTTCCATCTGGGTTCTGAAGTATTCACGTTCCAGAGGTGTTTTCAAGATCCTTCTACTGTACATCATCTGCAAATGTATTCCACCGAGGACGCTCTTGTCTCTTGCTGGTGAAGAAGAAATTTATCATGAAGATTGAAGGACAGAGTTGTGGTCATGCTGACATATACCAAAGATTATTTTCTTTGTTTTCTGTAGGCTGCGCAATTGGTGTACATCCGATACAGCTGGCAGAGATACCCATTACTACTATATCGAACTTCCTCACTCACATTAAGAATATAGTGAACAATTGACTATAATCCCAAATAGAAAAGGGTAGCAATGAGCTAGCACATCTGCAGCATCTAACCAAAATGATATTTTGTGCCAGCACTATAGTACAAATGTTACACCTCGCCCTCCGAAACCTCTCTATACACCTTCAACTCAACCACACTACCAGCCTGCCTATCCAAAAGATCCCTCTCCGTATCATTCGACCCCCTCTCACCCCCTTCATTCTTTACCCCCCTTACTTCCCCATCAACAGTATTGGCTCTCATCCTAGTACTAACATGAACCCCCACACCCCCCTCCTTAACCCACTTCCAACTCCAACTCCGACTCCTCCCAACACTCCAACTCCACGACCCCACCCCACTCCCACTCCCACTTCCCCCCTTCCTGCCCCCACCACACCCCACACTCCTCACAAAAACATTAACCCCCGGCAAACACGAACACCCCACGGCGACATCCACCTCCAACATAGCAAGCACCCAACAATACCAAACATCCCAACTTGCATCATAACTGACATAAAACATCCTATAAAGAAACCACACCCTCACCCCAGCCACAACAGCAGCCAAATACCCCAACCCAAACACTACCCCATTAAGCAATACCTTCTGCCTCAATCTCATCTGCAAGCCCCAACACAACACAGCGGGTAGCGTCGTGGCCACGATATCCTGCACGAGACTTATAAATGTCGCTGCAATGAGATGAGCAGGTTCGTTGTAGCACGTGTATTTGTGCGTGGCGGTATACTCCGGGTCGACTTCCATCCAGTAGGCCGAGAAGGGACGACAGGCGACCCAGATTACGATGAAGAAGGCGAGCGTGTAGGCTGCTACGCTGGCGATGCTGATGTAGATGATGTTGAGGAAGCGAGGGGAGATGGTGGTCCGGTGGCCCATGCGGCGGTAGAAGAGAAGGACTGAGATCTTGGTGAAGCACGAGGAGAGGATGTAGAAAAGTTCTTGCGCGATGGCGAGTTTGCGCGATTGGAGGAGTTGAGGGAGTGTGTTGTCCCATACGTGGTGGTTTTCGCCGTAGATGTAAGCTCCTGGGCGGTTGGTTAGTGGGGTGAGTTGGTGGGAGAGTTGGTGTTGGTAGTACCGAGGGGGAAGCTGATGTTGAGGCCTATGGCTGGGATCTAGAGGTTGTTAGAAGGTATTGGGTTGTGATAGGAGAGGAGTTGTCTTACTAGTGCTAATGCGATGAATATGTCGTCTAGTTTACCTTGTCGCTGAATCACGCAGCGAGCCCATAGTCGAAGTATGACTGCTGTGACTGCGACGGATCCGAAGATAACTGGGAGCACAATGGACGCTGCTCCATGGGTTTCCGGGTTGATGGTGTTGCGCGCAGGCCATGATTCCATGACCGAAAGCGGTGGATGCAGGCCCCCTGGCATGGTGAAGGAATGAATAGAGCTGACAGGATGATGACCTGCAGTCAAAGTCTACGTGCAGCAAACCAGGAACCGCATCCTTTACATACCTGCCACAGCAAGCATAATCTGAGCTCCAGTGTCTGTAAATTTAGCTCAACGCGCAAAAAGATGAGATCCACAAAACAAGGCTCCCTATTATGGATACAAGTAGGAAATGACACGAACAAATTCTCCGAATCAATATAACCATGACACCAATGACTAGATGGAGCCAATAAGGCCCCGAAGCTCAAAAATGGGACAGCCCGTTGTGGGGCGGCAACCCTAAATTGGCCGTCGATCTGGGGCGTTTCATGGTGAAACGCCCACACAAAGAAGAGCTGGTGGTCCTGGCACCTGTCAACTGGATTAGCTTGCAGGTGGATGTCACAGTGGCGTGAGGGCAGTGGACGTATCAATATTTCATCCCGGCTTGTGGTCTCCAGTCCCGGATTGATTGCACGGGCCGATTCTGACGTTGATGGATCAACAGGCACCTTCGGGATTCACTCTTTACCTTGCTTTTTTATGGGAACCCGTCCGCTGACATTATTCGCCGGTTATGGTTCCAGGACGTTGATCAAACCCCGATGTCCACGGTAACTCTAATGGGCTTTACCGGCCCTGCTTGGAGCTTGGATCGCACTTTAGTTTCGGCCGAAAGGACGGCTAGGCCCCCGGTAGCATGACCCCAGTCTGAGACTTTAATGGCAATTAACGAGTTTGCTCTGGTAGCTGTCCGTAATATAATCTAACCCATTGATGGGAAGACGGTTCATAATTCCGAGCGGACTTATATTGGCTCCCCACCACTTCCCTCAGTCGGAGTGCCATAGGTCCACCCTCTGAACAGTAGCCTGGATCGAGTCCACTCCGACCGGGCGGCAAAAGCGTCAAGTCAAATTTCTGACTGGAAGTGTGGAGCCTTTCGGCATGTTATGGCAGGCCTTGCAGTTATTGCTCCGGACATGACAAGTTATCAGGCAAGGTACCGGGCGAGTCACAACTGCCAAGACCTCTTTCACTGAGACATGCTTTACTTGAGTTCTCCTTTGGGCAAGACGAAACCCAGCTGCACATCCTTGGTAATTTTCAACTGGAAAATGTCGTTCGGGGGTAAAAGGTAACATGGCTGCGCTAGTCCTGCAGGCGCCAGGAGAAAGTCCCGACCGTGCCTGTCCGGGACTGCGTACCATCAAAATGGCATGCATTCATTCCCATCTGCAGCTCGTTGTTCCGCCAATCAGAGCTCATTTTATTTCCATCATCGCCCTATGAATGTCAAGCAGTTCACAGCTTCTATAGAGAGAAGTGCATCATGATCCTATGAGTACTGTCCGAACACACGCGGATATTAGCCAAGTCTAAGGTCCTCCGTCAATGCGTTGATGGCTGTTATGTCGGAGGCTGCTCCGTGATGAATCAGTCACGCAGCAACATCTGCCCCAAACCTCCTCATAATTAATCTATTCGGCTATTCGGTCCTTTCTCCGGATATATGTCCTCGTCCCTGCATCCACAGAATCAGATCATCCATTACTTCGCAGGTTAAGATTCGTCCGTCTGACCACACAATGCCTTGGTCCGTTCCAGGTCAGGTATAGCATGTCCGTTCGAGTCACTAACGCAGGGCCAGCTGCATGTCACGCATGTGCTAACATGATTGTTTTGTAGAATTGTGCCTGAAGAACAGCTCCGGCAATTGAACCTGCTGGATATATAAGCTTCATGCTCTCCCACATGGATTGTCAGTAGCACCAAGGCAATCATCATTCACAATGCGACGTACATTCGCAGCCCTGGTAGCAGGCTACCTGATGGACTCGGTCCAGGCAGCCGCTTCTCAGGAATATGCCTGGAAGAATGTAGTCACAGGAGGTATGATTTACTTTTCGGCATAGGGATTGAACAAGCTAAGGTAATCAGGTGGCGGAGGCTTCACGCCGGGCATCGTGTTCAACCCTTCAGCCAAAGGTGTCGCGTATGCTCGCACCGACATCGGCGGTGCATACCGGTTGAACTCGGATGATACATGGACTCCTTTGATGGACTGGGCCAACAACACCAATTGGTACGTAAGCACCTTTTATGATATGCTCATGCTCACTGTTCAGGCACGACTGGGGCATTGATGCGATCGCGACCGATCCCGTTGATACCGACCGAGTGTATGTTGCAGTGGGCATGTACACTAATGACTGGGATCCCAATGACGGCTCGATCCTGCGGTCAACCGACCAGGGCGATACCTGGGAGGAGACAAAGCTTCCCTTCAAAGTTGGAGGGAACATGCCCGGTCGGGGCGTTGGCGAAGTATGTCCCATGTCTGTTTCTACAAGCACACACTGACTACTGCAGCGACTCGCCGTGGACCCGAATGACAACAGCATCTTGTACTTTGGAGCCCGCAGTGGCAATGGCTTGTGGAAGAGCACGGACTATGGCGCGACCTGGTCGAACGTGACTGCCTTTAAGTGGACTGGCACTTATTTTCAAGACTCCAGCTCCACCTACACGTCTGATCCGGTAGGGATTGCCTGGGTCACCTTCGACTCAACCTCGGGGTCTAGTGGCTCACCGACTCCGCGCATTTTTGTTGGTATGTTAGAGACTTCAGACCCTTCAGGGCAGTTCATTGACAACAACAGGCGTGGTGGACACTGGAGAATCAGTCTTTGTTTCTGAAGATGCCGGTGAAACTTGTAAGCACCTCCAATCTTTTTCCACAAATATCATCTTACAACCGCAGGGGCTTGGGTATCCGGAGAGCCATTGTATGGCTTCCTTCCCCACAAAGGCGTTCTGTCACCATCCGAGCACACTCTCTATATCTCCTACTCCAACGGCGCTGGTCCTTACGATGGCACCAATGGCACTGTGCACAAATACAACATCACCAGCGGCACCTGGACCGATATCAGCCCGACCTCCATGGCAGACACCTACTACGGCTATGGTGGACTGGCAGTCGACCTCCAGGTTCCCGGCACTGTCATGGTCGCAGCCCTTAACTGCTGGTGGCCCGATGAGTTGATCTGGCGTAGTACAGATTCAGGAGCAACTTGGTCACCTATCTGGGCTTGGAATGGCTATCCCAGCATCAACTACTACTACTCGTATGACATCTCCAATGCCCCGTGGCTACAAGACGACACTTCAACGGACGAGTTCCCAGTCCGCGTCGGGTGGATGGTCGAAGCCCTCGCCATTGACCCCTACGACTCTGACCATTGGCTTTACGGTACTGGTGCGACCATCTACGGTGGTCACGACCTCCAAAACTGGGACAGCTCACACAATGTAACCATCGAATCTCTCGCCGTAGGTATTGAAGAAATGGCTGTCCTCGGTCTCATCACTCCCCCAGGCGGACCTGCCCTTCTCTCTGCGGTCGGCGACGATGGTGGCTTCTACCACACTTCCCTAACCACCGCCCCTTCACAATACTACCACACCCCAACCTACGGGTCAACTAACGGTATCGACTATGCCGGCAACAAGCCCGCCAACATCGTTCGTTCTGGATCCAGTGACTCTGATCCCACCCTCGCTTTATCTTCCAGCTTCGGTGAGTCCTGGTACGCCGACTACGCTGCTTCTTCCTCCACTGCGACCGGCCAGGTCGCCCTCTCTGCAGACGCCGACACTATCCTGCTCATGAATAGCGACGGCGCCTATCGTTCTAAAAGTTCAGCTACTCTCAGCGCAGTCTCTTCTCTCCCCTCTGGAGCTGTCATCGCCTCCGACAAGGCTAATAACACCTACTTCTACGGAGCGTCCGGCTCCTCTTTCTACCTTTCATCTGACACCGCGACGACCTTTACTGTCACCACCACCCTCGGCAGCAGCACAACCGCCAACGCCATCCGCGCGCATCCCTCCCTCGCTGGTGACGTCTGGGTCAGTACTGACACAGGCCTCTTTCATTCAACCAACTACGGCAAGTCCTTCACTCAGATCGGAAGCGGGTGCACGGAGGGATGGAGCTTCGGGTTTGGCAAGCCCTCTTCCGATAGCGATTACCCTGTGCTATTCGGGTTCTTCACCGTCGATGGCGTCACAGGTCTCTTCAAAACGGAAGATCAAGGTGTCAATTGGCAGATAATCTCCGACGCCGATCACGGGTTCGGGGCTGCATCGGCGAATGTCGTTAATGGTGATTTGCAGAACTATGGAAGGGTATTTGTCGGGACAAATGGACGGGGCATATTTTATGGTGATCCGAGTGGAAGTCTGTCGAGTGCGACTGCTACTGCATCTAGTGCTTCATCGACGACGGTGAAGAGTTCAACTTCGACTTCGACTTCTAAGGTAGGTACGAGCACAACTGTTTCGAGTACAAAGAGTACGGCTACAACTATCACTACGAGCAGTATTAAGTCGACGACCTTGACGTCGACTACGAAGTCGAGTAGTTCGACTACTTCGACGACATCGACTGCTACTGGGACGGCATCAGCGTATGGGCAGTGCGGTGGTAGCGGGTATACGGGAGCGACGCAGTGTCCGAGTGGGTGGACGTGCACGTATGAGAATGAGTTTTATTCGCAGTGTAAGTTATTCCTTTGTATTGGATGCATGGAGACTGACTATTGCAGGTCTGGAAGGTTGAGCGGTTGTAGTAAGGGGGAGGGTTGATGATAACTGATAACGAAAGTATATTTTGACATCGATACTGAGCCAATCCGTACTCTTGAGTTATGCAACTGCTCTTCTTTGTAAGTGTCTAATAGTAAGAATTGCTTATCGATGGCCTAGTATGCGTTATCTACTGCAATGCGCTAATATGCGGACATTTCCATCCCTTCCATACCATATATATAACCCTCCTAACACACATCTACTCCCTCACCAAACACTCCCTATTCAGATTCTCCTTCCTCACACTCCTAATCCCCCCCAAATGCAACGACAACTGCAACTCACCCAACAAACTCCTCAACACATGCCTTACCCCCTCCTCCCCAGCAATCGCCAACCCATAAACATACGGCCTACCCACCAACACCATCTTCGCCCCCAACGCCAGCGCCTTCATCACATCCGCACCACACCTCACCCCGGAATCAAACAACACCTCAATCTGCTCCCCCACAGCATCCACAATCCCCGGCAACACCGTCAACGACCCAACCCCGCCATCCATCTGCCTGCCGCCATGATTCGAAACAACAATGCCCTGCATTCCACATTTCACCGCCCTCCTCGCATCCGCCACACTCTGCACCCCCTTCAACACAATCGGGCCCTCCCAGTGCTCCTTCAAAAACGCCAAATCCTCCCACGAATGCGACACCCCGGGAAACACAATCTTCGTCCACTCCGCCGCAGCAGTGCCCTTATCCTCCTCCACCTCCTTTCCATATCTATCCTTAAAATGCCTCCTAAACACCGGATCACTAAATCCCAACTCCACCCCAATGCTATCCGCCCTCAGGAACGGATTATACCCATTATCCATATCTGTCGGCCTCCACCCTAAGATATACGTATCCAATGTGACAACCAACACATCATACCCATTCTTCTTCGCCCGCTCCAACAAACTAACCGTTATATCGTTATGCTCATTCCCAGGCCAGTACAGCTGAAACCACCTCTTCCCATCCGCCCCGTTCGCTTCCGCTACATCCTCAGTAGAGGTCGCTGTCGCCGTGCTCAGCGTATATGGCACATCCAGCTCCGCCGCTGCGCGCGCAACAGCGCGTTCACCCTCCGGGTGGAAGATAGTTTGTACCCCTACGGGGGCGATGGCGATAGGCGAGGAGTAGGTCTTGCCGAAGAGGGTGGTGGATAGATCGGGGAACTTGGCCGAAGGGACCAGTCGGGAAGGTATCACGGACCAGCTCTGGAATGCGGACCGGTTCTTGCGGTCGGTCTCGCCTGTTCCTGCCGACCCGTGCACGTAGCTGAAGCTGTTGGCGGAGAGGCGCGCTCGTGCGAGGTTCTCCCATTCGCTGGGGATGAAGGTTATAGCGGGCTTTTGGTCGCGGAGGCCGTGCGCGTATACTTCGGATTGGTAAGCGTAGGGTGAGGGTGACATTTCGCGTTGTGTTTTTGTGTTCTGGGGATTGTGTATGTAAGAGGGTAGGAAGGAGTAAGTAAAGGTTGTAGGAGTTTTAAGAAGGGAAAGGAGTTATGAGAGTGTAATTGGAAGATATATGTGTCAAGGGCTGCTGCATTTCAGGTTTTTGACCAGGAGGATTGATATCAGCGATGACGACATGGATGGAGCGGGTGGGGCGGATCCTCAGGCACCGACGATGTGCAGCGGTTCATGCACTGACTTCAGGGACATTTATCCTGGTAGAATAAGAGCACCATACTTAGCGGCACCATAGAAGGTAGGAGATCTATACTTGTGATATAGTAGTCGCGTACGGGCTCGGGTGAGTCCTTGGCTTAGGGTCCCGCGGCGGTGTTCTCCTAAGAGGCATCTTACCCGTCTGCAACTCTTGTCTCGACAACCACCTTTTCTCGGCCAGGTTAGGTAAATTATCCAACAACCCATTGGTCATCTCTTGTAGTTGTTATATTGCCCTGAGCAGATAAGTTCTCGTTTAATGTACAAGGTACTATTTGACCCTTAACACTCAGAGAAGAAATCGCTCCACTATACAGCCTGACGGAGGGTTAGATTTCTGCATCGGGTATGGGTAAAATAAGCGTTTGTTACCACGAAAGACAGGGGAAATTTACCCTTTGCTAAGCCCATTATCATCAGCACAATATAGGATGTCCTTGCTTTCCTATTCGAGTACACTGGTATCTCCTCCTCCATGGTAGGATGTCCATCCCCGTCGAACCGATGAATTCTGAGGACATCTGCCACTGCATTGGTTGTGGAGCGGTCAACGCTGTCAACAACACAACCACTATCATCCCATGAAAGGATCACACTGGTGCCAAACAGACCCTCTTAACTCCATCAACGAGATAGCCAAATAGCCAGCAGGAGAGTCCGGATGGTCCGTGGCACGGTGGGGCGATGTGGATCATCCGTGACTTGGCTCAAAGTTTTGATGCTCTAGAACGCCACTGGTGATCCACCCGTTAAGACTTTGTCTAGGCCTTCAAGGTCCCATTTATCGCCATCTCCCACCCTTCAGCCTTCTAGACTTTGGTAAACAAAGCCCTCACCGCCACCTCAACCTTATCTTTGCTACTTACTGTACCTTTCAGCTCCTACTAGCTGGAGATATCCACATCGCCGCTGCCGTCCAGGTGCCTTCCGCCCGTGTCCGGTCCGCTGCCCCGTTAGGGTATGGTGCCTTGACGAGAGCGTGGTGGAGATGGAGCCAGAGGCAACCAATTGAGCAGTGTCTTCTCGATAGCCGACTGCCAGTTGTTAATCCCTATATTTACCTTAGTGTCTTGGATGATAGCTATTGACTGACCAGACCTGGTCTATGGAGAACTTACCATACGGTAGATTGCGGGTCCTTGTACGGTCGCTTGGGCATGCTTCAGTTAATAGCGCGCTAGAAGCGGCCATTTCTGCCATAAACTTCTCGTGAGAAAACAATCACCCACGTCAATGACAAAAGTATCAGGGACACTCAGGTATATCGGACAATATCAGCCCCAGACAGCAAAAGCAGAAGGCGTAGCTTCCCGCCAAACACCCGGGGCCTGACAGTTCTGCCTAAACGCATACTCCATGATGAAGAATGATCACCAAACATGCATGCAATGAATGGACATAAAAGACATTGATCATCAATCAGACTGTCAGCCCAAGGGAGGATGGGGGTGGGTGACGATTGAGATTAGCGTTTCAGCCATCACACTTATAACCAGATCTAGCATAATTTTGAGGCATGACCTCACAGAAGTGTACGTCACTACCATCCAATTTCGCTTCACTTGCTATAGTATTAAAACTGTCAGCCTGGAGAACCAGCCCTTTCAGTCGCGGTTTGGTGGGGCTTGTGATACACCACATCGAATTATTGGCAAGTTGTCCTGGAAAGTTGGGGGCGCCCCTGGCATTGGAATCCGGGTTGTCTGTCGTCATCTCATTCAAGGGGAATCTGAGACATGGGGATTGTTGGTCAAAACAGGGTTATCTAGGCACCGTTTTCTTGGCCAATTGTGTCGTGGGCAAGTCTGCCGAGGATGGATTCCTGGCGATAACAGAACGATATGGATGGAATTCGACACGCTAGCTGATTTTCATTGCAGTACTTTGGTTAGTTGGTGAGGGAAATCTCTAGCTTCACTATCACCGCTACTATTGATATACTACGCTGACAGATTTTTTAGTTCTTTCTTTTTATTCTTTATGACCCGCCATCCATTCAACGTGGTCCAGTCAATGCGAGATTTACAATCACGCTGTCGAGCTGCATGGATTATATCCTTCAATATCAATAGCTCCATAGCATTACAGTATCAGTAATCAACTAGTGGAGACTGCGATAGCCCGTAGGGTTGTGTTGTTGTAATGCTTCATTAATATAGTATACAGTTGTGGGTTCAACGGACATGTCGCTCTCTCTTGGCTAAAACGGTTGTTGCTTGAAGTGCATACTATGGGGATCTGCCACCTCTCATTCTGAGCTCTCCCCCTCTCAGCCCCTCCAAAGTACTGACAAAAAAGCCACCCTTGCGGGAATCAGTGGGTGATCATGGTGATCATGACGAATC
This sequence comes from Aspergillus piperis CBS 112811, assembly GCF_003184755.1. Taxonomy (NCBI): domain Eukaryota; kingdom Fungi; phylum Ascomycota; class Eurotiomycetes; order Eurotiales; family Aspergillaceae; genus Aspergillus; species Aspergillus piperis. The sequence goes on along the minus strand of NW_020291597.1, from coordinate 1,400,880 downwards.
CTCTGCATACTTACCTACCCCTGAGTACGCAATGTGCGGAGATTAACATGGCGGACATCAAAAAGCGGTCGCGCAACAGGGTCCTGATTTTACCGGATGCGGTCAGGGCGGTTAGGGTAATCATTCAGGGCCCGGTGGATTTGTTGTTGTCTCGGCCCGATAGTTTCGGCATTGAAGCTTCTAACTATTTGTCGATCGACCCAACGGGAGCGACGGCTTGGGTCTCGGGATGGAAGGCTAAGGAGAAGAAGAAAAAGCAAGCAAGTAAGCAAGCAAGCAAGCATTGGAAAAAAGGGACCGGATCAGCTTCCCGCCGCACACGGGTTCATCCGGACGGTGATCAGTGGCTAGATAGAGATAGGGGTGCTACAGTAGGGATTCCAGACACTCTCAAACCAAAGGAGCACGCAATCAGGTTTCGCTGACTGGTTGAATAATAATCCATTCCAAATTTTTAGAGGTGTTGTATTTTTTTTTTTTCTTTCTAGGCTTAATCCACATCGCCGATCGATGAACAGCTGGTCACACAAGCTTTCCAAGCAATACTACTATCCATTCATGGAGGCTTCACAGACCACATGTCAAGCGGCGATCGTGGAGCAGAAAGCATTGGATATCCACCCCGTAAATCCACTATCGATAGCATCGTTGTAACGATCCACTCTGTGGCGAGCATGTGAACAGTTACTCGACTCTGCTGGAGTCGTAACCCCCGTCTGGAAAAGGGAAGAGGAGAAGGATGGGGGTGGTAGTGTTATTCAGCAGGGAGACGAATGAGAAATCACAGACCTGATCCACCAGAGACAATGTGGTCGCACTTCGCACTGCAGGGTGAGACTGGAGGAGACAGATAAGCCAGTAGACTATTAATAAACTAGCGATAATGCGATAAACGCAATGGCAGGGTCAACTGAACTATGCTGGACGCGCAATCGATGAAGAAATGCTGCAACACCAGAAATTAGGGCACGGAGCGCGACCGAAAAAGAAGTGTGGACGGAGAGAAAGTCTATCGATGCCACACCATCACTGCCTTCCCCCAGCTGAGAGAACCCACTTTTTCCTCAGATTCTTTACAGACTTTTTTTCCTTGCGCCCCGCCAATCTACTATTTAAAAAATGACCCGGCTGTCCCTGTCTCGTAGTTCCTCAATTCAGAATCTCTATCAAAATGGCCATCCTCGATCTTTTGCGAGGCCGCCGCGCGCAGGAGCAGCAGCAGCCGCAGCAGTTTGACACTGATACTCCCTCCAAATTTCCCCAATTCACTATCTTTTCTCGTCCGGGCTCGTCGTTAGGTGATGACAGTAGCACGCCTTCATCGGGTATTGCCACCCCAATTGAAGAGAAGCAGCTCACGAAGCTGGGACCATGTCCCGAAATTGGTCGTCTGGCCTCGTGGAAAGGCGCCCTCATCCTGCTCGTCACCTCCGGCTCCCAATTCCTCGACAATGTCTTCATGACCAGTGCCAATGTCGCTTTGTCATCTATTCAAGAGAACTTTGACGTGTCGGACACCAATCTCCAATGGATGATCTCCGCATACACCCTTACGTTTGGTGGGTTCTTGCTCCTTGCGGGTGTTCTTTCCGACCGGTATGTACCATGTCCCCTTGAGACAATATCCTTCACCAAGCTAACTATAGACTTTCTCATCCAGGTATGGTCGCAAGTTGATCCTCTGTCTGGGTCTAAGCTGGCTCTCCCTTTGGACCCTGGCCATTGGCTTCGGCCAATCATTCATCCAACTTACAGTCTTCCGCGGTCTGCAGGGCATGGGAGCTGCGCTCACTGTGCCTTCAGCGATCGGAATCATCAGCTCCTACTTCAGTGGGCTTGATCGGACCCGCGCACTGTCCATCTACGCTTCCTCCGGAACTGTGGGGTTTTGCGTGGGTCTTATTTTTGGTGGCTTCCTTACTTCCTCTCTGGGATGGCGATACATCTTCTACTTCATTGTCATCATCACCGGCTCGTTAGGCATCCTGGGTGCGATTGTCCTTCCCAAGGACAACCTTGCTGGCAAGGAAAAGCCCAAGATGGACTATGTCGGCGCCATGCTCTCCACTGCGGGTCTGATTCTCCTCCAATTCGTGCTGTCCAGTGGTGGCTCCTATGGCTGGGGCACACCCTTCATCATTGTCCTTCTGGTGCTGGCCGTTGCCCTGCTGGTGGCTTTTACTCTCTGGGAGAAGTTCATTTCGTACCCACTGATGCCTCTGGGCTTATGGAAGCTCCCTAACTTTGCTGGTCTGTGGATCGCAGGATTTAGTGAGTCCCCTCCACCCCTAATTTGTCTACATGCAGAGAAACTAACAGACCCCTCCAGCCTGCTACGGCAGCTACCAAAATGTCATCTACTACATCGTCCTAATGGCCCAAGAAGTGGACAAGCTGTCTGCCGGCGACACCGCCCTCCGCTTCCTTCCCATGGGAGTGATCGGATTCATCGCCTCCATGGGCACCGGCAAGGCCCTCGAATACGTCAATGGGAAATACACCCTGCTGGCGGGGTTGATCCTCACTGTTCTCGCCCCAGTCCCGAGCGCTATCACATCCAGCCCGGAAACCACTTTGTACGTGACCCACTCTATCCCCTAAATGAATGAATGCATGCTAATGATTTACATCCAGCTGGGTCAATGTCCTCCCCACCTCCCTGATCAGCATCACTGCCGTCTCCCTCATCTTCGTCACCACCAGCACTGCCATTCTCACTACTGTCCCTGTGCATGTGAAGAGTCTATGTGGTGGAATGGTAAGCTCCATCCCCTATCCCCTTTCTTACATCACATTGGAAACCCCAAACTAATGAAGAAAATAGCTCAACACAGCCTTCCAAATCGGCTCCGGCGTCGCCCTTGCCATCTCCGCGGCCGTCGCTGAAGAAGTAGACATCAAAAAGGGACATGATCTCGCGCATCAATACCGCACGGGATTGTGGTGCTCTGCCGGTCTAGCTGGTCTAGGCCTGATTATTGCATTCTTTACTGTGAGCAGGAGGGGTATTGGGCCGGGTGATAGGGATGATACTGTCTGCGCGATATAAATAGTCTTTTCTTCTTCTTTCTCTTCATTTCTTTTGACTTCGATTCAGTTCTCCGACCCCATTATTTGTTTTGCTTTTTGATGATTCCCTTCCTACTGATTGTGATTTGAGATCTGTTGTGTTTGGTGTTGGTGAGAGGGTACTTTACTTGCTTGTTTTCTTTCTTTTTTCTCCCTAGATGGGATGGGATACAACGGGTTATAGATGGGAAAGAGCGGGACGGAAAAGTGGGCTATACATTGTCATTGTTTTCTTGGGATTTGATCTTCATCTTTTCTTCTTGCTAGATGATATGACATGTTATGACTGCTATGATATATAGATAGATAGATGGGGCGAATATACATACATACATATATTGATTATTATGAACATCACTTGTTTACTTTTGCTCATGATACCAGTGAATGAAAGGGAAAAGTGAATGAGTATCTCCTGAACCAATAGATCAATCAGGAAAGTATCTTAACTGGGGTTGTAGCTCAGTGGTAGAGCGCTCGCTTTGCATGCGAGAGGTCAAGGGTTCGATCCCCTTCAGCTCCATTTTTTGCTTTTTTTGTCTCCCGCACACCCCTCTCCTCTCAAACTATCTATGCTACCCACCCATCAAATCTAGGTAGGTCGGTTTGGCACATTAAAATCTTGCTTTTTGTGACTCCATGCGACATATTTCTATTAGTGATATGAAAATAGATAGAGAAGAATAGAGTTTCACCAGAACAAAATCCTGCTTCTGGATCACTTCGCTTATAACTAGTACGGAGTAGATTGCAATGAGGAAAAACTTTAATCTGGGCGGGTCCGGCAGACGGGAGGGAGGGGAACCATTACCCACCTCTATTCTACCCAGTATCCAGTGATAGTAATTCTCAGGAACTCGTGGGTGACTTGGACCATGAATGGGTGGTTTGGATTCTTGGTTTTGTTTATTAGGGGGATTGAAGTGGCGAGTTTTGTGAAGGTGGAACTGGGTAAGATTTTTGTGGTTAGTTTCTAGGTCTAGTTCAGTTGCAGTCGTTCTCGGTAGTAGTACTTAGTATATATTTCTGCTCCTCAACATCGACACCACTAGACTGCCCTGTGATGCGCTCAAATAATCATCGACAGATATCATAGTAATACTAGTACTAAGTAATAGTGTTTTCACCTCGCACTCCCCCACAACTTAACCTCCCCCATCATCCCTACAAATCCCTCCCCGATCCTCTGCACCGGTGCCTCGATCGCAATGGGCGCCCACACCGAATACTCCCCATTCACGCCTAGTCTCGCTAGGAATTCCATCTTCTTACCCCCGTCAACAGATAAGAATGTTTTATTTCCCTTTCCGATCAAGCTCACATCCGACCATTTTCCGACCGGGAGACTGTAGTTCAATGTGTATGGGTTGCCGCCGCTCACAAGGGTGATGTTACTTATGGACCCGTTGCCGTTGAGGAGGGTAGAGTCCCTCCCTGAGAATAAAGGTGACGGGTGACTTGTGGAAGGGTATACAGAGAAAGAGAGGGTGTAGTCTCTGCCTTTGCTTTGGATAGGGGTGGTGAGGGTGCATGTTCCCGTGAATCTTATGGTTGAGTTAGATGTATTAATGGGACAGCTGTGATTACACGTGGCGTGGTAGTTGTTCCCAGATAAATCTGGGACAGTTGTCCCAGTGGTATTGGCGAAATTGTAATGTAGAATCAGATCCGTCTTGCTCGGTACATGACGATCGAGGTTCTGGCCTGTGATCACAGCGTGGAGTGTGTCGAACACATCATCGTATTCATCTTCCAGGATATCACCGCCCCATTGCTTGTCTGCTAGTGCGGGGAGAACGTCACGCCAGGAGTAATACGCCTCGAGATAGGTTGTTGCGTTGGGACCGTAGTCGTTCCAGAGGGCGGCGATGTGGCCGAGTACGTAGGGGTTATCTCTTGGAGGATTGTCGGTTGCGTTGGTGGTAGAGAAGATGTTGGGGGCGTAGGGGCCGTTGTTTGCTGGATCACCGTGGAAGACTCGTGTCTTGTTGAGATACTGCGGGTAGCTTCCAGACCATTTTCCGACAATATAGAAGGCGTCGTCGGAGTTCAAGACCGAGTAATTGTTCTTGATGTAGTCAAAGTAGGGGTTGTCTTCGTAATATTCCCAGTGCTGGATGGTGACGGCTTTGGAGACGTTGGCGCCCTGCGATGGGGTGAAGGTGCCCCAGATGCGGGTGTTTTTGTTGGATTGCTCGGCGATGTAGGTGTGCATGTTGTTGACGAAGTCAGTATAGTCGGAGACGTAAGAAGAGGAGTATTCGTCTGCGCCGAGGTGGACGGTCTTGCTATGGAACCAAGGAAGGAAGATCTTCCAGATTGTTTTCATGGTCGAGATGGTGTCTGGATGGCTAATGTTGAGCATGCTGAGGTCTGTCAGGCCGAGTTCTGGTCGCCATTGCACGATGGCGAGGGCATGGCCGGGTGCTTCGATTTCAGGGATGATGGTGACACCACGACGGGCGCATTGGCGCTGGATGTGATCGATTTGGCTGCGCGTGTACGATTCGTTGGCTCGTTTGTTGAGCCCGGATAGGGCGGGGTCTTCGGACCAGGGCCGGAATGCTGCGTAGAGATCCAGAGATTCCTGGGTGGAGTAGAGATCGACGTTGTTGTAGAGGTTGTCGCTCAGATGGAGGTGGAAGACGTTCTGCTTGAAGAAGGACAGATACGAGCACATTTCGATCAAGAAGTCGGGTGGGTAGTAGTGACGTCCGGCATCGAGCTTATCGGTTAGATGTATGGTTGTGTAGAGATGTCTGAGGACTTACCATGACGCCTCGCGTTCCCCATCCTGGAGCATCGAATGCAGAGCCTTGAGGGAGGCTATGTTTGCTAACCACAGCAGCCTGGATTAGTGAGCGTGTTCCCCACCAAACGCCTAAGGGGCTTGCCCCAGAGATGGTAATTCCATGATTGTCGATGAGCAAGACATATGCCTCCGATGTGAAGCGTCCCGCAACATCGCGGAAGTCTGTGTTATTGGAGAGGGTCAGAAAAATTGCATGGTCGCTAGAGGTATTACTGGTGACAAGTGGGAGGTCGATCCCAAGAGAAAAACGAAGGTCCTCTTGAAAGGTCGCGGCAAATTCTTTCAATGTCGGTGGAATCAATGTTTGGCCTTGAGTATCCACAGTACTGGCATGGCGAGCATCCACGACAATCTTGGTGAGTTGTGACAGTGCATAGGTGCCATTATTATCAGCAAAGGGAATAGTGGGGACCGTCACCAGACGGGCGAACCCTGTAATTGTAAGAGACTACATGAGCTATAATATGTCAAGATGCATACCGCAGATGGTGAAGTCGAGAATAAGACTGACGGTGCCAAGTGCCCTCCACCGCATGATGATGCCTGAAATATCCTTGGAGTCTTAGAATGGGCGTGTGTCCAAATAAATAGTACCCTGGCAAACCCGCATGTAACCTGCAAATACTAGCGAAGTCGTGCAGCACGATAGCAAGGTTGCAGCTCGGCTAGCAGAATTATATTGACCGTTTCATGCGACCTGGAAACGGTACCTAGAAGAGATCCTTGATTGGTTACGATTGCCTTGTTGAGGACTAAGTCGGAACCCCGCACGGAGTTGATATGCGCTTCACTCTGATAACCTATGAGGGGTCGGGTTATCATCGGATTGCCCCGACAGTTGGATGCAGATCATGTACTAGAGCATACTAGTAGTGTCACCTTCCCCTCTTCATGTAACGTACCGTTGTGCAGAAGATACTGATAGTTCGAGATTCTTCAATGGGGGGATGTAACATATAGGCCATGGAAGGTGTGTATTGGAACCGATAAGCTAAAGCAGCACTGGATATGATGTAGTTGCTAATAAGGGTATACGTTAAACTACGAAGCGCATGATTCGATATTGCGAGTAGCATTATCTACGTAGACGTATTGATACGCGATGGAAATAAGAGGTAGAGTATAGGGAACTCACAATCGAGTCAATCATTATTCCGGCAACAGCTGAGCTGCCTGAAGTGTATATATGACGTTATAATCACAGATATCCAGGAATGCGCATATCAGATCAGCAGAAAGCTTCTTATATTAGTATCAATATACCAAATCCACCACACCACACCCACACCCCATCCCGGATACAGACAGTCTATCCATCGGATATACACTGAATCTATGTCCTACCCGAACAAAGTGTTAAAATACTCTTTTTCAGCCTCAACTTCACGCTCCGAGTCCGCATCACCATCACTTTCCTGCACCTTAACCTTTGCAGGAGGTGATAAACGATGTTTCGGACTCTTCGCTGCATGATGCTGATGCTGATTCTGCTCACTTTCCTTCTTCTCTCCTTGTGACGCCTCTTTCTCCTCAACTTCGAAACCTGAAGCCTTCAAGGTAGCCTTAAGTTGTTCCATTCTTTGGACCAGTTGATCACGCAGTTTTTCGAGCTTGGTTACCTGCAGATCCAGATTATCGGAAATATCGTCCATGTGATCCAACAATGGACTAGTCTGGGAAGATAAGAAGTCGTCGACATCCTGAGGCAGTCCTTTCACTATTCTCTCCAAATCTCGATCAAGGCAGTCCAGATCCTCGGGGCTAAATGATCTTGATGGGGAAGACATGGTGGTGAGGTTGCAGCTAATGCTGGGGGATGAGTATCGTGAATAAGTGACCAAGTTACACAATATGATCTCTATAACAGAAGAATTAGAAGGAAATAACAATCATATTTATGTTCCTGGAAGACCATCACCTAATATCATCCTAAATCCATAAATACCCCTATCCGCGGAACATTCCAACCTCCCCCATTTACCAATATCATATCAAACCACCATCCCCAAAACCGAACCCGGAACTTCCCACCAACCTCCAAACCCAACAAAGACCACTGCAATACTACCTACCCACTTACTACTCATCATCCCCCTCCCCGCCATCCAACCCACAAGAAAGTAAACTCTCCGCCTCACTCTCCCCACCACTTTCCATCAAACTCTCGGGATACTCCACGCGACAACAAGCGCACGCGCACGCACACCCAGACCTACACTCACACTCACTCCCATCCAGACTCGGATCGATTTCCACCTCCGTCTCGGAATTGCTCTCCTCCTCACTTTCCGTCTCGGACTCGGTACTTCCCTCAGTGTGTGCCTGTTTTCCGTTTTCCTTCTTCTGGACTCCGTTTGGTTTGTCCGGAATGTAAAGTGGTTCCAGTTCCTTTCCATACCCATATGACCACATCGGTCCGGAACATTCGGCATCTGCCTCCACAGCGTCATCGATCACTTTGTCCCATATGTCTCTACACTTGTCCTTCAGGGTGCGGGAACAGCCCTGCTCGGTCATCTTTGACATGTAGATTTTGCGCACTTGGCCGAGAGAGGAGGCCGAGATGCAGGGTTTGCGGGGGTGTTTGTTGGTCATGACGATGGTGGTAGTAGTTTTGGTGGGGTGCGATGGGAGGGATGAATGGAGGTGGTAGGGTCGGAGGCGTGGTGTTGATTTGCGGTTTGCCCCCCCTCCTTTTTTTGCCTTTTTTTTTGGGTTTAGTTCAATGTAGTTGAAGTAGATAGAAGGAAGAAAGAGGCTCTAGAAAGGATCGAAGATGGAAAGAGGGCAAACGTGGCACCCGTGGAGTACGAAAGACTGACGGAGAAAGGAGGATGGAACACAGAACGTCAAAAGGTCGTCAGTTTGAGTTTCTCTGGATTGGGATTGTGTTGCTACCTAGCAGGGTGATTGAGGTACCTGTGATAATTGCTCAGCGATAGTGAATGGGCTGATATTAGTCGTTATAGCGGGTCATTTTACGAGGGAAGTGTGCACGCTCGGGGGAAAAGGAAGATAAGAGCTGCGTGAACGGATGCATAGTATTAAAATCTGACATCCCGACCACATCTAAAAAATGGGAACGCACCACCTCTCCCAAAAATTCACTGGCTCTAGCATACATCTGTAAGCGATGGGCTGAAATCGTGCCAGAATCCCATCGCCGTAGGACAAAGTAGAAGGAAATGGGAACCTCCGACGTCTCGCTGTCTCGATGGATGGACGGCTATTGGCGTGGGCTCGAGTTCAATAGCGCATAGGGCTGAACCGTATCAGGATGGTAGAAGTTGGGAATATTATCTATATCGGATGATACCCCGTCCTATATCGACGTGTCTGGAAAATAAGCATGAAATAGTCGGACTTATCTTCTGGCGTTAGGGCAGGGGCACGTGCGGCAGTATCCGCGGGGGTCTTGGCGATCGATTTGTCGAACCGTTGATGAACAGGCGCATGGGCATTGGGAGGTCTCCGATTGCCGCGTTGGGTCGTATCCATCATGCCACTCAAGGCTTCAAAGGGTCACAACAAACAAACGAACAAGCAATCTCAACAACAAGCACCAGGTAAAATCATTACTTGCAAGAAATGCAAGAACTTTTGGAACAGTATATACAGAACAACGAGCAAGTCAACAATCTCCCACACCAGGCAGAACCTCATGTGAAGAGAAACCTTCCTACATATGGGCCACTAAACAAATCTCTGGTTGCTGGGGCATCGATCTGATCGGTCCATTGTCGCAAGGGAAATTCGGCACACGCACGGGCTTCGGATTGTCGCTACAGGGCTTCGTTCAACGGAGGTCGCTAAGGGATGGTATCTAAATGGGGGATTAGTAGCCAGTGGCGCAGGGGAAATCCAATACTCGCTGGGATGGCCGGTTGTCGCAAGGGATCCAATGGGTGGGTGAAGGGCTTCGTATGGGGATGTTATGTCGCAGGGTATATAACAGGCGCTGGGCATAGTTTGCTGCGGGGCTCGCTTGGGTCGGCATACGGGCTGTCGCTCAAGGGATCGATTCGTACACGGGCTTGTTGCAGGGGTTCGCTCGGGTATCATGTCGCGGGGGTAGATATAATAATGCGGGTGTGTCGAAGAGCGCCTCGGGCAAACACAATGGCCGTCCATCAGTTCTCTCGTCTGTCCTTATTCGATTTGGCGTCGCTGGGTAGGTTGCTTTCGGAGGCTGAATCTGCTACAACTGCTTCGGTAATAGGGCCATGGTAGAAGCGCTTGCCGCTGATGAACCAGTAAACCAGCGCAAACAGCAAGACAAACACCAGGAACACACAGGCATAGTTCATCTGAGGGGGGTGATTTGGTCAGCCCAAACAGAGCACGGGTATGCAATCATTTCCACTTACGTTGTCAGGGGTCACGGGACGGTCCGTGGGAAGAACGAAAATAATGCTGACGAAGAGCGTCCAGAGGCAGGCCCAGGCATTTACAAACTTGCTGAAGATGCCCATGTGCCAAGGTCCGGGTCTGAATTGGCCAAACAGCAGTTTGCACAGAACGGGGATGCAATAACTCCAGTCAAGAGCGATGGAGCAGAGGGTGAACACGGCATCAACCGCCGTGTAGGAGCCCAGAGCGATAAGATTAATGGCGATGCAGAAGAAAACAGAGATCCAGACCGCATAGAGGGGAGTGCCAGTCATGGGAGATACCTTGACCCAGACGTTGGAAAAGGGAAGCATGCGGTCACGGGAAAAGGCAAAGACAGTTCGGCCAAGTGACTGCATGGCTGTGAAGGTGACAAACTTGATAATGAGCAGAGCAGAAACGGTGAAGAAGATGGCGCCACCCTTGCCAAGGCTGTTATAGAAGATCTGTGCGACTGGCTGTTCCATCTTGGAGTTAAGGATAGCGTTCGGGTCACCCATGCAGAAGCATAGAACAATGTTGAACAGGAACCCAGCCAGATAAGTGAACAACATAGCCATTGAGATCGCCCAAGGCGCCTTAATCTCAGGGTTGCTGATCTCCTCGGTAATATGAGCCGTGGCATCATAGTCCGTCATGGTCCAGCTGACTGACAGGAAGCCAAACAGCCAACTGAAACCGATGGGCTGCCAACCAGAGGTCGACTCGACATGAGTGAAGACGTATGAGGCATCGTGTTTGTCGTCGGTCATGACCAGAAGAGCAATAGCACAAGCTACGAGGACGCAGACGTGAAAGATGACATAGAATTTGGTCATCTTTTCCATCCAGTATGTAGACAGAGAGTTAACCAGACCGGTAATGAAGGTCAAAGCAGCCATCACACCAACGGTCGTTGTGGTTTTGATCTCGTAGTTGTCCATTCCCTTGCACATCGAGACAATGGCCAGGAGCATCTGCGCACCGCCATACTCGGATGAGGCCACGCCACAGATCTGGCCAAGAAAGTTCAACCAACCGGTCACCCTAGACAATATCAACATTCATCCTCTGAAGCAAAATCATCAGTGTATCCATACCAACTGATCGACGGAACCCAATCATGTGGAGCAAGTCTCGAGATCGTAAAGTACCTGTCGCTTGGGGTCAGCAGCCGTCGTCCCGAGCGAACGGTGAAACTTACAGGCCTCCAGAGGTCGGGTAGGCAGATACAAGCTCAGCAACCGAAAGCTGCAATATGTTTCATCAGCCTCCGCACAGCGTATTGTTATATTGGACTACCCACCGCGATACACATGCACCCAGCTCCCGAAACAAGCCAACACCATACCACCGCGCTGCTTCCTCCCGCCTCGAGAGGGTAGGACATGGTGGTCATAATGGTTGCGAACAGACCACTGATACTGACTGCGAACGAAAAAGTGGAGAGATAACCGAACTCTCGCTTGAAGACGGGCTTGTAACCAAACTCTGCGGCGAGTTGAGTGTCGGCCTGATTCGTACCGGCGATGCGGACTTTCTCGAGTTCGGCGCCGTCAGTCTCCATGGCTGGGTTCGCAGCTGCTTTGATGTCTGCCATGATTACTTGTCGGTTATGCAGCGTGGTTGAGGCAAAATAGACAGGGCAAGCTGAGTTAGGAGGCGTTAACTGGCAGAAAATAAAGAAAACGAAGAAAAGTTTTAAGAGAAACCGAAAAGATTTTAAAGGTGCATGCAAGGCGTCAGCAACAATAAATTCGGTCTAAGATATATCCGGTTTAGTCCCATATCGGCAAGACCAAGTTGCGCGTCGGTGGGACGAGTTATAACGAAGCTCAATGGTCAAGCGACGCAGCGACCTGGTAAGCTTCGCCGGCGGGTCGTATAGAAGGCCGCTACGGCGTACTGGCGTCCCGGAGTTGCCCCTCTATCTCCCTATTCCACGGAGTCGAGGCACAGGAACATGGGCAAGTGGACTCGAGTGGATCACCATGACATCCCGTCTGCGATTCCTGGCTGTTTCGCGGGACAGCTTTCCTACACCCAGTTTAGCGGGTGCACCGGACCTTGAATCCAACGCCTCCCCAATGGCCAGCCGTCCCCCGCCGGCGCTCATTTCCCAGAGGCTCTCCTCGTCTATCGGTGCCCCTGATTGGTGTTATCCGTTAGCCACGACGCCACGTGGGACCCCCGATACCGCTGATGTCATCGCACGGGCCTGGGGTCCTCTGGTGACTCGGCTAACATGCCTAGTGTGGTGATAATAGAAGCCATTGGAAAGGCAGAGCAAATTGCATGTGCGCGGTGACTGAGTCGTATGAATCGTGGTTGCGAATTTACGTGATTCTCTCAGGTAACCTGGCTTAGAATAGGGGAGAGACGGAGGCAGTCTAGCGCAGCGAAGACATTAATCGGGCCGAATGTCTCGGTGGGACACTGTTGGATTACCTAACTGGCTTATCTTGCAGCTGGGAAATGCCATTGGCGGACTCTCCGATAGGAGTGCGTCTTGGCTGCAGTGATAGAAAGGCTTGTCTTACTGGCCAGATAAGGTGTCGGGGCCGTATCTTTCCGATGCTGACAGTGACTGACGGACACAGTAGGGATGAGCATTCTTTGAACCAGCACTCCCCTGTCACGTGCAAGGGTACCGGAACAGGCAAGGTTTTCCAGGATGCCTTGCCAGCCAGTCGTGTGTATAGTCCGGCCATGCTATACCCTTACACTATCCCAACAACAGACTGGTCGATATTGTCTAAGGTTTCATCGACATCGTGTCTGGAAACTATCACTCTATTGGGAAGGATTAGCTATGGTCCATGATAGAACAGCAGTGCTTATCGGTAATTGCGCCGTCCGCGACCGTGCCTTCGACCCTCAGTTTATCAAGCTCCGACACTAGTCTGCAGGCCCATTGGTTGATACCAGCAATGAGCAGGTACTCGTATGATCAGCGACCCGGCTAGATCGGTTTGCTTGCCCGTGTTCCGTCTGAAGCGCCTCAACATTTTGCGATGTACTCCACATGGGACGGTCCGTCGTTCCTGGCCAGGAGCGGGGACGGGGAAGCTTGCTGTATGAGAGACTTTGGTCGGAGATCTCGTAGATAACAAATATCGATTGAGAGATATGGTTATTGATCAGAGATAGCATGAGAGGTGATTAGACGATGACAAGTGTCTTGACAGACGATAAATTGGTAACGATGAGTTGATGGCAAGATTATGGATAGAGAGATGAGATGAGGTGGAACTGGCAGGAATTCGGTCACCTGAGACGGCGTGACTTCTACAAACTCCCCAAACTCTACACGGTCCTCAAGCTCATTACTATACGCTGGAACATGTTGTCCGTCGGGAGTATTTGCGAATTGCATTGCCCCAGTTATGCCATCATGGATGATTTGCGACCATATGAAAATAGTGCTAGGACCCGAAACGGTGTCTAGAGCAACCGCAGCCTCTTCGCAAGCAAGCAGCAAACCACGACAAATGCACACATGCACCCTATGATACCAAAGAACCATCCAAGATTCTCTACATTCTGTCCAGGCACCTCGACGTTCATACCAAACAACCCAGTGACCATATGCAAGGGCACAAAGATTGTCGCCAGGATGGTCACCTTACTCAAGACCGCATTGACATCGTAACTCAATCGGATATTGTTGACGCTGAGCTGCGCCAAGAAATTCGATTGCGACCGTCCCACAATTTCATCGAAATGGGACAGACTGGTCAACGTGGTCACCAGATGGTCTTGCACATCGCCCAGGTACACTAAAAGATCGCCATCGGGGAACATTGGATTTCTGTCCTTCGCCTGACAACGCTTGACGAAGCCATTTAAGACGTCGTATTTACCGGTCAGGCAGCGGATGAGCTGAGTGATGCTTTTGCGGAGGCTATCGAGTTGAGGAATAAGCGCTTTGACGTCGTCGACGCGGGCGATGAACACTTGATCTTCGATCGCATCGGCTTCACGTTCTGCTGCGCGCATGTACGGTTCGAAATCATCGATGATCTCGTCACTATTATTTGGCCTGTCAGTAGTCGGGAGGGTTAGAACGAGAAATAGCGGGCGTACATAAGAGCGTAGCAGATCCAATCACTGGATACGAGATGCGTGTCCTGTGTCCGGCGGATTCGGTCCCGGACTCGGGCGATGTGGTGACAACCACTGGGTGAAAAGGTCACTGTGGCATTCTTGAACACCAGAATGTAGAACCCTGAGGAGCCGGGGATAGACGATGATGGCTTGAGGCTTCGAGAACTCTTGAGGTCGTCGGTTGGAAGCAATGTTTGGAAGGAGATTAAGTAGTAGTTCCGAAATGCTTCAATCTTCTCGCGAGGTTCCCTGGTCGCAATGTCCTCTGCCGTCAGAGGGTGGATGGACAATGCCTGGCAGACAGTGCTGACCTCTTCCTCGGTGGCATCGCAGATGTCAACCCACCATGTGTCCGGCTCCAAACCTTTGGTATCGGCAGACAAGGTAGACTGTTCGATCAGCAAGCCTTCCCAGGTGGACGAGGTGACGACCTGCTGGGTCCGACAGGAAAAGTGGGAAAACCGGTGGAGTCCCTTCGCGTCCATTCTGTGAGTCCAGACTGAGCAGCCACATCAAAGAGGGAAAAAGAGCGACACAAAGCAGATTTGACACAATGTAACCACAAGAAAAACGTAGAAGCCAGAAACGGGCAGAAAAGGCGTACACTCAGCCCATTCTATGAGATAAACGCTTGTTGACTGATCGAACAAGCAAAACGTCAAAGATCGACACGGTTTTCATCCGTGAGCGCCTGGGCCGGAACAGGTAGAAAGCGAGTGATTTATTGCACAAGAGAAAGCAGGAAGAAACAGGACATCCACGTTGCGCAAAACCAGGGGTCAACTGATATTTCACAGAATCCAGCAGCAGCCTTGTAGGGCTGAGGGAGCGGGCCCCTTTCCCCTCCCGAGGAGCCAATAGTGGAGCCCCCGCGCAAGTTTTTCGGCTGCCCTGCCCAGTCACTTTTCGCATCTGGCGCAACTTGACCCAGCCAGCCCTCCTGGTTGGCCAGCCCGCGAGGACCCCGTGGACAGATTACGGATAGTCGGAAGGCAAGATTTGGTAGGATCATCGGGTTCAGGCAGCATTTTTCACGACGGGCCTTCCTGAATAGGATTAGACAATTCTATCTAAAGATTCAGTGTCTTTGGCGCGGTGCAACGTTTACCCCCGCTGTTGTGGCTCGGACGAGACCCGTTGGGGATGACGATAGCAGGCTGCCACCTTGGCAATGGCGCAAGCAAATGGGATATAACCTTGACATAAGAGCCTTGGCTTGTTTTTCTCACCTTCCAGGATCATGTCTTGATCGTTTTGTTCATCATCGAAGTTTGAAAGCCATCTCGCTCAATACCACAAAGGCCCTTTGTTCGTTAAAAGAAAGAACGCCCACCACTAACTGAGATGTCGTCCACCTCCACTCTCATGTAAGCTGCAGCACGATTGCTAACTAACTTTGCTAGCGAGCTGACCAGATTCCTTACAGATCCGCAGTAGGGGTCGTGTGGAGATATGCCTGGTTTCTGGCGTTTCGTCCATTGGCCATCCTCGTGCTGACGGGTGCAACCATATCCCTTATTCGATCTGGTGTCTCACTTTGCAAGGATATTCCCTCTATGGCCTATGAGATGTAGGTATCTTCTTGACTGGAGATTGCGCTTTCAGCTAATCTTGATGCCCCAGATTCATGTGGTTCACCTCCTAATGTGATGGAAAGGGGATGTGTTAATACGTGTATTACGTACTGGAGCGAAGGTATCTTGGCGTTGATGATTTGTCATGGTTGCATGGTTGCATTGTGTGTCTTATGAAGCGATACTTGCATTGCATATGTACATTGTATTGTTTTTCCTGCCAGCATCTCCTGTTCAAACTATGTGTCATATTCATTGGAGTTCAGTGTTTGCAAGGTAATTCAAGCTGCTGTGTGTCCAAAAAAAAAAGAGCTGTCATGTTGGGACTTGGAACATTCTTGAACATATGAAACCCCTACATTCTCTGATTATCACGCAATTTCAAAATAGAAGTCCTGTAGACCGATTTATTGATTGTATCACGACTGACAACAATGATTTGCATCGTGTGTGCCGGTTGAGGAGAACAGGGCAGGGAGAAGGCGACCGGAATTGACCGGTAATTGAAGGGGTCACATGACGCAAGTGTATTTCCTAAACTGGGTATTCCGACAAGGTCATCAAAGAAGGTACTGGATTGTTCACTTTTGTTGAAAGCATGGAAGATTAAGGAACCGCGTGAGCAAGTCTCTAGCACATAGCACGGTTCATCGGGATTGGATTCAGCAGTCCGCCTGGGGATGACATGCCAACTATCAGTATAGCATAAACATTCGATATATCTAACCTCACCACATTATCATGCGGATTAATAATTACTGCCATGCAAATTGGTCGCTGACAGCCAAAACTGGACTTGAAAGGAGCATCCAAAACCAACCAATCAGATGCGATGACTTTCGAAGCAAAGCGCCCATAATTCCGACCAATCAACAATCCCCGGAACTGAGTCCGCTCAAATCACAAAAGTTTGCCTGAGGCATCAGTAAACCCCGCCATCCAATCCGAGCTAATATCACCGATACCGCACCACCATCAATCCATCAATCCAACAATAACAGCAACACTACTACGATGGATAGCCTCAACTTCCCCACCGAAGACCGCGCCTTCTTGGAACCCCATCTCGCACCCAAAGATGGCTATCCATCATCATCATCACTCCCCTTCACCACCCTCACCTTCGCCACATCCCTCGACTCACAATTAGCTCTGGCCCCGGGCACGCGGACCGTGCTGTCCGGCCCGCAATCCAAAGCCATGACGCACTATCTACGCTCGCGCCATGACGCTATTCTTATCGGCGTAGGCACCGCCGTTGCCGATAACCCCGGCCTGAACTGTCGACTGGCAGGGGTAGGCGGATACGGCTCCGAAGGTTTGGCGGGCCAACCCCGACCAATCATCATCGACCCCTCAGCCAGATGGGAGTTTACGGCGCAGTCAAAGATCTTTGAGCTAGCGAGGAATGGGCGCGGCAGGGCTCCGTTCATCGTTACGGCTGCGGAGACGGCGCCTTCTGCGGCTCAGAAGGAGGTACTGGAGAGTCATGGGGGGAAGTTTATTGCGTTGCCGATGGGGGTGGGTTCGGATGGTGCGCATCGGATTGATTGGACTGCGTTGTTAAAGTGTCTTGTGCGGGAGGGGCTAAAGAGTGTGATGATTGAGGGAGGTGGTTCAATCATCAACTCGTTGCTTGAGCCGGGCTGTCAGTCGTTGGTGGATTCGGTGATTGTTACGATTGCTCCGACTTGGTTGGGCCAGGGGGGCGTGGTGGTTTCACCAAAGAGGAGGGTCGAGGGGAGTGTGATTGTTCCGGCTTCGAGGTTGACCGGCGTGAAGTGGTATCCGCTTGGGGAGGATGTAGTGCTTTGTGGGAGGATTAAGGGTTCTGAGTAGGGGTGGTTGGGTTCGTCAAAATGCAGATTTCTCCATTCAGTATAGAATAGATTGTTCAGTTATGATGCTTTAATTTTGTTCAGACTCTGCCGTTATAGCATCTTCACTGTATTCAGTATAAACCCAGGCAGTTGAAGATATTCGTCTCCCCCAAGAAGTTTTCTCTGCTGGAAGGCCTTGAACCTCAAAGAACAGGTTTTTGGCAATCCTACGTTACGAAAGGGTGTTGTTAACGTGGATACCTAATGCCATAGTAAATGCTCATGATAGAAAAGTAAAGGAGAGCAACAAGCATGGTATCTATGTAAGGTATGCGGCTGCTTGACAGCACTAACGACAGGAAAGCGGGAATGCATTTCCGGGTCAATTAAATGGACCTGCCGCCGGGTCCCGCATACATTTTTGACGTGTCGAATCTGAAGCGCTTTTCTGACTACGCCGGGGAGAGAGCGTCTTCAAGAATTTATTCTATCGGTCTCAGGGCGATACATCCAAGGCGCAGATTACGGTTGAGTAATGGTCACCTTTCTTGTGACTTCATATCCTTATCAATACCTCTGCGAGGGTGTCACCGGGGCTATGGTTGGTCATTGCTTTAATTAGATGCACAGTTCTATCCTCTACACAATCCATGTCAGCCGTCCCTCTTTTACAGATGTATGAGTGGTGCTGCAATGGAGACAGATATGTTCCGTACCATCAGCCGTGATCCTTTGCTTTGTGCCCAGTAATCATAGAAAATAACTTTGCGGCACAGCACATTTACTTACAAGAAAAGTTTATTGGCCGTCCCATTATAGAGAAAGAGGTCATAACCGTGAATGACTACCTTTTAGGCCCCGTGTGACTGACCTACGTGGATTTTTCCTCTCAAGATCTTGCTTTCTTTTCGGAGTCTTCCACAGCGCACTTTTCAGTGATTAAGTTCTTATTTCTGTGGCGTCTGGCACAAAGAATCCAGATTCTCACTTTTCCAGCATGTGACGACTGAAGTACTCCACAAAATCAACAAGCCCTTTGTAAGCTTTCGGAACACGCCAGAAAATGTTGAAAAGCACCGGTTCCCAAAACGGTTCATTAGTAGGCTGGCTGGTACAGGATCAGCTTTCACATCTTACTGGATGGTAAGCAGAATATCCTCAAACCTACTAATCTCGCAGAATAATGCTACAATCGGGGATTTTCCAAGATCCCACAAGAATTACTGACAACACAAAACCACGGTACCTTTATAAGGTGCTGTTATCCTATAGATGATTGAGCACATCTTGATATATCGCCACATGCCCATAGGCACTACGAAATCGGAAACGCAAGCATCAAATCGTTCGCCACGATGTCTGACTTTTTTCTTATGGAAGATGTCTGGAATGAGATTTGCGAGTATCTCGAGACCGGGGACCTCAACAGCATTTGCTTGACATCCCGCACACTAAATCGTGTTTTCACTCGCTATCTCTATCGAAAGATTCAATGGGATTGGAATGGCAAGATGTCTCGATACCGAATCATGTCGCTGTGGACAACTCTTGTCCGAAATAAGGACACACGCAGCCGCCTGTGTGGCTTAATCCGAGAGGTGCACTTACTGGGGCGCAGTCCTCCCCAGAAGACTCGGATTAATGAGAGTCCTGGGATTCAAGAGTGCAGTTCTGACCTGACCTCTATCACTAAGAATGATAAGATGCCCTTTCATCAGGAAATCGACTATCTTCGATTTATTGCGGGCAGTATTATTGAAAGCTCGAAGGACCGTTCAGATTGGTACAAGTCCATTGCAGCACGAAACGTCTACGCCATGGTGGCCCTCCTCCCACCTTTTCTCCATAATCTAAGGTCACTCAAGCTCGATTACACCTTCCTTGTTAACGGCGGACTTCCTGGAGTGATAATTGAACGCCTCACTTCTGGTGACAATATATATTCCGCAGAGTTGCGAAATAACTTTGACCACCTCAAAGAAATCGATTACGGAACCAACGCACTACAAAACAATCTTCCACGTTTGCGTGATAACACACACGTTCCGAGTTGTTTTTCATCACAAGTGATCCCAATATTTCGGTTACAAAAGATGAAGCACCTCAAAGTCTGGCTACGTAGCCATCATGGTCTTCGGCTGTGGCGGGTTCCAGGTATTCAAACGGACTATACGGCACTCAAAACCCTTATCCTGGACCAAATTTCAATCATGGACTGCGCGCTCTTCAAAATTTTACAAAGAATGAAAAACCTTCGCACTCTTCACCTTGGTATGAACAACGAAGAGAGCGGTTCTTGGGATCATTTTAAACCCTCTTACAATGATGGGGAATGCATTTTGAATGGACTGGAAGCATTATATGAGTATCTGGAGCACCTCTCAATCAGCTTCTCTAGCACACCATTAGGCCGGGAGATGACCAGTGACATCGACATATGGGATCCTTTATTCAGATCTATGATGCCTGGATTCTTTCAGGATTTTACTCGGCTCAAAACACTCGAATTACCGGTCCAGCTGCTTAATGGATTCCAGGATATAGAAGTGTCTTGTATAAATCGAGGCTTACCAGTAACACTGGAAAGGCTTGGCCTACGGTGGGACTTTCAATATGTGGGAAGGGAAGACGGGTCGACCTCCCATACAGTGCGCGTTCTCCAGAAACTGTTGGCGAATTTCCTTCGGTTGTCGGACCGTCATCGGCGGGTGCCTCTATTGCAGGAAGTGATTATCCGTCTGTTTATCAGCGATGATGAGCCTGACATAGCAGTAGAGGAATGTGACGACTTGATTGAGGAATTCAACATGTATGTTGGAGTTCGCTTTGATTATATGCGACCAGGACTCTGGACGAACGGACCTTGATGGTCGATTATATGTCAGTGGATAGAGGCCTTTGCTATCGTCTATAGAATCAACGCCAATGAAAGCCATATAAAAAGCCATTTCTCTAATTCTCCCTCCCGATACTTGATATTCAAATACGTTCTCTATAACAGGGATGCTGGGCGCGTTTTATTCTCCTGATTGTTGCCAAAATGGAAGACACATATGTCATCAAGTACATCTTTTCACAACATTTATATACTACACGATACCAAAAAAAAAAATGAGTCATCTACATACGCCTACCAAACTGTCATCATGATGCAACATTATGATTATGACCCAAACACGCATGACTAATTCCTCAAATCACCATACTAGTTTAACAATTAGTGAGTAAAAGGTTCATCAGATTATGAACTCCCCGATAAACATCGTATTATGTTTGGTCCTATCAGCAAATCTCATCGCATCATGAGACGTCCAAAGATCGACTTATTGCTGCCGACCAAGATTATAACTTTGAGCAAGGCATTCTCCTTCATCTTCCAACTATATTTATTCACCACCAGAATCCTTAGCAAACAATGAAATAAACTCAGAAACCCTGCAAATCACCACATCGCATATGCCTGCACCCGCAGCTTCGTATCTCGCTCAGCTAGTCAGCATAGCCACATCATACACTCCGAGTCACGCAAACACGAGACGAGGCGGAGTTATCCGCATGACTACACCCATCAGCAGCCTCGCGCAACATAAACAAGGCTGAGGCTCTACGCACAATGTTATATAACGAACTCTGTCCCTATTCAATTCACCGTGCTACAAGACATTTCACTCTCTACTTTAGACAAAGAACTAAAGACATATATATCATTCCAGCGTTAGACAAGGCATCATCCGACTCATTAAACTCCACATTCCACAGAAACAGTCTCAACCATAACATAAATACCACCCACTATTTCCCAAATCCCTGCAAAAATCAAGACAATGTGCTTCACCTCATCCTCTGACGAACCCGCTTCCCCGTACCGTCCTCGACCCACAAACACTTCTCGAACCGGTCAGGGAACATCCTGGTCCCGAAATTCAAGAACAACAAGGAGACGAGGCGGACGATACTATGGAGGAGGCTATGTTCCTGGCGCAGCTTGTGGCGGAGGGGGAGGTGGGCCAGGCTGTGGTGGTGGTGGAGGTGGTGGAGGCGGCGGAGGGGGAGGCTGCGGAGGAGGTGGAGGGGGAAGCTGAAGATGCGTCTTGATGATGTTATTCATTTTGCTTGGGTAGTTGTTCTTCTGTTCCACTGGGCCATGGGGAAGATTTGGTGATTGATTTGAGGGGGTAGATGTTTGACTATATTGTTTTCAACATATTTAGAGTCAAAGTGATTTGTCTGTGGTATTGATATGAGATACTATAATCTATCTTTATTTCAAGTTTTTTTTTTTTTAAAAAAAAAAAAAAATTTGAGTCGTCTATACCAAGGCATTGAATGGATGCATCATACGCTCTATAACAAAGCGAGTTCCTTGGAATCAATATACACGAGTAGTAATCATTGAGCAGTATGAGATGTATGTTAGTGTAATTGGAGCACAAATTTCGCTGCAATGGACAACCGAGCTTTGAGCTCGCTCGGAAGTCGGAATCGAGGGACGCCCTGGGAGCCTCATTAGCAGCCACAACATAGTCAAAACCCACTCACTACCTAGCAAAATTTCAATTTCAGAATACTCTCATTATTAAAGCAAACACGAAATCTTATCCTTTCATCGAAACCACCACAAATACCCAAATGCATACTCACTCGGAAAGAAGCAATATCCGACAGATACCGCCGTTACCCGCGAAATATCCGTCAACACCCCCAATAGCGCGCTTGTCAAACGCACATGATGCACGAGGAGCAATTTACCCGGACCCTGAGTATATTAACTCATTCCTGGTGCATTATCAAGATCAATGAGCAGCTTCCAAATGGATCAAAATCGTAGATCAGACGCCCTTCCCTTGACATATCGGAACACTTTCGGAACCAATTCCGGCGCCAACCCCACCGGCCTCGGCTTATCGATAAAAGAAATCCAGATCCTCATTCCTGCCTCCTCCGAACTCTCCGCTGAATTTCATTTCAGTTCTCCCATTCGACTTCCTCAATTCCCCCTTGGATCACGCCTGGAATTCTTATCTCTGTCCAATGGATCGCGAACAATTTCGGGAAGCCGCCCACTCGGCCATTGACGACAGTTAGTCCCTGTGCCCAATCCCTGCACCCCGCACTTCTCCAATCCCCGCCCGGATCACGACAAAAAAGCACACACGGAGAGAGAGACACAGCTAACCACCCCAAAAACAACAGTAATCAACTACTTCGATGACCTCCCGAACCAGCGCGTTCTCCCCACCATTGAACCAGGCTACCTCCGCCCCTTAATCCCGACCTCACCCCCCGAGAACCCCGAACCATGGAGCGCCATCCAGTCGGACATTGAAACCAAGATTAAGCCGGGCATCACGCACTGGCAATCCCCCAACTTCATGGCCTTCTTCCCCGCAGGTGTCACTTATCCCAGTATTCTGGGTGAAATGTACAGCGCAGCCTTCACAGCCCCCGCATTCAACTGGCTCTGCTCCCCGGCGTGCACGGAACTCGAGACAATCGTGATGGACTGGCTTGCTCAGGCGCTTGCATTGCCGGAGTGTTTCCTCAGCACGTCGGAGAACCGCGGAGGAGGTGTGATTCAGGTTACGGCGAGTGATACCGTCGCGACGATGATGATTGCTGCGAGGGAGAGGCGCGTGACTGAGATTGTGGTCAGTGAGGGATTCAAGCCTGATACGGTGGAGTATGAGGATCGGATGATGGAATTGAGGAGTCGGTTGGTCGCGTTAGCGAGTAACCAGGCGCATAGCAGTACGGCGAAGGGAGCGTTGCTGGCGGGAACGAGGTTTAGGAGTGTCGAAGCGAGGTTGGAGGATAACTTGGAGATGACTGGAGAGAGGTTGAGGGACGTTTTGGAGGGGTTGGATCGGAATAACCTGACGCCTTATTTCATTACCTTGGGTCTTGGTACGACGAATTCGTGTGCCGTTGATCGGTTCAGGGAGATTAAGGCTGTTCTGGCGGAGAAGGAGCATTGGAAGAGGATTTGGGTCCATATTGATGCTGCTTATGCCGGTGCGGCGCTGGTCGCAGATGAGTGGCAGTATCTTTCCAAGGAGTTTGCCGAGGGAGTCGACAGCTTCAATTTGAATATGCACAAGTGGCTGTTGGTTAACTTTGATGCTAGGTTTGTGCTTTCTCCATTCCTTTGCCATACTATAAGTTGCTAACTGGCATAGTTGCCTCTTCATTCGCAACCGCGAAGACCTCACCAACGCCCTGGACATCACCCCTGCCTACCTGCGCAATCACTACTCCGACTCCGGAAAGGTGACCGACTACCGTAACTGGAGCATGTCTCTGGGCCGTCGGTTCCGTGCCCTGAAGATCTGGTTTGTCATGCGCAGCTACGGTCTCACCGGCATGAAGGACTATATCCGCAAGTCCATAGGACTGGGAGATACTTTTGCTGGTCTGGTCCGCAGTCGGGCTGATCTGTTTGAGATCATCACCACTCCTGCCTTCGGGTTGACTGTGTTCCGAATTAAGAGCCCCAAGTCGGGGACGACGATGGTGGAAGCTGAGAATGGCGTTCTTGTTGCGCAGCCGGATGAGGCTGCGAACGAGTTGACCAAGGAGGTGTATGAATTGGTCAACTCTCGAGGAGAGATCTTCATTACTTCGACCGTTATCTGTAAGGTTTATGCTATTCGGGTTGTGAGTACGAACCCGGCGGCCGAGGAGAAGTACGTTAGGAGGGCATTTGAGATTTTGGTCGAGACGGCGGAGGAGGTCATTAAGCGGGGGTAGATGTTAGATACCACTTTTGGATGTTGTGGATATATTTGAGTTTGGCTGTAGATATGGCATTTGACATTGCATTCAGATAGTAGGCTTTGGGTTGTATGTAGAATAGCTCTCCTAGAACAATGACCTTAGATGATTCAGCGATTTAGACATCGCGGGATAATAGAGAAAGAAGCAAGCAAAATCAATACAACAGCATCATACATAATAATTTCAAACAACTCACATCTAGCGGATACACCCATCCTAGCCCATACGACAAAGAGTGAGCTCCATCTCGTTGACACCGAGGCGAATTCGCTCGTAAAGGGGGTTGGCAGAATTTTGGATTCACATGTCTATTATGGCGGTAACCGTGTCTGAGAGAACTGTTTTCTGGAAATGCAGATAAATTCAGCAACTGAACCAATAGTATAAAGAACGACACATTTCAATGGAGGGGAACTGCAGATGAAGTCTCGGCCAAGTAGATACGCCATATAGTTATGCGAACGGTCCGAGGGTACGACCCGGGAAAGTCAGTCCTTAGTTTCTTGGATGTAGGATTATAATGACTGTCAAATCCCTTGCCAATCCATTTGACATAAAGAAGTACATCAAGCTAAACATTAAAATTCACTTGTGACAAAGACATTAGCTTTCCACAAAGCAGAGAAACCGCGAATGGCCGCCCACTCACGGAAGAAAGAAGTTATAATGATAAAGTCATTGTGAAAAAAGTGACAAAGCCACACTATACATGCAATGGAAGATCCCGCTGCAGACCGTACATTACATCGAATGACTACCGTTTTTCGCAAGGGAAACGACGCACCAACCACAACCTCTCAAAGACATCCGCAGATCATATAAGTACTTATCACCTCTTCAGAAACCCAGTCTTTGTCAACACGTTTCATCTATCACCCCCTATTCTTCCTGGCCTTTGTAACGCACACAGCCAGAGAAGGCAAACCCCATGCCATGCATTACCAGTACTATAGAGTAGCAAACCAACATGGATGTCTCCGAATCATGTTCCCCTGGACGAAAGATATATAGATGTACATGATGTACCTCTTGAACAGGGGGATGTATCGACTGCCAGCCCTAGTTCCATCACCAGTCACTGCCAGCATCACTATATAAACGTCATTTGTCAACACACGCAAAATTTGAGGGAAAAAGCCATTTGTCGATTGTCTATTCAAGATGCACCACATCGAAGAACCAATCGCTCAGATGGAGGACTTCAACATGCTCAGTGATAGTGATATGGATATGGTTGATGGGTTGGTGCCAAATTCTGCCGCCTGTTGTTTCATCCCTACCTCCAACCCCGCTGATTTCAAGGAGAATATACCTCCTCCAGCAGAGGATGAAGGCACCATCGACGACGATGCTACCGATGTGGCTACCAAGGTAGCTACCGATGTTGATCTCAATGAAGTCATGGAGGACTTGGACATCGATCATGACTATGAGGCGTCCGAGAGTGGGGATGATAGCGAGTACAGTGAGGAGGATATGGACCTTGCAGATGGTGATAGTGAGCAAGGTGTCGATAGCGACTGGGGGGATGATGAAGAACGGACAAAAGCTGAAGCAGATGAAGAAGAAGACTACGATCCCGAGAACGCGCCCATCAAGAAATCCAGTGTTGATCGCATCGAAGACACCTTCGATCATCTGTATGAAAATGACGAACGTCCATCATCTTCTCATCATAATGAGGATGATAGCATGGAAGATCTGGTCTATGAGGATACCGAAAGCGATGATTCTGGATCAGCTGAGTCTGATGATGGAGACATGGAGGACATCTCAACCGACGACCAGGATGAACCTGTCTGTTGCATCTGCTCGAATATGGATATGTCAGAGTGAATCTGAGGATGATTCTGGGGATGATTCTGAAGACGACGATGATTACGTCGACGACGACGATGACGACGACGCTTTCCCTGGATGCGACTATCTAGGATTGGCCGACTATGTGGAAGGGCGCGATACGAAGCAGGGAAGTATGCATGATCTACGCCCATCAAACCAACCGTACCCAGAAGATCCAACGGCGAAACTACATGTGTTGATTAAAATCACAACCTACAGTCCACATACCCTAATTCGCGTCCCCGTGAAGCCACTGGCCCTTTCATCCAGGGTCTTCGCCGAAATCTTCGGCTATCAAGAAACCGGCGACGCACAGCCCAACAACCAGGCTCGCTGGGACGAGGATGAGCTTGTCTGGGTAAAAGATCTGTCGTTCGATTGGCCCAACCCCGCAGCTATGCTATGGGTTCTGCGGGCCCTGACCAGGGGATGGGTCGATTGGCCAGGATCTATTGAGCTTGTGTTTCTCAAGGACATCGCTGTCATTGTGAATAGATTCGAGCTACGAGATGCTATGAAGCCCTTTTCGGCTGCCTGGCTGGGAAGCACCTGTGTGAAACCAAAAAGATATGTGCCCTCACACAAAGAGCTTGTGGACTGGGTGTTGTTCATTACTTGGGTATTTCAGTCTGGATCCGGACGGGATTTCCGATATGCTACGCGTGGAGTGATTATGGATTACACGTTCAAGTCCAAGCCAAAAGACGGACTTCTGCCCAGGGATATGTATGAAGCTATTTACCAGGCTCGATCGGAGCTGTGTCAAAGCTTTGCGGAAATTATCCGGGAATACTTGGGTTTCATGCCAAAAAACGAGCAGAGGGGTCTCTGGGATCTCTGTGAGCATCAATCCTTGGATCCTTGGATATCTATCTTTATGGCCTTGGAAAACCCCAGCGCGTACAAAATGTCGCTGAATCGTATTCATCAGAAGATGAATTTGCTGGTGTTCGGCAGACTTACAATTGAGCCTTTATACTGTGCGTGGTGTGAGGGGACATGGAGAACCCTACAAGCCTGCGAAGATGAGATGCGACGGACACTGGGGATCGACTGTGATGGGAATCAGGTACAAGAGTCCGAAAAATGCGAGGGTACGTGCTTGCATCTGCCGCAGTTCAACTTCAAGCGATGGTCCTGGCCTAGTCCAGAGTGGGTGGGATGCAGGGCTGATGCAAAGCCGTGCACGAAGATCGATGGGTTTGACGCAAGTCGTGAAAAGGATGAAGACAGCATAGTGTATTTTTAGAAGGCGCCTTTCGCTGTGTCATACACGGGAATATTCTCTGTTTAGGTTCAATGGACTCGGGGAATTTCCCCGCACTTACGCCATGACAGCATTATTAATGCAACTGTATCACATCAGCAATAACTAGTAAATATTTCTCTTCCTCTTCTGCTCACTCTCTCTACTTGTTTCTTCAATACACAAGCACTAGTGCAACTCATCTTCCCCTCCCCCATAACCATGCCCCTCGCTAGAGCAACCTTCAACGACATCGTCCTCGCCGAATCCCCCACCTGGGAGACCGTCGAAGGGAACATCTATGTAAGCCCCCAAACCACATAGCCTAGATACCAAAACCGACTTACCACAAATATCCAGTTCCCACCCACAGCAATTAAAGATAAATCACTCTTCGTCCCTATCGACAAAGTGACATATTGTCCGTGGAAAGGAGATGCATCATATTACTCTCTTGTGATTGGACGTGAGGATCTCCCCACCCCATCTCTTCGTTTGTTTAAACTGCCCCTCTACGGAGACAAAATGATTGTATCGTTGCTAACAGACTGATATATAGCTACGACAATCCCCGGTGCAGCTTGGTATTATCCCAACCCCTATGATGCTGCAAGCAATATCAAGGACCATGTGGCGTTTTGTATGTTTGACCTATTAATTGTTTCTAAGCTAGGTGAAGTTGTGAAGTCAGCTAACAGCACACGGGTTCAGACACGACAGAGAGTATTAAAGTGACCGTGGAATGAAAGCATAGTTGAGCTTGATGTGGTGAATGGCATGTTTGTAGTAAGCATGGATGATTGATACAGAAGTACTAGTTTGATATAACATTCACATTTAAAACACGAGTACATTTATCCTAGTACGAAAGAAGCAAGCACTCGTCACTCACTACTCCACTCCTTCACAAGGCCACCATACTTCTTCCTCAAAAATTGAATGCCGGCCTCCGCCAACCTTCCAATCTTCCCAATCTTCGCAATCTCCACCATGCTTAAAATCCTGACTGAGATCGCCTCACAACCCGCGCTAAATCTCCACCGCCATAAGCGAGTCAATAGACATCTCTTGAATCTCCTCGGACATCTCAGCGGCCCGCGGCATATGTCGCGCCAGGTGCTTGCTCAATTCGTGTGTCAAATTGTTCTCCACCTCGGGCTCATTCAGCATGGCCGGGTTCTGGTCGACCCTCTGTAGGGGCTCTCTGAGTGCTCCTACTGAAGAATTAGCGGGGAAGGCAAATGGAATGCTGCAGACGTCAATCTTCAGGTCGACTTACCATCAAATACTCGGTGATCAGTGTTTCTAGGATAGTTAGTGTATTGTTATGAAAAGTCTGACCGGAATGAGGCTTCCAACATACCAGGGCAAAGTTCACGGAGTTGCTGTAGGGCTGTTCCGAGTCGTGGAGTCGTGTACAGCTATGCTCTTGGTCAGCCTAAGGTTCCCAATCCGACGATTCTACAACGCGGTCGCCGAGCAGTTCATGGTGCGGATAGTCTCGAAACCTCCAGTTGTGAGTCAAATGGCTCTCATACAGGTATCTCGTGGTGTGCTGCCAGGGATACAAGGGTAGATTAGTCAGGGTGACTCCTTTCCCGATGATCTCTTGCAGGTCGACTGAACCCCATTTGCATGCAGGGATCCAGCACTCACCCAAGTAAGGACAGAGTGTTCATCTACACGTTCTTCCCCGCCCCCAAGACCTATCTATGAAGATCCCCAGAGGGGCCCGACACGTACGAAAATCACTTCCTATTGAAGCGTCTGCTCATGCATGAAGAGTAGGGCACAAACAGCAATAGCAGCAGCATGCAATGGAATGCCCCTTACCCAGGCTTCCCATGTCTCTGCGCTCACCAAGAAGGCAATTCTGAAGTGTCTTTATCTCATTCTCTATTTTCTGCGGTCGATACATTGACATCAACATGAGCCATATTATGATTGCAGCTGGTGGCAATAAATTGGAGAATGAAGAAAATCGCACATTGAAGCCTTCTTCTCTTACTTTTTGTTCTCTCCAGAATGGGATACCGGGTTCATCAACCCAACCACCCACGTCTTGCCCTTCGGCCACCCGCACAGCGCATAACAAAACCAAAGTATGGTCTGTAACACAGTAACGATTACCACTGATAGATATTATCCTCGTTAACGGTCAATGATTTTGGGATTAACCAGCTGAGAGCGCAATAGCTGCATGATGGATGAAGTAGGTGTATCGCTGACCTGGGCGGATTTCCTTCCTGCTGCCGGCCTTCTATGAGAACCCTGCTGGTTCTCTTAAATAGGCCGTGGAGTCATCTGACTTTCACCTCTGCTAACCCAGTCGACCTCTTTTTGTTCATTGGTTCAGACGATTCGGGTTTTTTCTCCGTAGAGTAACCCGGCCATTGTTGTGCACGAACGAGAATGCTGTACACCATTGGGAATGTGGAGTCCTTTCCATGGTTTTTTTTTCCCCCCCCCCCCCCTTTCTTGGGGTAGGGATATGTTAGTAGGAATGCTCAGACTTTAGAGCCAATAAGTATATTATTCTTTTTGTTTTCCTCCCTCCCTCCCTTCTCATAGAGAGTCAACGCGCCATCATAATCTCCGTATTTATTACCCAGTCAACAAAATCAACAATAAGCACCATGCGCCTCCTCAATCTTGCCCCAGTTCTGTGTCTGCTCGGATCCACTCAGGCCATATCATTAGGCCAACGCTGTCTCGAAGCACTCAATGCCATGAGCACCGTTCCCGGCCAATACATCGCGACCATCGAGCGGGATACATGCAGTTGGGGCTGCAAACCTCGGCCAGAGGAATGGGATACAGTGTTCGAAGGGGTCATCCAAAAGGTTGTTGAAGATGGGGCGCGATACACTGGCATTGACGATCCCAAGGCGCAGGCTGCTTTCGCAAGCTACCTGAATGACGTCTTCCAAAATGTCAACAGTAAATGTGGTGATCGCCTCGGCGACGACAATCTGTGCAGCGATTCTCCCCAAGCGCTGGCACTGAAGCAATGCGTCGATGATAACGCCAAGTGGGCAGCAACGACAGCTGCCTTGCGGCTGGTGGGCTATTTGTCCGAGGACAGGTGCGAGAAGGTATCGGATTACTTCAAGAGTGAGCAGCTGTGGAACAAGGATTTGCCGAACAGGTCACAGGTCTATGTTCAGAATTGTTAGGGGGTATAGACTTTGGCTGATAGAGGTTTCCAACGCTACCTTTATGGTCCGCGGAGGAAAGAGGGATTGTCGCTTTCCGATGGGGTCAGACGAGAGACGGATAATCGGGCTGAAATGAAAGGAATAACTCGTGACGGATAATGGAAGAGCCATGTCCAAATCAACCTTTCGGAATCAATTTTCGCGATGATCAGTAGGGCATGGTGGTGAGCGGAAACGGAATCCATGGCAGGTATTTGCGAAGAATTAGCCAGGCGTCTATATACAATTGAGATGCCAAGGGCTTCAAGTAGAGGTCTGCAAGCTTGTATCTCTTGATGACGGCGTCGCATTGTGTAAAAGTAAACCTTCCTTCCATGCTGGAACAAAGTGTAATGACAGGATATGCTCTGGAGTATTACTGAGACTGTTTGGAATTGAACAGATCATCCCCGAGACAACTCCGGGTCTGTCAGCTCGTTCAACAGTTCCGTCCAGTCTGCAGTGTCCAGAGCTAGGTCGTTGCCTGTCTCAAGCATCTCGGTCCAGATGTCCTCTAGATGCCTCTCTTGGGGAACATCATCGGTGCTAGCATCTGGGGGATGTGAAGGGACATTGCTTGATTCAGTACTGAGAGGTTGGGCATAAGCCTGTGTATGACCCGGATGAGAACGAACTGCGTCATTACCATGTGGAACAACAGGGGGCATCTCGTCACTCCGCTGCAGCTTTCCGGTCCTCCAATGCTTTTGCAAAACGCCCATCATTGCATTGATTCCTTCTCTGACTAGGGCAGACGACTCTTGTGCCTTGCTCAGCATGCGGCAGGCCTCTAGCACTTCTTCCTTTCGTTTCTCAGCGAGTATATCGTCCCAGTTGAAGCACACGTCCAGCAATAGTATCACGGCGGCAGCGAATACATGATGCATGACTGACCAGACGACAGAGTTTGGCGGAGTATAGTTCGGTTCGTTTCCATCCATGATCCTCTTGATCTCCAGTACCTTTCGGGCAGACTGTAGACAAATAACATGGGAGTAGGAGTATGCCGGTTCACGAGCTCCTCTGATGAAGAAGTCACGATGTAGGCGGCACAAACGCGAGAAGAAACCCTGTTGCAGGAGACAGCCTTGCCAGGCAATGGTCGGGCGCTCTTCGTAAAGCGAAGCAAACCGCCGTCTAGATGATGGATCCAGCCGGAAGAAATCAGGTATTTCAGCCACAGCTTGATGGAACTTTCGGTCTAGCTCGAGGACTTTTTCGTATTGTGGCTCCAAGCCATGCAGGTGCTCGTAGGATGTTGCATCAACTACCTCTCGGCTGACAGACGCTAGTTTCAGACGTTGAAGGAAGAAGGACATGTCTGTTGGTGTGGAACTTGGCAGTGATACCATTTCGCGACGCATTGCACTGTCATCTATATTTAAGGGTTGGTTGACGTTCATGTGGCGCGGCTGGATGAGATACGTCCACTCTTGAGGGCCAGGGAGGAAGCCCAGTAGCCTGCAACTTTAGTGAGCACTTGGCATGTAAAGAGCTTTTAATAGTTCTTACCAGTCGAAAGACGTCAGATCCCACCAAATTCGTCTCTTGAGTTCCAGATCTACTGGATTGTAATCAGATCCCTCCCTCTCATTCCGAAACCGTGGAGAGTCAATGCAATGGAGCATAAGACTCTTTGCTTGGCTGACGATAGCACCGTGCACAAAGAGACCGCTCACAGACGGTGGAATGTTCCAGTTGGAGACATTATGCATGACCACCATGGTGGCCTGCAAGCCCACGAGCGTCGGAGACAGGGAGTAATGGCTCTGGATCAACGCGGCACCAGTAAGGAAGGCAAACTCTCGGCTTCGATCTCCTACATCGGAAGATGCCACCACAGTTTGCTGCAGACATAGAGAGCTGGCTAGGATGCCGAAAAGAAGCGCCAAATGGCTGAGGTCTACGGGCTTGCCACTTTCGATGCAACAGTAGATGCCATCTATTTGATCTTCCACGCACTTGGGGACAAGGATATGGTAGAGATAGTCGACGTAACAATGATAATATCGAAAGAGATTCAAAGCCTCCGATTTTGGGGGGACAAAGTCAACCAAGTTAACCGACGCCGGATTCTCGTTGATGGCAGACCGATTCATGTATGGCATTGACAGCAGGGGCCTTGCAGGCCCTGTCTCCTGGTTCACGCTTAAGTTGCGCCCTCTTACCGAATCGTCTAGTTCATCTCGAAACCATTTCGGGGCTGCTGTTGGCACCCGATCAGCCATGTGAATGTTCTCCAGCCAGTCCGCTGTGAGTAGCGACTCCCGATTGCTTGGCCGCAATGGAGCTTCAGTAGGTCCGGTAGGAACATTTTCGGCTCCCGGGGGCACACTTGAGCTACTCGTAGGGGGTGTCTGCATTGCGCCAGCCGGTGATGGGTTCGGAACCCTTGCAGCCTCTGGTCTCCCATAAATGCACGCCAATCGGCGGGCGGAGCAACCGCCGCATGGCTGCTGGCGATCGCATTTGATTTTCTTGTGCCGACAAGAGTCGCAAGACACGGGGTCCTGTCTGGGAGCGCGTCTGGAGGTATGCGGCAATTGTAATGCAGCCTTGCGCTTCATGATGAGATGCTGAGTTGATAACTTGACCAGAGGCGATTAATTGACCGAATCACGTGAGCATCAGTCTCCGTTCTAGCAACCAGTCATTTCCCTTCTGCACTACAATGTTGTAGAGAGCAATGTTCCGTGATGCTGAAAGAATTGTTGTCGGTTGTTTCTGCAGTGTGGAAATGTTGTTAGTGATGGCCCGCCGCCGCCGCCCGGAAGCTCCGCGGACAGTCCGAGCCGACCCATCAAGCTTCATACATGCTATCACAACACCATGAACCATGTCCCCGGAGGCTCCGGGGGTTACAATATGTATCCCCTTGTCACTGTATGCAGATGGTATATATGCGCTCAGAGGCTCTGCTTCAACCATGTCCCTTCAACCCAAAATAACATTGAGCCTCAACAGACACTATCTTCAGCTTCAACTTGTCAAACCTAACTAGCAACCATGGCTCACCCTAACGATGCTCCTTCCACCAAACCACCCTCCGAATACACGTACATCACCCAATTCCCCAAACAAAAAGCACATCACTAACCACCTCAGACCCATCGCAATAATGACCCTCCTCGGCTCATTCTGCGGCATGTTCTGCACCGTCGGCTTCGTAAACTCCTTCGGCCTCTTCCTCGAGTACTACAAAAAAGACCAACTCTCCAACCAACCCGAATCAACCATTGCATGGATAGCCTCCATTGACATCTTCTTCATCTTCGGGGTGTCAGTCGTATCTGGCCCTCTACTCGACACTCTCGGGCCACGAGTGCGTATCCACCCCACGCACATCCACACTATACACCCCATAACTAACTAGTAGTAAACGATGCAGCTCCTCCTCTGCATCGGCTCCCTCGGCACCATCTTCTCCATAATGATGACCTCCCTCTGCAAACAACTCTACCAATTCATTCTCGCCCAAGGCATCCTCCTCGGCATCTCCCTATCCCTACTCACCTGTCCCATGATCGCCCTCGTCGGCCAACACATCAAGATCAAGCGCGGCGCAGCAGTCGGCATCGTGATCGGGGGATCCTCCCTCGGCGGCGTCCTCTGGCCGATCATCGTTAACGAATTGCTCAAGAAACCCAACATCGGGTTCGGATGGACCATGCGCATCGTGGGATTCATCATGTTGCCGCTACTCACAGTGACGTGTTTCTGCTGTAGGCCTGCTGCACCTCCATCACCATCTCAACAATCGCAGGTGCAGCCAGAACCAGAATCAGAAAAACCCACCCCCTCCCCAAAAGAATCAGAATCAGAATCAGATACATCCCCCCTCCTCAAAAACCCAACCCTCCACCTAACCTGCCTCTCCTTCTTCATCATCTACTTCGGGATGTTCTCGCCCTTCTTCTACGTCTCCAGCTACGGCGTCGCGAAGGGCTTTTCCTCCTCGTTATCATTCTATACGATCTCAATGCTGAACGGCGCGTCGCTGTTCGGGAGGATCATCGGGGGCATACTAGCTGACAAGTACGGACGGTTTAATGTCTGTATTGTGTTTACGATTCTCTCCGGGGTGGTTTGTCTTTGTTGGACGAAGGCCACGAGTGTAGCGGGGTTGGTGGTGTTTGCGGTGGCGTATGGGTTTGCTTCGGGGGTGAGTGATCCCTTCTTTTTTCTATTCTAGGTGGTAGTGAAGATGGGGGTGGATGAAAGCTAATGGTGATGGCTATGTGTATAGGCTATCCTTTCCCTCCAACAGGCATGTGCATTGCAGCTTGCTACGCCGAAGACGGTGGGGTTGGCGGTGGGGGTTGTTATGGGGGCTACGGCTTTGAGGTATTTGCCCACTAGTATTCCATATGGTAGTGGTGGTGGTGCTTGGCTAACGGTATTTGGGATGGATATAGTGCTATGGCTGGGATACCTATCTCTGGGGCATTGGTGCAGAAGTATGGGTTCCTTGCGCTGTCGGTATACGCCGGGGTGAGTCTGTTGGTGGGTGGGTTGTTGTTGATTGTGGCGAGGGGGAAGCAGAGGTTGGAATTTTGGACTGTTGTTTGAATACTTCTTATATACCACCGAGGGTGTTGAGTGATAGATGGGATGTTGTGTGGTTGCCGGTCTGGTATGGTATGCCGGGTAGGCTAGAGGGTGATGATGGCTGTTTTATAGATTTGCTTCCATGTTTAGATCCGTCGATGCTGTATTAGTGCTAGTTACTTAGTCCTCATATAATAAACCAGATATCTCCACTCATCTGCAACACAATTAACATCCCCTAGGAAGAAGTGTACTCCCCTTCCGCATCCGACTTAAACCACCACCACTATAACCCGCTCCCTGTCCCAATTCTCTCTTCGCAAAGCCCCTCCATATCTCACATCGATTCTTACCCCCAGTCAACACAATATCTGCATCAAGGATGGCATCTCTAGCTTGCACGAAGTTCGGATTACATGGTTGTCTTCATTCAAATATTAGTCAAGATCCGACAGACACTCCGACGGTGAAAACAAAGCTATCCTGTGGATCACTTACAGCGCCATCCCATCCACCACCAACTTCATCATCAAGTACTTCCCATCTATCGGCACTCCATTCCTGAACACCGGTCTCGGTCCATCATTCTTCCCGTACTTATCAATGAGATTCCACATCACCTCGTACAGCATAGTCGCCCAGACGGTTCCGATAGCGTGCACGCCATTCATGGTATTCACGCTCGTGTAGTTCAGAGGGTTCTCAGCGAAGGAAGTAGAGTAAGGGTAGTCGCGGACACCGCGTTTATCGTTATCCGCCCAGGCGCCCATAGTGTAGGACGTCCTGCGCGTATCATTGGGCTTGATTCGGATGGCTGTGGCCATAAAGTCGCCCCAGCCTTCGCCCATACCGCCCGATTCGAGGGTGTTGAGACATCCGGCGTTGTGGGAGCCGCCGGTGAGGCGGTTCGATACTGAGAGGTTAGAAGACTGAGTTGGTCAATTGGTAAGGGGAGGTGGGGGGTCTTACCGCCGTGAGTGTATTCGTGAATTACGATGCCCGCGTCGAAACTTCCATCACGCGACGGAGTGGATTCAATCCAGATGTACATGCGCATACGGCCGGGGATACCGTCGGGTGGAGTGGCAAAGTTTGCGTTGCTGTATCCGGAGCCGTCTTGTGCGTTGAGGATCACGTAGTCTTTGTCGCGGCCGCCACGGGCGCTGTTGTTCCATTGGAAGTTGCCGGCGGATTCGGTGAAGCCTAGTGTGTAGAGGAGGTCGTGGTAGGTGTTTGCTGTGTAGAAGAGCTGGACAATGGAGGCGTTGATGTATGACCGGGGTGGGGACATGTTGGCGGAGTAGGGCCATTGGAAGTTCAAGTCGGGGTTGGAGGGGCGTAGGTTGTAGAGATAGGAGCCACCGCCGC
This sequence comes from Aspergillus piperis CBS 112811, assembly GCF_003184755.1. Lineage (NCBI taxonomy): Eukaryota > Fungi > Ascomycota > Eurotiomycetes > Eurotiales > Aspergillaceae > Aspergillus > Aspergillus piperis. Next base: position 1,364,155 of record NW_020291597.1, on the reverse strand, counting down.
TGGGATTCCAGTGCGCGATGGCGTTGTTGCCTCTCGTTGTGGTGTAGTTGTTTTGTCCATCGCTGATCCAGGTGTATTCGGATGCGGATAGGTCCCAGGGGTTGGTGAGGATGGTGCGATGTCCTTCTGTTGGATCGTTGGTGCCCCAGGGACTGTTTCTTAGCTTGGTTGTCTGTTTGGTAGGGTCACTTACTAGACTTGATATGTCGCGTCTGCCACGTAGTCCACTACGCCATGGACAGTGGTGGTTTCTGCATCAATGTAGGTCAGTAGCCAGTGCTCGTACATGTCTATTTCCACCCGCCATGTGAGTGCCAGAGTCCCATCTGGCTTGACGAGGTAGACTAGTTTGGCTGTAGGGTCAGATACCGCTCCCGCTGCCTGTCTGAAGATGTACCCGTTTTGTCCATTAGCAGCTTCTGTAGAAACATTGTCAATGGTGAGTGGGAGCTGTAACGCGTCCCTTGCTCCTCTCAGAGCAGCCGTGGGACTCATGGCATTGGGATTGTCCAGATAGCTGCTCGGCAACACGCCTGTGAAGAATGAATGTCCGAAAGATAGAATCTGTCCGTATCTTCCAATCTGTGACTGTGAGATTTTCTCTACCAGAGTGAGTGGGGCGCATACATTAACATTAAAGTCCGCATTGTCAATGTCAATATCATGAGCCGTTTGGCGAAAGTATACATGCGCAACTCCATTGTCGCCAACATAGTGGTCATCGACGAGACGGAAGCTTGCTCCAGGAACAATGTTCGGAACCAGTCGTGCTGCTGTATTGGTGTAGTGTTCATCGCCGGACATTGTTACTGATTGGTCTGCTTTCACATCGATTGAGTTGACATATTCTGTGTTGGAGGTCAAACGAAGGGAGTTCAAATCCACAGGTGCTGGAGTTGAGGCCGTAGCATATGCCAGGATGGCCAACGGCAATGCTGCTATGCTGAAGACGAGACGGGTTCCATGCATGTTTGCTAATGGGTGAATGGAATGAAAGATGGTTTAGGATCATTGACAGACTAAAACATGGTCTATATATACTGCCCATTTGCTCAGGTACTATAAGAGCAGTCAGTACAGCCATAGCTACCCCTATCCTTCCCATTTTCCCATAGCATCCCCTATCAAGAAAGCTACTGTCCGACGTTGCATGGCTGTCTAACGATAGCGATGTACAACCTCTCCCCCTCCGATATCATTGGTCTATCGATGGCTGACCTCCCGGGTTGTCTCACAAGCTAGCTTCAAGCTAGCTTGCAGAGTGTTAAGGGATCCCATAAAAAGGTACTCCAACAACAATAGATCAAATCTAGTCTGTGTAATACTAAAGTGCTGGTAGTACGCTTCCTGAGAACGGAAGATCGTCCCGCTGTGAGACAAGACCGACTTCCCATAATTCGCCGGCACTAGTCAGTCACTTTTATACTAACGGAATCACCAGTTACCATGCAAATTACCGCCATTGTCTCTGTAGGAGACAGACAGCTCCGCTGAGGAATCCTTTGGTTAGAATTTTACGTTGCAAAGCAGCGGCTTTGGCAAGGAGATGATCAGGGTCTGCCGAAGTCGAAGGGTATTTATTGTCGATTTTCAGTAAGCTTGCATGATGGGAATTATATCTTAGCAGACTGCTCCAATTTCCGCGCCCGATCCTTTGCAATATCGCACATTGCCTGTAAAGAGCCCATTGTCAGCACTGTTCCGTGGTTGGGTGACAGCCATCTCACCTGTATGATCTCCTCCACTTCGCGATCGGCGTCACCCCGGTCGATCCTCTCACGCATCTCCTCCATGATGACATCCCTGTTGCGGCCGTTGACGAAAGTACTATGCCACGGAGATATGTTAGACCAACACAAGTCATTGGGTGATTGGGAACATACACAAATCGCAAGCCAGGGAACTTCTCCTCATATTCCGCATTCATCCGCTTCAGCTTCTCTGCTTGTTCCTCTGCTCCCGTGTTCAGGTTTGCTTGTTCCTTCTTGCTCAGTTCGCTCAAGTGCTCCGTCGGGGCTCCCTTGGGCTGTCCCAGGCGGGGATGCGATCCCAGAATCCCCACCAGGATATCGCGATCTTTGGACGAGTTGGCAGCGGACAGAGCGGACATGCGACCGCCAACCGCATCAATCAGAGTGGAATAGGATGAGAATGTCTGGTTTGCGAGAACGGGAGCCATGAGGGTGTGCAGCTCCGGGGACGACTCGAACAGGGTATCCAGGACGCGGAATTGCTGCTCCTGCGGGAGTGATGTAATAGACGACGGAGCGGGGAGATCGGAGGACATGATGGCGGGGAAGGGAGGAGATTAATTGACAAGAACTATGAGCTGAAGCTGATGTTTTCGAGTAAAAGTAACTTGATCATATCCCGTTTGTTTGAAAAAGCAATGGTGACAGTTAAAAGTGGGTGGTAGTTGGATATATGCTGCTTCAATGAGTCCCCGCATCGGCAGCCTCCGAGCGATGAAGAGGCAGCGGGACGGAGACCTCCAGATGCGGACAGTTTCAACCACCCCCATACCCCCATCACATTGCAAATGAGACCAATCTCAATTGCAACGAGGGATCAGTTATTCACAGAAATTTGGACTAAGGCTGAAGGTGCACGGACAAGAGCTGTGGGAGCTAAAGCTAGAGCTTAAGCTTGAGCATCTCATCAGCATCCGTTAAAATTATTACATTGCAGACTGACGACACGGTCGGACATGCTCAGAATATCCGCAGGGGTTCTAGACCCCTGACCTTCCATACTGGAATCTGGGGAGGGGGTTAAAGCGATGACAAGAATTGGATTGTCCATCGATAGTGGCCATGTAAGGTGGGATAAAGTTTAAGTGGGCAACCAGATAGACTCCATCCAGGAGAATTTCCCAGCGATAGAGAGATGGTATATTTGGGGCCTGGATAATTAGCAGTGGACGATCGCATGGCTATCCTGACCGATTTTGAGCCTAGCCGATACGTATGAAGTATTAACACCATACCGTCGTGTATGGCCTTGGTATCCTATCGGTAAAGTAAGTAACCGTCGCACGGCCCTGGCAGCGACCAGGAAAGTCACCTGCAGATGGAAAGCAAACCCGCATCATCCCTGCTGCTGCTTCTTCTTCTTCTTCTTCTTCCTCCTCCCGTTCACGCCGGTTGTCGGGTGCCGAGAGGAATTGGAACCACGAGCAACATGAGTCGTTCTCTAACAATTGTATTCCGCGACCGTGGAGAAGGGGTGTGAACTAGTACTAACGACTACTAAGTAAGTCAGTCGGTACCTGAAGAGTCAGTCAATTGGAAATTGGTTCAACCAATAGTCTCACGGTCGGACTTCCTTCTGCGGCGTCATTATTGGATCCCCATCTGGTGTTGCCTTCAGGGACATAACTTCATCAAGTACTAGTAGTAGTCCACTTGTCAATGGCCTGATTAATGAGAGTAGGAGACAGAGACAGACACATTAATATAGATAGGGATTAATCTACTTGACTTCCTTTCTTTTTCTTCTTCTTCCTTTCCCATTCTCTCTCTCAGTGAATGAATGAACTTATTCAAGTTATTTCGACTTGTGACTTGAAAGTGGAGAGAGAGAAAGGCACCCGGGCCAATCCACTTTTTCCACACCCATTATTATTAACCAACCAACCAACCATCACTCACCATCTCTCCCCCATTTCTGCCCCTGAACGGGCTCAAGACCGGGTTGAACTCCTGAGAGGTTCGTGGGCATAAGTCACCAACCAACTCGGTCCCCTCGGCCGTCTTTGCGGATGGATCAGCATTCTTGTTCACAAAAAAGGAATTAGTTATACATTGTATCTGATTCTCAATCCATCCCCCCGTTTAGTGTGTCCCGCCCGTCTTGATCTCGCTCCACCGCTGGTGTGTGTCTCGCTCTCGCTGCCATCACACATCGAGGCCCGGCGCACTGCTTTTGCTTTGCTTTGCTTCCTTACATCCTGAACCTTTCCGCTAGACCCTCCCTTTCCCCTCTTTTTTCTCCTCTCGCCCCTCCTCTTTCTTCTCTTCCCCTCCTCCCCCCATCGTCCATCATCATCATCACTTGGATTCGTGATCTGTGACGGTCCTGGGCATCTGCCTCCAATGCAGTTCCCGTCATGTCGCTCAATGGGCTAGATAATCCCACCGTCATCGATGCCTACCAGACCGCGCTCACCGAGGCCGGTGGATGGTGAGTAGTCCGTGTGTCTCGGCTATACCCTGCAGCACCTTCGGGTCCTCCGTTGCAAGGGTGGCCATTGCAACCCAATCGCATCGACTGTCGCTAATGCGCATGGCTTGCGTCTCTTCTAGGTTTCTCCTCCGGTATGTATCAAGGGATGAAGTTGATCTCCTTGATCGCGGCACCGGCGGGGTGCCCGACGTGCGCAACGCGATCGACGGCTACGAGGAGAAGTCTCCGCTCTATGGCTTCCTACAATATCGGCGACGGAAAGTAGTCCTCAGCTATCTGCCAGAGGGCATGTCCCGTCTCGTTCAGGGTTGGTCCAGATATATTGTCCCATCCTGACAATCCTGCATCCACTGACCTCGTCACCCTCCTGCAGCCCGAACGACGGTCCAATTCCAATCGATTCTAGACAAGTTCTCCCCGCATGATACGGTATTCTCGGTGACGCAGCCATCGGAACTTACAGAAAGCGCATTGTCCTCCGCATGCTTACTGCATACGGCTTCCGGTTCGATCACTTCCTCTTCCAGTTCCCTCCGCCGTCGCCGATTGAAAGAGATCGCGGAAGATGCCGAAGAGACTACCGTAGGCAAGGACGAGAACCAGGCGCAGTCCGCGGCCGATGGAATGCCGCGCCAGAGATCGTTCAGTCAGCTGTCCGAAGCCACGGTGGTTCCCCCATCAGTGGTGTCGAGTATCCAGCAATCCCCAGTCGGCAACGATTCGACCCCGAGAACTTCCGAGAACGCCTCCATTCGAGAGCGGTCCTCGTCCGTGGCCACATCGGAGCGGGCTCCTTCCTATAAGAGCTTTCGAGAAGACGCATCCTATGCTCCGTCGGAGCCCCGCCAATCTTCGCAGTCTGCCAGGCCGTCCGTACGCGACCTGGAGCGTGCCGGATACAAAGCTAAGGTCAAGCTGGGCCCCCGCCCTTCAGTAGATGGCAGCGGACGCCCTCGCACGGCAGGCAACCTCTCTCGGAGCGCTGAGCGGCGGCCGGTGGCATCTTTGCCTGCGGGCGTTCGATCATCGTCCCTGCGCAAGTCCAATCCCAGTCCTTCGCGCCCTCGATCTTCTGGAGGCAACGGGACCCCCGTCGCCAGCAAAGTACCAGCAGTGCCTCCGTTACTGGTGCCTCCCTTTTCCATGCCCATCTCGCGGCCCAAGATATCGCCCGGTGCCAAGTCACTGAGCGCGCTGTCTTCCTCCACCACGTCCAACGAGAAAGAGCGGTTGATGAAGGCGCTTCAGATGCGGAAAACGCAAATGGAGAAAAAAGCAAAGGAAGGGAAGAACAGTGCCGCGACAGATAAAGGAAAGACGTCCGGGCTGGATATGACCGAAAATAAGGAGAACATCGGTCATATACCAAGTAAAATGAAGCACGACGGGGGCGATGACCGAATGGCCCACTTGGCAGGGCCGAACAAGGAGCCCCTTTCCGAAACTCAGCCAAGCCTGCAGCCCACGCTCCGTCATCAGGGGGCTGAAGAAGAAGACGGCCGTACTACTCCTAAATCCCCTGAGCCCTCGGGCGACCACCTCTCCCTTAGCGAACCAGCACACCTGAGCGACAGCAGTAATGAGTTTCAGGCGACAACACCCACTCGTTCGGGATCTGAAACGCAGGAGGGCGACAGGGACTTGGATGCATCCAATTCCGGAGGCGTCTCGGGTGGCCCCAGCTCCCCGACTAGGCTGCCTAGCGCCATCGCCGCTCCACTCGAGAACAATTCTGGAAAGGCTCCGGACGAAGAGATTGTTGGCCCCTCGCCACCAAAACCAGTCCCCCATCCTGTTGTTCCTGGCGAACAAGAGGTCCTCCCTCACCACCACCACCAACCCAGCACGCCAGACGTGACTGAGTCCGATCTATTCGAGTCGCCTGCTCGGCCCGATTCCCCCCATCATCTTCCAGCGGTCACCTTCACCCCCAAGTCCTTGTCGATCGCCGCTCCCCCTCCGACGGAGCCGCAGCATGACTTGACCCCTGAATCCTCGAATGTGGAGCGACAGCACAGCACGTCTCGAAAGGAGAAACGCAAACCCTACCTCGAACCTATTCAAGTCCCAACTCCCGACTACTCGGATGACGAGAACCTTCTTTCAGACGACTCCTTCATGGAAGAATTGACCAGTGCCACGGTTGAGGAGGCCAAGCCCATCTCCGTGGGCGTGTCACCCCTCTCCCCAGGCTACTCCAACAGCAGCAACGGCAACGTCTCGCCTGATGCGTGGAGGAATTCGCGTGCCGTTTCAAACCCCAGTGCCATTGGTCACCAGTCCCCCAACATGTCGACCGTAGCCATGGGCCGCTCCGTCTCGACGACGGGTGCCGATTCTGGTTCCCAGAACGGCCCGGTCCTGGTGGCAAGGAAGATCAATGTGTCGTCGGGCATCTCCAGCCGCATCAAGGCATTGGAGAAGTTCTCCAGCAGTCGCGACGCCCCTTCTACGAACGGCCAAACCCTCGCCGCCCCCTCCGCTGCCTCCTTCGAGACTCTTCGCAAAGGCTACTCGGGACCTTCGATGCCCCGACCCCTCTCATACGCTCCTGAATCTTTCTCGCGCTCAGCAAGTGTGAGACGACCTAGCTCACAGGCGGGCCCTGGCCTCGCTGGTCCTGGCCTCTCGCGCTCTCCTAGCTCGGTCTCTGTGACCGCTCGCATTGTTCGCGATCCCACCGCTGCTGAAACTAACCCGAACGCCGACCCATCCGAGCCGGCCGCCCTCAATCTACAACCCAGCCAGATTACTGTCGAACAGGAAACTACACAGCTCCCAGTGTTGAGTCTGCAAACAGAACCTACCATCACTCCGTCGGAAGATGATACTTTGCCCCCGTCCTCTGCTGGATCCGACCAGCAATCCTCCGTGTCCATGCAGCGTCCGGAGAGTCGAATCTCTACCCCTACATCCATCAAAGAAGAAGAGGTAGCATCACCCGCCAAGTCGTCTGGTGATGCGCCCTCCTCCCCTGATGAGAAGAAGGAATCCCGTGCGACGCGACTCCTGCGCCGCATGTCCTCTATCACTTCGCGTAAGAGCGTTGTTGGTGTGTTGAACCCTATCAAGGGAGATGACCATGTGGTCCCCATCAAGCTTGAGGAACCCGAGAGGCCAGTCTCGAGGGCGACGGAGGTGGCTCCGGCGATCGATATTGGCGAGGTCAATGTGCAGTTTCCTGACACTCTCCTGTGGAAGCGTCGGTTTGTCCGCATTGATGACCAGGGTTATCTGATCCTGACGCCTGGCAATCTGGACTCGACCAACCGCAACCTGGTCAAGCGGTATCATATGTCCGAGTTCCGCACTCCTTGCCTGCCGGATGAAGACCGCCAGGAGCTGCCCAACAGCATCCTGCTGGATTTCCTGGACGGCAACACTCTCCAGTGCGCCTGCGAGTCGAGACAGGGGCAAACCTTTGTGCTTCAGAGTAAGTCGCCTGCCTTGATACGTTCAACGGATGGTAACTAACACAATGTAGCGCTGCTCGACGCTCACAGCACCTACCAGACCGTCTCTCATTAGCCTTGATCTCCTGCATAGAGCTTGTGCCTTTCCCTTCTCCTTGACCTGCATATATTGCGCATTCCTTCCTCCTTTCCTTCCTCATCCGGTGTTTTCAGCGGTATACCCCTCAAAACGGTTTCCTTCTACCCACTGTTTTGTATCCATCACATTCTACTCTTCTATCCCTTTTTGTTGGACTTGTTGGTGAGACAGGATGTTCTGTCGGCTTGCTCTGTAGGATGTGGGTCTTGGATTCTTCGTGTCGACATTAGCAGCATTGGCGGTTGGTTCTTTAATAGCGTGGCGTGGTTGTCCAGACATTTAGATTGTTCTACTGTCAGCAGTGCGGTCCCGTTAAGTCTTGGATTGTAGCCTTAGACTGTTGGTTGACTGGCTAGCTCCTGCTTGAGCAAAGTCGGAAGACTATTCCCGACATGTTGGCAAACATCTACTCATCCTTCAACATCCAAGAATACATGCGAACATTTATTACATCTCCCAACGCCGGCCTAGTAGCTACAGACTAATTCTGTTTCGGGGAACGCGGGGACGACGGCCGAGCCAGTCGCTTTTCCTCCCAGTCCTCAAGGAACTGTTGAACCTTGGGACCCCAGACCTCCTCGCCGGCCTCGAGGTCCTTGTACTCGAGCACCTTGTCCGGGTGAAGCTCGAACTGGGCCTGACGGGACCGGATGAGCGAGCTCATCAGACCGCAGCTTCCGACCGCCTTGCCCAGATCGTGCGCCAACGAGCGCACATAGAAACCAGACGACACCGTCATGGTGATCTTCACCGCAGCCGGCTGAGGCTGGGACTGGGGCTTGGACTCGGAGGCTTCCTCCTTAGCTTCCTCCTTGGGAGCCTCCGAAGACTCCTGCTCGGCCGGCTCAACAGGCGCAGCCTCACGCTCCGCAACCTTCTGCTTCTTAGCCGAGGGAGCAGACTCAGCATCGTCACCCTCAACCTTCTCCTGAGCATCCTCCGCAGGCGGGGACTTTCTCTTCGCAGAGGCCTCTCCTTCTCCCTCACCCTCCTTCTCCACAACGGGCAACTCGTCCTCCTTCGCCAACAATTTCTCCGCGACAGCCTTCTCCTCGCCCTCAGCCTCAACCTCCGGCCACTTAAACTCATGCGTCCCAGGCTCATACCACTCCAGGATCCTCAAATCCGTGACCTCAACCGGCCTCTTCTGGATCTCAATCGGCGGCTCCTTGCCTTCGCGCGCATACTCATAAAGCTTCTTTCCATTGACCCTGAGCGCCGAGAAAATTGGCGGCCGTTGCATGATCTTCCCGCGGAACTGCTCCAATGCCTTCTCCACCATCTCCCTCGTCACATGCTCGTAGGGCGCCTTGCGCACCACCTTTCCCAGTCGATCATAGGTATCTGTCTCGGCGCCGAACAGCACAACGGTCTCGTATTGCTTGGTGCATCCCAAGAACTCGTTCAGATGTTTCGTGCCCTTGCCGACGCCCGCGACGAGAACGCCGGTCGCCAGGGGGTCGAGGGTGCCTCCGTGGCCAATCTTGACGTCGAGACGCTGCGTGCGGCGGCGCTTGCGCTGGAAGTTGCTTTCGCGGGCGCGACGGGCGCGCTCGTCGGCGAGCCAGGGGGCGAAGAGCTTGGAGGGGTTGAAGTGCGTTTGGAGGGTGCGGACGACGTCGGCGGAGGAGACGCCTTGGGGTTTGTGGACGGCTGTCCATTACCCATTGTTAGTTGAATGCTGGGATAGAGGGATTAATAGTAATTGGGATATGGTTTACCGAATACGCCTTCGTAGATCTTTTCACCGGACATGGTGCGACGGAAGGGTCTGAGGGCTTGACGGAAGCTCATCGGCGAGCGATGAGGGTCGGTAAGGTGGGTGAGGTTATTGGGGAGCACAATTGATTGATCGACTAGCACAGCTCAGTGATGCGATCGTACACAAATATATATATATAGCCAAATATAACCGAAGAAGATAGCGGTGCAACGAATACTACACCAAAAGTAGTAAGTAGTAAGTTCGTAGTAGTGAAGTTCGACCAAAATATATTTTCAGCTCCGCAAAGTTACAAACTTACCCGCAAATGCAAGTTTCCCATTACGGGACCGAGTCTAGTCCAGTCTAGGCATGAAAGAAATCCCGCTGACAGTAGTAATTTACCACTCCAAATGCAGTAATTACCCGGTAAGCTTGCCCACCTCCGCACCTAATCCCGGCACAATCAGTGGTGTAATTGTAATTGTCTGGTAATTACCGGACTGTCCTCCGGCTGACAAGCGCAACAGCAGCATCATCGCTGTGACTGCAGTCAGTCAGTTCAGTCAGTCAGCTTCACCCCTCCCTCTACTTCTACTCTTCCTCATTTCAGTTACTACTCCTCACTCAACTCACTCATTCAATCATTCCGTCACTTTATTACCTACCCACCACCTTATCCATTGCTTTTCTTAAATCTATCTAAACCCTCTCCAAACCGAGAGAAATTACTTAACAAAGCCCCCCCTCCCGAGCATCGAAAGCAACATGCAGTCCCCACCATGACCTCCCGCGAAGATAGTGTCCTGGCCGCCAGAGACCCCTCCCTCACCGACGAAAACGACTGGGAAGAGTTCAGCCTGTCGGAAGTTCGAGTCCTGGTTCCGGGCAAATCCCGCTATGCGAATCTGTTGACTGCCTCGCCGGAGAATCCGGTCCAGGTGACGGGGTGTTTGGATGAGGTGGAGGAGGAGCAGGAGAAGCTAGGTAAATCACCTCTCACTTTCTTATTCCGCTTTGTTTGTTATTCTGGTGGGCATGGAGAGGGTGTGTAAAGCTAACTATGGTTGCAAAGTGCTCGACCCAGAATACTTGACGAAACGCATCGTTCTCGAAAACGTCACCCACTTCGCCTACGGACAACATAATGACGGGGAAGTCGGGTTCTGGGTGGCTGGGAAGGCGGGCTGGTTCTCGATATCTCCGGCGAAGGGGTATAAAGCCATCTTTAATGATGTGGTGGAGGCGATTGATTTGTTGTATTTCCTGGCGGATCGCCATCAGTCGAAGAGGAGGAGGAAGAGGAGGAATTGGAATCCGAGTGTTGAGTATTTGTGTGAGGAGGTATGTTCCCATTTCTTTCTTCTGTGCTTTGGTGGATGTTGGTTGCTAATGTTTGGTTGGATTGGGATAGTATGTGAGCCATACGCATGGGATTTGCGAGGATGCGGATGATTCTGCAGAGGTGTTCTATAAACATCACGAATTTCTGCTCTCGAGGATGTTGAAGGGCGAGGAGGATGTGCAGTGGACTACTACGTGCATCTTTGAGCATCTGTGCGAGAAGTTTCCGGTATGTCGTCTTTCCTTTTTAAAGGAGGGGGTTGGAGTGTGCTAATTGTGTAGGATGATTACGAGCAGATTAAAGCGCAGTACGAAGGCGCGAAGGAGGTAGAGTCGGAGGAAGAAGAGGAAGATGAACAAGAGGAAGACAAGGAAGAGGACGAGAATGAGGACCAGGATGAGGCGGAAGCACAACCAGATACATCTGGACTATCGAAAGACCAGGCAGATGCTATTTACAAGGTCATTCTCGATCTCAAAGAAGCAGGATACCTGGCCAAGCGACAATTGACCTTCGAACTCCTAATCAACACCCTCATCGAACGCTTCGCAATCGACAGTACCGACTACGCACACGACCTTGTCGGTGCACGGGCCGAAGCGATCATAGAAATGATGGACGAGGCGAAAACATACAACTTTGACTGGTCTCGCAAGGTTATCTACCGCGAGCTCAAAGCCGCGGCCAAGAAAAACAGAGTTCAGCAAATTACGCTCACCCCGCTGCGGCCTCGCCCGACCGAGGACGATGAATCGTCCGGAGAAGAGAGTGAGCATGAAGACCATCCCCGACTGCGCAGACGCAGGGTCCACAAGTCGGTTTTGCGACCGAAGAGCTCTGTTGCCACGAAGCAGACCGGAAAACGAACACGAAGTGCAGTCGACGACCAAGATGACGACTCGGACGACAACGAAGATGCAATGGACGAGTTTGAAACTCCAAGCAAAGTCCGCGGACATGATCTCGTTCGCGACCCGTTGTCGACCCGCGCGAAGCGCAGGACGCGGTCGCTTCTGTACGATGCAACCCCAATCCAAAAGACGCCATTGCAAGAGACGCTTCAGAGCCGGAACACGTCTGTTTCCGGGGCGGACCGTGAGACAAACGCGGATGCATCAGATTTGGAAGGCAGCCATGAAGATGATATAACATCCGATACCTGGACATGTCACGTTCGAGGCTGCGAAAAGGTCATCCACAAGAGCAATTCCAAACGTGGCAAGGAGCTGATCCAGGACCATGCCCTGGCTCATGCGGATGATACTAAAGCGAAGATCGATCTGGTCTTTGCTGAACAGAGACTCAACATTGGACTTCCTGTTGATAATCTCCTCAGTCGTATCAGAGAGTTGGGCGCATTTGATACCGAGCATCCGGTGGATGGCGCCTTCACTAATGGAGTGAAGACATAATCAGGCATCAATGCGATGCAACAATTTAGATACAATTTCTGTGCACAGATGATGTGCGTGTGCAGTCTACAAGGTATGTTGCTTATTGCTTCTACATTCAATGACAAGCTTACATTTCTCTAGTTGCGTAGCTCGCAGCACTTACGGAGTCAGGTTAGCGGCGTTGAGTGGCATGATACATGGCGGGTGGGATTCTGCTTCTTGAGATATGATGTGATACCAGAGATACCAGCATAATGAAGTCCCCTACTCAGGTTCAGCTAGATAGACAGTCACCATTCCATGATTATCAATATACAAATCAAACTGTCTATGGAAACACTGCTTTTATAACCCGACCGGTATCCGACAAGCTAACAATAAACCAAACCATAAAGAAATGTACAGCGAATGGAATCAAGAACGGCCCTTAGCAGCAGCCCTCCTGCTCTTGCCAGGCCTCTTCGCACCACCGCCCTTAGGACCACCCTTCATCTTCTTGACCGAGAAGTCACGCATATCACCACTCGAAACAGCATCACCACTCTTAGAAAAGCGCTTCTTACCACCAAACCCGAACTTCTCATTCTTCTTCTGACGCTTCATCGACGGACCACCCTCAGCATCACGACCGCGCTTGCGACCACCACCAGCCTGAGCCGCATCATCAATAGCGACATCGAACATGTTGGACGAATCATCCGTAGGACCGCCAGTATCAGCCTTGCGCTCTGCACAAAACAGTTAGCCACACAAACCAACCAATTCCAAAAGGAAACTGAAAATGAAAATCGTAAGAACATACTCTTCTTCAACGCATTGATCTTCTCCAACGTCTCCCTCTTCTCCTTCGCCCTCTGCTGCAACTTCGCAACCTGCACCTGTTTACCAAACTTCTTCAAATCACGCTGCTTTCTCGCCTCAGCCGCGGCCTTCTTCGCCGCCGCCTCATCATACAACTTCTTCTTGATCTTGCCCATGTGCTCATCCGTCTTCACCATCTCGGCAAAGTAATCGCCCGGTCGCGTAAACGGCACGCCTTCCTTCTTGAGCATGCTCCGCGCCGTCATCGCCGCCGCTTGGCATACCTTGTAGAACGCCAGTTCGCGGTTCAGGTCGTCGTTGGCGTCGGGGACCTCAATCGGCTCTTGGGAGACAAGACTGTTGTGCTCGGAGAAGGGCGTCGCGGGAGTGAGGAAGGAAATGCGTTTCAGACTGCTGGTGATGGCGGCACTGTTGTTGATTGTGAGGCGCTGGTGCGTGACGACGTCTTCGCGCTCATCGTCCTCCAGGTCGCTGAGGGGGATGTCGGATTCTTCTTCTTCTTCGTCTTCATCATCATCATCTTCTTCTTCTTCCTCATTTTCGGAGGGTTCTTCGGCGTCGGGGGTTTCTTCCTCTTCGGACTGTTCCGAAACTTCCTCCTCTTCCTCCTTCTTCTTCTCCTTCTTCTCTTCAACAACCGATTCCTTCACATCATCACCCTTGGTAGAAGTGTTCTTCTTCTTCGCCGCCTTAACCAGCTTCTTCTGCTTCTCGGCCTCGTAGTCGCGACCGCGGTGCTCGTCCAGAGCCTGAAGGAGCTTGCTGCGCTTAGGCATGGTGAATTATAATATGTGTGGTGTGGGTGGAATTGGGGGTGTTGTTGGTATGGTGCAAAGCTGCCGGCTGGAACTTTGCTTGCTGCAAATCAATGGGAATATTTTTTTGGGGAGATTTGGTAGCGCTAGGGATGGATTGGGTTTAGCGTTGTGGGGTTGGGGGAGGAAGGTTGTTCCGTTATCGCGGATGGGTTATCGATAAGGGAGGGTGTGGTGATAAGGGGATGGATGGGATAGATGGGGAGGAGCGGTGATTGATGAGTTTAATTATGATGGGGGGTTGGGTTGATTGTGTTTGATATTGTGATGATGGGCATTATGTGAATGTGATTAAGATGGGGATTGGTAGTTTAGGAGCATGTCGACTTTCATTATCCATGATAGAAGAAACTTGTTACCCAACTATATATATCTGGGATAGGGCAATCCCTTCTGCTGTCCGTTCTTGTTCAACATTTCTACTCTACTTTGACAGCTCACACACTAGGAAATCGCAATCTATAAACCCTTGGCATCAGTCCTGGCCCTCTTTGATTCCGGGGGAGGTGTCACTACTCGGTGCACCTGAACAGCGCCAGTCTACAGGCGTCAAGTATGGCACGTTCATGAACTTCCTGCTAGTCAAATAGGACAAATATAGTCTATCATCGCTAGTCTAATCAGACAAGCCCAGCCTGCCTTCATCGACCCGCTTGTATCAGTCACCAGTTCTCAGTGCTAGTGCTATATTGAGGGATATATGTATGCATTGCGTCCAGTCAGCCAGAAGATGGAGAGAGATGTGTCCCAACATAATCATTATCAGCCCTGAAACAATGATGGTACCTCCTTCCTTTCTTGATGCTGGTGTAGTGGTAGTATCCCCATTCGGATATCCTCGAATCTGCAGGCATTCAGAATGCTCAAACATCTTCAACAAAGGCTGTGCGTCAGAAAGACAAAGAGAGCTACTCCTGGGGAGGACATGTCCTCTAGTAAATGGTTAGCGTGTCGAGGGTGCATCATTAGCGCCGCACCATCATTTTGGCGCACTCCGCACTTCTTGACCTGAATGCAGCTCGTAAGGATACCCAATGACTACCCGAGCTACCACGAATAACTGAGAATATTATACACTAGCACGACCACCACCTCATCTTGAGCCTGCTACTTTCCAGAATGCCGTTGTCATACAACAAGTTAGACCCCAGTGCCAAACAAATTCGTCTTTTGACTATCTTTCCGGATGAGAATGACGAGAACCTTGTTCGAGCATCTCTCCACACCGCGTCTCTCAATGATGCCTGCGACTTCGAAGCCCTGTCCTACGTATGGGGCGACACTTCTGTGACCGTTGACATCTCGGTTGATGACTGTATAGTCGGTGTAACAGCGAATCTGCATGCTTTCTTGTGGGGACTTCGCCAGCCTAATTCAGAACGCATGGTGTGGGTTGATTATGTCTGCATCAATCAGAACGATATCTCGGAGCGGAACTCGCAGGTTGTCTTGATGTATCAAATATATTCAACTGCCAGGTCGGTGGTTGCTTGGTTGGGAGATCTGGAGCCGGAAGCACTGGAGCTCATCGAGTGGTATCATGCCAACCAGAAGGGGTTTTACTTCGAAAGCACCGGTCTTGATCTTTTCGAAGCTATAGTAGTGCTCTTGGTATCTGCTAAAGCACTGTGTGCCGCGCAGTATTGGCATCGGCTATGGACATTCCAAGAGTGGCATCTCTCAAGAAATGCCGTTGTATGCATGCATGAAAAAAACGACTTTTACCATAGGGAACATCTTCAAGCAATTGAACGATGAGATCGTCCTTGTCAGAATCATTGTTATGGTTTTTACCTCAGGGAGTACAACATTGATAGGAAATACAGACGAGACGGAAGATCTTTACAATGTCATTTGTTTCCTCCTTGAAAGGCAGCAAGAACTCGACAGTCTCTTGAATAAGATCCCTCGAGATATTCTGCTCCTCAATCCAGATACCCCGCGTCCATCTGGACTTGGAGACTTGCTATTACTTACGGTTGACCGGCATTGCAGTAATCAACTCGACAATGTATATGCGTTATATGGGCTTTCTCCGGGGGCTAGGGAAGCATACCCTCCCGACTATCGAAAGACCATCAGCCAGGTCAATCATGAAACAACGTGCTTTGTCTTGGGACACGAAGCCAATATAAGTATATTCGATGACTTTGATTTTTGTTTCAACTCCTCTAACAAGGACGACTCACTCCCTTATGGGTTGTCGACTTTACCACGACGGATCCGGCGCATCGAGCAAAGATGCAACAAAACTTTTCCAAATCATTGCATGAGGATAAGGCTCCCTGGAAGCCAATTCAGGATCATGCCCCTATAGTTACAGATAATATGCACACACTCAAGCTCTGGTGTCAGAGGATAGGAGTTGCCTCTCCTCCATACTTGTTTGACTCACCAGCCTTGGACTGTCTTGGGCAGGTACAGGTGCTTGCCAAAACCGCCGCAACGCCCGATAATATATTCGAAGCTACTTATCACTACACTGGTTGCCCCGCTTATATTATAGAGGATAAATTCCTCGATATCATGAAAATTTCTGTCTCTGATGAGCATGAAAAGTTTCTGGAGGCAACGAGAGGATCTCTCCCAGCGCTTCGCCTCTGTTTTGAAAAGCTTACAGAAAAGCGACTTTTTACGATTGCCACCTCAACTGGAAGGAGTATTGTTGGCTTTACGGGTTGTGAGATTGAGGAAGGTGATCATATTGTCGTCCCCTGTGGCATCGTCCAAGTGTTTGTTCTCCGCCCTATCCCAGAGAAGATGCTTGTGGATGGTGAAAAGGCCCAGTGCTTCAAGTTGATTGGGCGGGCTTTCCTCGAGAGCATATCACATCCAACGGCAATTGATCCGGAACTTCTCCGTCCTGAATTGAGAGGGACACCTACTACACAGTTTTGTCTTCGATGAATGATTCTGGAGAGGGTAGACAAAGGCGTAACTCACTGCTGCGTGAGATAATCCCCAATATATAGGCATGTACACTACACCCCAATGAAGGCTGCAAGTTTTCTCTATTTGAGGAACATAATATAGAAATACTGCCATGAGACTACCATAATAAGCATTGTATGCTAGTCTGTAATCAAGAACAGGCCACATCTATCATTGATTCGATAGGACTACACGCGTATATAGGCTTTTAGGATATACAAGCCACATACCACATGACAAAGACAAAAAAATGGAGCTGCGGGGAATCGAACCCCGGACCTCTCCCATGCTAAGGGAATATTATACCACTAAACCACAGCCCCATTTGATGAATATAGTAATAACTCTAGATTCTCTTTCAGCCACCCCCGGAGTGATCGGTGCTTACTTTGGCAGATTTGGTGGATAAGGGGAGGAATGGGATTAGTGTGAGGCATGATTTCAAATTGCGAGGGATGAGGGGGGTGGGGGGCGCGCTGGTTTGGTGTCTAGATAGAATGGAATACGTAATATCACTATTATCATAGATATTCATTCAAAACCCTGGTTTTCTTAGTGATATTTGCCCGCGCAATATCGATATCTACTGAGGCTACACACTACTCCATTCAGCTCATTACCTATCATGCTGCTTCACCCCGTCCCACCACCGCCAGAACGTTGCCACTCGACGCGAGGTCTGACTTGCCTTGCTGGAGGCGGCTTAGCGAAGTAGTCTGTGACTTCGGGGATGCCGGTTGAGTGTATAGAACAACCGAAAAGATATACTGTTGTGATGAAGCATTCCAGAAGAATCTGTTGGGGACAAACTCACACAATGCATCGAACTCAAAGTAGTACACTACCAAGCCCACCTCAAAAAAGACATAACCAACAAAACGTAGTGAACACCAAGAAAAAGGTTTGCTGTAGCTTACTGGCGGTGGCAATGAGGACAAACCTGGCCCTGCATAGGGCTGAATACATCGACTCTTAATGCATCTGATTCTTTTCAGGTCATCCTATAGATAGAGGACGGCTTATCAGAACTCTAAACCCCCTAACTGCAAGGGACATTCCACGCACCGTTTGTTCAGACGGAGTCTCCGCCTCTGTATGCAGGACACCAAATCTAGTTCAAACTCTGTCCCTCCCTACCCATGCCATAGCCGTTTGTGATACGCGGACGGAAGGACCGAGAATACTATGCGATACAAGGGGACAAGACTTGACATGTTGTGACACTGGCGCCATGAGCCAGAGAGGGTAGGGTATTAAACTCGGTAATGCAGCAGAATGATGATGAAAGGGTCTATCTACAGGACGCTGCATAGGGCTGCATTATGCGGGGTTTGTCCCCTTGGTAAATGGCATGTATACTTCGGTGATTCCGAACTCTCAACCAACCTCGCGATAGCTTTCTAGCTGGTATAGATGTTAGATGCAGTGTAGAGATTTCAGTATACTCAACAGTCCCAACACATTCAGTCCTTATCCAAGGATGACGATACACACAATATACCTCCCATTACCAGACATATATAGCCCTAAGGTCATCACACTGCCGATAACCATCCACCCAAGTCCAATCTACACCATCATCCACCTCAATACGAGAAACAATCATCACCACAATGAATCCCACCCACACAAACAACCCCCTCCACCTCCACCACCTCCCCACCCTAATCTGGCACTTCACCGAAAGCAACATCCCAACCTTCGTCCTCCCCAACTCCGCCTTCGGCTTCCTGGGCGCCCTCTCCGGCCCAGCCCTAACCACCTCCCCCACCCCCCCCCACCTATCCACCCTCCTCCCCCGCCTCCCCCTCCTAATCCTCTTCAACTGGGCCCTCGTCTTCATCTTCGACCTCTCCAACCAACGCCTCCCCGAATCCATCCACGAAGACCACCTCAACAAACCCTGGCGCCCCCTCCCAACCAACCGCATAACAGCCGACCAAACGCGCCGTCTCCTTCTGGCTACCATCCCCATCGTCCTAGGCATCACCTACACGCTAGGCGTATGGCAAGAAACCTGCCCCATCCTGATCCTCACCTGGATGTATAATGACCTGAAGGGGTGCGATTAACTTATTCGTGATGGTATTATCGCTGTTGCTTATGGGTTGTATAATATTGCGTCGCTGAAGATTGCCTGTACCGGGGACGAGGGGGAGATACAGCCCTCTGAGCAAGGGTATCTCTGGACGGTCGTGATCAGCGGGGTTATCTTCACGACGATGCAGATTCAGGATCTGAAGGATATGGCGGGGGATCGCACCCGCGGGAGACAGACGGTTCCGCTGGCGTTCGGGGAGGGGTGGTCCAGGTGGTCTATTGCGGGGTTTGTTGTCGGGTGGAGTGTTTTCTGTACGTGGTTTTGGGGGTTGGAGGGGTGGGTGTGGTATGTGGTTGTTGGGGGTGTAGGGGGGTTGGCTGTGGGGAGGGTGTTGATTGGGAGGACGGTGATGGGGGATGCGGCCGCGTGGAGGTTGTGGTGTGTGTGGTTGATGGTGTTGTATGGGTTGCCTTGTTTGGGGGGATGGGGTGGGAGTGGGAGGGTTTGGTGTAGATGATTTACTAGATGGGATAGGGATTGGGTTGAGGGTTATTGGGTTTGTATGCTGTGATAGATATTCGCAGTTTATTTATTCATTAGCAGTCATTGGATGATGTACGAGTTTAAGGATTTATTAGTGAATTGTCAGTATTCCCCGAAGAGGTAATTATTCAATGCAGTGTCTGTGATGGACAGACTTGAAACGAATAGAGTAAGTGGGTATCAGTACTGCAATCCACAGAATAGGGATAACTGCACATGTCTGGTGAGTCTAACATCAATAACATTGGTGGACGGAGGAATGGCAACTGGTTGCGGAACGGGGATGTACCTTAGAATTGATTACATGCAGGTAGCAGCTTCTTTGTTCACTACCTATATCCATGAGATGATAGAATAGATGAACTCAAATGTATACTGACATCTACTGCTACCCTACAACAACAGCATCCAAACAGTATCCGCGCCCCCAACTTACACCCGATAACTCTCTAATACGTATACTTAAACCCAGCCAACCCCTCAATCGGCTTTCCCCCACGATCAACCCGCTTATTCGCCCGCCAGAACTTGACGCTGAGTCCCGCCACAACCACGATAATCAGCGCGTTAGCGATCATCGTAGTCAGCAGCCCGGGTCGGTAGTTCGGCGCATCTTGGGCCCTAAAGACTGTTGTCCCGATGATGCCTCCGATACTGCCCCCGCCAATGAGGGTAGCGGATGTGAATGCGCGTTTCCATTGGCCGCGGACGTTGTTACTAGTTCGCTGCATTAGCTTTGAGTGATAAGATATAGAAGGGGGGGGCTACCTTTGCCATGAGACTAGCGCTGGACAGTTCGCGTTCGCTATCCATCCATCAGCATGACGATTATACTTTCAAGCGAAGGAAACTCACCAGCAATAGTCGCCAGAAATACCCCAAAATACCGTGGCCCTGACTCCTTTAGATACCCCAACAGCGCAAGCCCCAGCAGCCCCATGGCAGCATTCGCAGCAATGATCGGCCCCCTCAGGTGCCATCTATCGGCATAGACCGCCTGGGTGTACATCACTATCGCCGCTGCCACATACGGCGGAGCCACCAGACACTGGGCCTTTGCTACCGAGAACCCCATACTATCTTCCAGAATGATGGGAAGGAAGTAAGCGATGGAGTAGCTGTTCGCTGTGGTGAGCATATACATGGCAGCGTATGCCCAGACCTTGCTATCTGCACCGCTGCGGAGGTAACTTTTCAATGTGAATGGCTCCATGTAGACGTCTGATCGGTCATTCTCGATGGTAGCTACCACGTAGGCGGCCTCGGATTCGTTGAGGAAGTGCCATGACTTGGGGGATTGTTCGGGGAAGTCGACAAGGATGGCGTAGGATCCGATGCCCATTACGCAGGTCAGGATGCCTTCGATCTGTGGTGGTCTGCATTAGTGTTTGTCTGTAGGGTCTGTGGGGTAGGGGCAGTACAATGAAGATCCATCTCCACCCGGACTTGCCGCCGAGTCCATCCATCTGCATCAGTCCATATGCGAGAATACCGCCGAATCCGGATGCCGTACTGCCAATCAGATAGAAGAGGGCATTCCGCTTCTGTAGTTCGAAGCGAGGGTACCAGGTACTAAGGAGGTAGACGCATCCTGGGTAGAAACCGGCTTCCAGGGCACCAAGAATGACCCGCAGTCCAGCCAGCACTGGCCATGTTGGCGAGAGGCCAAAGCCCTAGTTGTAATCAGTCAACGCCTCCACTACCACCTCCAAACAGTATAACACCCCATAATCATAAAACTTACAATCATCACGATTCCCCACATCAAAACAATAGCAGAAAGAAACAGCCTCGGCCCAAGTTTCCGAATAATTACCGTCATGGGGGGCTGAAAGACGGTATAGGTGATGAAAAAGACCAACGAGCTAATACTGTAACCATTATTCTTGGCATTCATCTTCAATTCTTCCTGCATCCTATCAGTACAACAAATTGAGTTAGCTTAATCTCTTGGCCAAGCCACGGCCTTGAAGCGGGGTTGAAAGAAGACTGGAAAGCTCATACCCGGCAACCGAGGCAGCTCCCAAGTTGGTTCTATCCAGCAAACTGATGCAATATAGACAACCCAGTGGAATTACCAGACGAATGTCAATTCGTCTCGTGAGTCTTTTCTTCTCTTTCGGAGTGAAATAGTCGAGGGATTCGCCGGGTTGGATGCTGTTCTTCTCGGCATCTTCAATGTGAGATGCCTCTAAGGACTTTTCTGTTTCCATTGCTGCGGGTACGGGGGATTCTTCTTTCATGTTTGGGGGCTTCGGAATGGAGGATTGGGATGCATTCTTTGACTGCTGTAATGGGATGGCATTATATAGCTGTCAAAGGGATAGGCATAGACGAAAGTTTCCCCGCAGGATGACCCCGCAGATCTATTACCCCGGATTTCGCCATCCTAGGCCAAGGTTAATTATGACTCGAGGAGAGAGAATTGAGTTGTGGGGAGCGATAGGACACGTCACGAGTCCCGCAGCTGTACGGTAGTAGATGGAAAGTTCACGGCAGGTCACTGTGTACTTGGCACCGAGGGACAAGAGAATCAGTGGAAGGGATCATTTGGGCCCTGTTCCGTGTGGCGAAGGACTCGTATAATACGATAGAATGGATCTTGGTTCTCTTATAGCCAGAGCCTGGATCATCTCTGGGTATATTAGAGTTATCAATATCGTTCTCGAGTCTTTCGGCTCTCCCGAGGCAGACCGGGGAGGAGGACTGATCTGGGGGATTAGAGTTTGTTATCTCTATTCCAAGTCATGACATCAACATGTCCATGTGAGATATGATTGTACCGTCTGATTTGGCAAGCTAGTGGCCCAAAGTACCTAAACGGAAGTGTTTCCGCGATTCATCAGCATTTCATCAGCAGTCTGCGCTGCAAGTTCAGTCTGCGGGGCCTTTTATAAGCTATTCCTCTATGAAAACTGCATGTTGTATCACCTCGATCGTATAAGAGGCTGTTGGAAGATAGCCCTAAATCATGAAAATGAAAGATGGTTATCTCTGATGAGAGTTTGTGAAGGTGGGGGGAGATCGCTAAGGATATAAATGACATATTCCCGGCCAATGCTAGATGAATCACCGATGATATCCGTGTCTAAGCATCACGGTATGATGGTACCAAAACATAAACCTCACAACTCTAGTGGTATCTAAACAAGCCCCTTCCATAAATCAAACCAGTCAAGCCTCAACGCCAGCAGAAATATAGACAGCCACACATTTAAAACCCCCCAAAAGGATAATGGCTAATGGAACGATGTGGCGCAACATAGTAATCCTGGTATGGATGATTCTCCATCGAAAAGTCCGCAGTCGCCATGAGCGGATTAATCACCCCAGCTGGCACCTTAGGCCGGGCGGGAGTATGATCCGCGGTCAAAGGATGGTCACTGTTGAATAACGCTAGGATATCTTCCGACATATGCATTGGAGGTCCGTGAGAGTCACTCCAGCCCCAGGCTTCCTGAAGCTCCTGCTTCACGTGCTCTGCCTTCCAGCCCGTCTGCTTTATGATGTCCTCGAGGATGCCCAAGGCCTCTTGTTGAGCTTCCCTAGTTGCCAGGCACTCTGCCGCAATAGCGAGGAAACGTATTGATAGACTCGCCACTCCGCTGCTTCATATTAGCCATTAACTCAATTATATGCATCCTGGCAGTCAACGTACCGATCCCTGGAGTGTGCCACGATGCCGCAGATATCCCTTGCATGGCTTTGCTGTACGGTCTGCATCTCGGCACTGTACTCTGACTCGACAGGATTGGTCTTCGTAAGCAAGATGCGTGCAGTGTGGTATAGTAGTCGAGCGATGATCGTGGAACGCTTGATCAGCCTGTAAATGTTAATATGGCATGTGCGAATAGATCAACCGATGCTCACCATATCTGTGGAAAGACGGATTTAGAGTTTGTCTGCCACGACTGAATATATCCCAGAGGCATCATGGACCGCGGTACAGCTCGAGCCCACTGATCGCACCACTCATTATAAGTGCACCATTCCTGATAACGTTGGCTAATCCGCACGTCGTTGGCAGCCTCCAGTGCCGGTGGTTGGGCTAACGATCGAAAATTCGCAATTTTGGCGCAAATGAAGACCATCTGATGCGTCCAGGCTTCTTCATTGCCTGCAACACTTGGCTGTGCGTGATTCAGATCCAATTCAACGCCCCACGTGTCCGGGTCCCAGGAAAGCGTCCAATTGAAATGCAAACAGCTGAGTAGTTCCATGCTTACATTCAACCAGAAACAAGCACCTCCCAGTCCCGGCGTTTTGGCATTCCAGTGACACTCTTTGATTAAAGCTCGCGCACCAGCAATGTGGCTCATGCCCTGAATTGGTCGGCCAGACATTAACTCGTAGATGTTCAGAAGAATCGCCGTAGTTGCGCATAGAGCCGAGTCACGATCAGGGTCTTGTAATGAGCGAAGAAGATATTGTGAGGCGACATTGTGATGTTCTGCGGCCTTCTCCTCCCCGTACGAGGCGTCCACGTGGAAAAGATGCCTCGCACCGCATGCCAACAGGGCTTTGAGAAGCATAGGTTCTTCGAGCGCATGGAATGGCAGAATATGCGTGAACTATGGAAATAAGCAACTGACAACACGTCGCAAGGATCGACAACTTACATGTTTCACCGCATCCATCGAATCCATCCATAGCCCGACCTCTTCAACGAATACCTGCAGCAGGTATACTTCCTCTGGGTTGTTGAGACAAGTATGGTTGATGGCATTTATATGGCCATCTTTTGTGGACCTGAACGGGGCAAAGGATGCACTCTGGCCGTAAAAAGCAGGGGCATTTGGTGGGCCGCTAAACGGCCCTGCCAGACTCCCGGACTGGGGCGTCCCGAAGCCATGTACGAATGAGGCACTCAGACTAGGAGTCAGACAAGGCCCTGTCGCATTCCCCTTTTCCAACGAAGGTTCCGCCACTTCGGGAGGATATCTCTCAATCCCGCCCACATATTCAGACGCTATAAGCCGCGACTCATCCCGAAAAGTCACACCCGTCGCTGGTATACGGACTACGCAGTGCGGGGGTGTCGATTTCTGGATATCTATGAAGTTTAGGCGAATTCCACGCCTGCATACTCTGCCCGACTTCCGGCAGTTCTGGCATCGGTGCAAAGCCTCGTCGCACTTCAGGTGACGTTCCCGACATGTTAAGCAGCCTGTCCGCACTCGCCTCGGCTTCGCAAGGACAATCTTGCTTTTTCGCTTGGCGGCTGACGGGCGTGGCGCATCCAACGATGTGCTGTTTGGTGTTGAAACTCCGCCCTCGTCGGATGGGCTCGTGTCTTGTGTGATAGCCTCGGTCGTAACAGCCAAACTGTTTTCGTCAAGATCGAACTCTAGTATATCGGTGATCTGCCCTGAAGCGGTCAGGTCCAGCGAAAGATCCAGGTCCGACGGGACAGAGACATGGTCACTGAGAGCTGACGCCATGTCAGGCTGCTTCAATCAACGATAACCCGTCGAGCCTGAATCACAGTATATCGTCCAGTCTTGGGTTATGATCATCAGCAAACCCCAGATTCAGCCCCCGAAACTGTCACTCCCGAGCATTCTGCCAACCACAAGATCTATAGCGCCGTCCGGCTTCCTAACGCAGCACCACTTCACATAGATATTCGGGGCCGATAAGAGAAGTGACGTAGTTGACAGGGATGGCCAACTCTGATCGAAGATTTGCGCACGATTCGAAGGTTTTCAAGGTGACACCGAAATTTAAATGCATAGGCACCGGTATTTGGAAGCGATCTAAGGGTCGTTGATCTGCTCGAAATTGCTGTTAGCTTATGTCAAGTGATATATAATAGCGTGCAGTCACAGTCAGACCTTATGGATTAACAGCAGAAGGAGACAATGAAGTGTCGTCAACCAACTCACACTGGCAATAGAGACAGACTGGGGAATCTCAAAAGATCCGCGGGGAATCGTGACTCCGGGTAGGTGAGACTAGTCCCAGAATGGTCTAGGCGACAGATCGATACCGCGGCAGAACAAAGAAGCGATACGGTCCCGCTCAATGATTTCATTTCATAGTCTACTTGAAGTGGCATCTTTCACAAATTCGTATTTTCAATTATATGATTTGCTGTAAAGTGTTCGCATCTCTTTATAAAAGCTCGCAATTTTGTTCAACATTACCTTTATCAATAACTTTTGGCATTGGGTCGTAAATCAATGAGGTCTTCAGCAACGTGCTGCTCAGATAGCAGCTGCAAGAGAGGTCTATTTTATCGCCGTCTACATTCCTTCGGTCAACACCATGTACTGTAGCAGATCAGCAGCTCAAGTTCTTATGCTTTAGTTCCCAGTCTGGGGACTCGGACTCGAAGGTGCAGAATGAGCATGAGAGCACCCCAGATGGCAGCAGAGAAGAAAGTAGCGCGAAGGGCAGCAGCATACGCTCCGATCACTAGTCAAGGTTCAGTATCTCTAACTTCCACGGGTACATATCTCCAAAACTTACCTTGTTGCTGATGCATTGAATCGAGTTTCGCGATTGCTTGGACGGATTTGCGAACAAGGAGGATGACATCCTCCTTGTTTGGGCCGGTGACCGTCTCTTCGAGTTGATACACGAGGGTGTTCTGGAAGATCCAGCTGCTGGTTGCGACACCCATCACCGATCCGAGATTTCTCCACAAACCCAAGGTCGTCGTGGCCACGGCCTGGTCCTCTTGATCAGTAGTGGCAAGAACCGATACCATTAGCGAGGGGAAAGAGCATCCTTGTCCGAGACTGGAGAGCGAAACGCAAACCATCGCAAGCCAATCAGGCGTACCAACGCCCATGGAAGCGGCAGCGCAACCACCGAGCAGTAGAAAGATGTCGCCAAAGATGATGGTTGGCTTAAGCCGTTTAGTCCAAGTGATGATGAAGCCTGTCGAGACACTGGAGATCGTCACCGCAAGAGTTGAGCCAATTAGCCTGAGACCCGAGTCAGTCGGAGTAGCTAGCTTGACTGCCTGAAAATACAGGGGCGCATTGAAGACCATGGTGTTAACGGAGATGGCGCCGAAGAAGTTTCCAAAGATAAGGCTGGCACGAGGCTCCTGTACCAATAGCGAAATTGGCATAACTCCCCGCTCCACGGTCCGCTCATAGCGAACAAAAACAACAGCTAAGATGAAGGATGAGATCAAGGACGTGATAACAATGGGGTGAGTCCAGCTGAACACATTACCACCCAGATTCAGTCCCATAATCAATGAAGTCACACCGACGACAAGTATGAACGAGCCGACAAGGTCAATGCTCTTGAGGAGCTGCATCAGACTCTTCCTCTCTGTTTTGGCCCTCTTCAAGCCCAGGTCGGCAGGGGTTGTCCAAGCTGCCACGATGAAGTAAACAAAGATGAAGGGCAATTGCACGAGGAACGCACCTCTCCACCCCACTTGGTCGCACAGGAACCCGCCGAAGGCCAAGCCAAGGCAACCACCAATGCCCAGACAGAGGTTGATGTAGGACTGATAGACGCCTCGGTATTCAAGGCGCACGAGATCACTGGAGAGAATCATGCCCATGGAGAACACACCACCAGCTCCGAGTCCGCAAAACGCTCGAGCAGCGATGAAGCTGAACATGCTTTGGGCGGCTGCGCACCATGCCGTTGTGACGAAAAAGATGGCAATGGCGAAAAGGTAGACTGGCTTCCTTCCAAATGTGTCAGAAATGCGCCCAAAAAGCGGGAGGAAAGCGGTAGATGTCAATAGGAACGCGGTCGATAGCCAAGATGCGGAGTTCGAAGCGTGGAAGTAGGAGGTTATAACAGGGTGACTCGAAGCCATCAAGGTGGAGTCAAAAAATCCGATCACGTATCCCATCAAGATACCAGAGAAGATAAGCCAGAATCTCATGGGTGAGACATTGATGAACCGTGAAGCATAGCCAGTAGGCTCACCGGCAACTCCATCTTCAGCATCCCCGGGCACTTGTTTCTGGCTCACTGGAGCAGAAGGGAGTCGCTCGAGGTTAGGTTCAACATCGAGCCCTTGCGGGATTGAGGTGACTCTGGAGAGACTAAGCAATGCCGGGTCTTCCTCGGGGGCGAAGAGGGTTGAGGACAGGCTTGGATCCACATCCTTATCTACAGTCGTATCCTCTTGACTGATATATAATGATTGACGGGAAGATTCATGCAACAGTGGCGTAGATTCAGTAGCTTGGAGGGAAGATGGTGGCTTTCCATCTGTTGCATGGGGAGAAGTCATAATCGCAGTAGATGCGGTGAAGGAGATTGGATCAAATAATCACTCTAGAATACGACTTTCGAATAAACTTAAAGACCATAGAACATAGTATATGAAACTGAATATCTCCACTGAAACTTTGTTCATACAAAGAAGAAAAAGATAATTGAGAAAGAAAAGGAAAGGGAGCAGCCTACAAAGGGAGATGTAATTCAGACGGGGAGACTGGCTGAGACAAATTTTATAGAGGGATTTTCTGGTGAGTGGCACTAAAGAATGCATGCTGCGGCACGGTGGATTCCCTCCCGCACGGAACTATGGATATGACTCGACTCGGTCAGCCTTTGCCTGCTCAACCTCATTGCGCGGAAAGACCAACCCATTCTCCACCGATTTGGACGGCTGCATTGGTTGGTTCACAGGCACGAGGAGCCCAAAATTGGACATACCCGTCAAAGTTCTTCAAGTGTCATGGTAGACATGAAGCCAACAAACCCTGGAAGCTGTCTTGATAAGCGCAGTTAGCGGCATTGCTGCCTCCAACCCCTCATCTTTTAGTATGGGTTTAGGATGCATGTGGACAGGATCCTTCTTGATGCACGCAAATGAGTGTCTTGCTCGTGCTGCGATTTCGGCCCACTCCCAGAGCATCACGTGTGTCTACTCTTGCTGATTGGCTCAACTGCAGTCATCGGACCCCAAACCGTGTATGCACCCTGCAAAACCTAACCTAAAACGGGATAGCGGCCCTCACAGCGATACCGGCAGAGTACATCTCGGTAAGGCATCAATACCGACGGAGTGGACTATCCACTACTTTAGCACTTATCTATGGGGATGCAGTAGTCACCTGTGTCATCTGCGGAGCTGATGGCGTGCGAACTGTCAGGCCCAGGTACCATCATGTCTCTACCAATGGTTACTTTTCTCTTATGACATTGATCGGACCACTAGCCGAGCTCTGTCGTTTTCCGAAGCCAAGGATGAGTGATTTCTTTTAGACAGGTGAAGAGAATGAAGCCGCCGGTACTGCCCCAAGTCAATGGATCAGCCTTAGCAGATGACACAGTGCTGTATGCACGCGGCTTGCATGTTCAGTAAATAAGTGCTGCTGAAAGAACCCTGCCACATTGCACCAACTAGTTGCAGGATTCAATCCCGACTGCATGCGGTGTGCAACTGGATACTTTGTATTCGTCTCTGCCCAATGCTTGAACAAGATTTACTCTTCAACCCTCCAATCACCTCCAATCCAGAAAGCAAGAGCCATCCGGTGGCCGCTTTGCTATGACATCCTCCCCGCATCGAGATGCATGATCAACCACTACTTACAAAATTTTAGTCAAGGCCATCCTATCAGGTGCACCGTGTATACTCCTTATCAAGAACACTGCATTGTCTTTGAGAGATTTTCAAAGAGAGACATAGAACCTCTTGAATAAAAGACTATGGATGGAATCGGTCCGAGCGGGAGGCACAGCCGAAGGAGGTGGCGGGACTGATAACAGACTAGCGCATTCGATAAGAGGGTCCAACGGTGATTCATACACCAGATTTACCTGTCCAGGCCACCATTTCCGACACAGTCATTGCGCATATCCAACAAGCAGATCGAACCATAATCTGCGAACAGCTTGCATCACAGTTAACTAGCTTTTCAACCTGCTCCTGCACCTGCTTTCCTCTCCGGTCTCCGCCTTCGAATCACCGAATTACCCCTCCCTCCACCACAATGCCCCCGCTTCGTATCGCCATCCTTGAATGCGACACCCCAGTCGAGAAAGTAAACAACAAATATGGAGGCTATCGCGGTGTATTCTCCCTCCTACTCCGTGAAAGTGCTGCAGCACTAGGTCAACCCGATAAGCTAGACCCAGAAACCGGCCTCGAGATTAGCGGCTGGGACGTGGTGACGGCGCAAGAATACCCCAACCTGGAGGATGTAGATGCAGTTGTTTTGTCCGGGTCCAGTAAGTTACCTTTCTACCTATTTCCCCCGTACCCTCCCGCGCATCGTGCAGCATGCATTCTCTCTGCAAGGCGCTCCCTGTGACTCATATGTTTCCTAGAACATGATTCCTTTGAGAACCACCCATGGATCCTGAAGCTGGTTGATTTCACCAAGAAAGCTTTTGAAGACAAGCGCGTTAAGATATTCGCCATCTGCTTCGGCCATCAGATCCTGGCACGTGCTCTTGGCGCCAGGGTTGGTCGCAACACTGCAGGATGGGAAATTGCAGTGTGTGAGGTGGACTTGACGGAGACTGGAAAGGAGTTGTTCGGGAGGGATAAGCTTGTGTGTCTACTACCTTTCTTTCCCACCGATCTTCAGACTTCTCATATAGCTTCTATGGTGGGGTACTGAACCTATGCTAACAAACTATTGTTACAGCGCATTCATCAAATGCACCAAGACATTGCATACGGATACCCATCCGAGGTAGTGTCCCTGGGCGCTTCCCCGAGATGTGCCGTGCAGGGCATGTATGTCCCGGGGAAGTTGATTGCTCTGCAGGGCCATCCCGAATTCAGAGAAGATATCATATCCGAGATCATCAATATGCGGACTGCATCTGGTCTCTTCTCGAAAGAACAATCAGAAGATGCCTTGAGTCGCGCAGGTCTCCCACACGACGGCATCGCGATTACCATGGCCTTCCTGAAGTTTTTGATTTGAGCATACCTGACCATATAGAGCGATACTATACTTTCTGCCAGGGTTAATGGCTGATATACCTTCATAGCCTGGCTACCCGACAAACTCCATCTCAAGCGACGCACATAGATAGATCAAGAATAGGAATCATATCTTTTATCCACTAAAGATGCAAATGGTTAAAACCTCAAACCCAAGCGCATCTAGCCAGATGACCATAAACGATGGGTATAGAGCGACCTATAAAATCAGAGACACCGAAATGAGAAAAAAGAAACCACCGAAATGCAAACGCTCAAAATCGACAAACCCTCCGAACCAAGCAACAACCCAAATCCAAATAAAACAAGCACAGCACCACATCACCCCGAAGCCGACGGATCCTCCCTCTCCAAAAACGTCGGATCCATCTCGACCTTCCTCTCAAACTTCGTCCACCAATCGCGAAACGTCTTCAACGGAACAGTTTCCTGTCCTCTATTGCTCGGATCCTCGGACGCAAAGCTGGCCAAGAAATTAAACGCATTGCCAATGATTCTCTGCGCCAGCACCTTCGTAGTAATCTCCTTCTGCTGGCGGTTATGTCGTACCAACTCCAGCGACTGCCCGGCGCCACCACCAGCTTGCTCCGCCTCCAGCGCAGCAACCTGCGGTGCAACAGCTTGAACAGGTTCAAGCGAGATCCCCAACGTCACCATTGGAGCTGCGCCGGCCATCGCATTGCCATTTTGTAATCCCGGGATTTGCGGCGCCTGGACTTTGAGAATCGCAGAGGGTCTTTCATTCGCTAGCGCTCCGATAAACTTGAACTGGGGTGCATTGTTGTTCGGGTCAGGGAATTGAATGTAAATCGCAGCGGCGGTATCGGGCGGGAGGACAGTGCCGGGGAGGAAGAAGACGACGAGTTCAGTGAGTTTGGGCGGGAGGGGGAAATTGAAGGCGAATTTTGTGGTTTGGCCGTTTGGTTGTGTTTCGACGGCGACGATGTCTGTGAGGCACGGATGGTCTGGTATGATGACGGAGAACATGGTGGGCAATTGATGATGATGATGACGAATTAGGAGTGTTGTATTGTATAGAGCATGTAGATCAGATCTCGATCTGGTTGGAGAGGGTTTGAATCTTAATGGTGTATTGTTATAGCTGGACTAGAAACAGCCGGAGGGAATTGCGACGCATGGCTTAAAAGGGTTGTTTCTTTGGAGCTTCCGGGAGGTGGAGAAAGCAAGCTAGCTAGGCCAGCCTTTTGAAGAATTTCCTGGCGCGTTCCATGATGGAATCTCAAAGAAAGACTCGGTGACGAAATACCCGTCTTCTGGCTATTGCCCTTATCGATAAGGGTTCCCTTCCCGCCCGCCGCGCTCTAGGCTGGTTGAAGAACATCCCGTTGGTAGGGGGAGACACCCCGCGGCTGACCTTGTGATTGTTGTTAGTGTTTTGTTACTCACTAGGTTTCTGGGCTTGTATATATACGTCTTTTTTTTGACATTATTTTGGCATCATGGGCAAGTCAAATCTTGAGTTGGTTATTGAGTGCGATAGGTAATTGTTTCTCTTTCCTCCGTACCGATCGCTTGGATTCTAATCGTCAGATCCGCATGGCAGATTTCCGTACTACCAAGATAGCCCCGCATCCTATCTTGAACATCTGAAGAACTACCATGTTTTCAAGGTCGCCGGCTGCGATGCTACTCTCGGGTATATTCTGAACTCGACAGTAGAGCGGTTCGACTTGCCCTCGGAATGGTGGGCAATTGACTCCGACAACCGGAGCGTCACCCTCCTTGCTCCGGCCGATGCGACTCCTCAACAGCGCAGCGAGATTATGGCCAAGACGTTGAACAGGGCGGTGGAGCTGGGAACATTTGATATTCTCAAGGGATGGCGCAATGAGATGTATCCTATCTATGGACCAGGAGGTAAATTCCTCCTGGAAATGGAACGATCTGCTACCCCGCTATTCGGTGTCGTTTCGTACGGCGTACACTCGACCGTTTACGTGGAGGACGAGAATGGTCTACGCATCTGGGTGCCCAGGCGTTCGAGAACAAAGCAGACATACCCCGGTATGCTTGATAACTCCGTGGCGGGTGGAATGAGCACCACGGAACACCCGTTTGAATGTCTTGTCCGTGAGGCGATGGAGGAAGCGTCTCTGCCGGAAGACGTTGTCAGGGCTAATGCCACTCCGGCCGGATGTGTTACGTACACGTATGTCCGGAGTGCAAAGGCTGGAGGTGAAACGGACCTGGTGCAGCCGGAGGTCGAATATATCTTCGATGTTAAGGTCGGGGCTGATATTATCCCCAAGCCGTGCGACACCGAAGTCGAAGAGTTCAAGCTTTTCACTATCGAAGAGACGAAGCAGGCATTGGCTAATGGGGAGTTCAAGCCCAACTGTGCCGTTGTCTTGATTGACTTTTTCGTCCGACATGGTATTTTGACACCGGAGAACGAGCCGGACTATCTTGAAATCATCGCACGGATGCATCGGCGCTTGGAGTTCCCGACCGCATCACACGTGACGGTATAAACTACATGCTGACTCGCATAAATGGAATCAGAAATGTGTTGAGAAGCAAGATTTAATGTTCTATTTGATATACCCTATCACCAATCAAACGCCGGCGCTGCAATCAAAGTACCCCAAGCATGCAAAAGACTTTTCTGACTATCCGAGACAGAACGGGCCAACGCCTCAGACCTTCTGAACACTATATGTGATGGTCGTGAAAGTTCTTTTTTGTCTATTTCTTCAGGAGCAGATACACGTAGTCGATCCTCAAGGGTGCCAGCTTCTTGTAAGGACCTTCGAGGTAAAGCAAAAGACCACCGAAAGAGATGAATACGGCCCTAGACGCGGCATTTAGTCAGCTGTTGTACAAAGAACGATCGATCTCGGTCACACGGCGAAGAAATCCGCAGCAGACGGCGATCCGCAACACATGGGATAATCTTACATGTTACCCTGGCTGGAACCCTCCTCAAAGCGGTAAACCTTGCCGTGGCAGACATAATCGTAGTCATTAGCCAAGGTCTGCTCGCCCATTCCGACCTCTCTCCAGCCCTTCGAACCGGAGTCATCCTTGCCATCCAGAGAAAGCGTCGAGGCCAGAGCCATGTTCAGCGACTCGTTAACAACACAAGGGTAAAGCTCGGAGTTGACATCGAGAGTGAAATGCGAAAGGGTGTCGGTAGAGTTGCAGCTCAGACGCGAAACACGGTCATATTTCTGCTGGTTGATCGCGGTGATCGTGAAGGTGTCTTCGAAGAGTAACGGGTCGGACATGGTTGCGATGGTGGCTTCGAGCGTTCAATTAAATCGCAAAATATGTAGGGTATCGGCTTTTACGCGAAAGACGGTAGTCGGAAGGGATAAGACGTGCGCTGGCAACAAGAGGCGTGGTGGTCGTGGTAGCGCCAGAAAAAGGTGAAAGCGAAGAAGTCGAGGGCGGACAGCTTTTTTGCTCGACTTTTAGCGCGGCGCCGCTTTTACTTTCCCGGAGCTGCCCCGCAGCAAATCTTCAAAGTATTCCCGTTCGGTTCATTGCGTTCCAATCATTCTACCAACTTACACGATGTCTTTTCGCAAGAGAAATATTGGTCTTTCGGCAGGCGCTGATCGCACTGGTGCTGTTAATGCTAACGCACAGCCGCAACAGCCTCCTGCGACGCCAGAATTGACTCCCGGTGTTCGCCCCTCCCCCGACGATGGGCGGCCGACTACTTCCACTGGTACTCCGTCGCTGGATAACCTTTTAGCTGGGCATGGAGGTCTTCCCATAGGGAAGACGCTATTGATTGAGGAGAATGGGACTACGGACTTTGCGGGTGCATTGCTAAGATACTATGCGGCAGAGGGTGTGGTGCAAGATCAAAAGATTCATGTCGTGGGAATGCCTGAACAATGGGGAAGGAGTCTTCCGGGCTTGTTAGGTCCGGCTGATGCTGTTGATGATAAGCAAGATAAACGGAAAGGAGAGCGCATGAAGATCGCTTGGCGATATGAGCGTCTGGGCGAGTTTGGAGCGGGGATTGCTGGTTCAAGAGGTATACTGTCTTGTCGGATTATCGCAGTGATACTTTATAGTGTGCTAACAGACACGCTCTGCAGCGCCCTCAGGAGATCAGAGCCAATCTGCCACGGATCCAAACGTGGACAAGCGACCAGCATTCTGCCATGCATTTGACCTCACGAAACGCCTCACTCATCCTTCCATCGCCAACGTGAACTATATACCCCTCGCGCCATCGAACGAGCCCTTGTTCGTGTCGATTCATAAACGACTTCAAGCCGCAATTGCCTCTTGTCCACCAAATACTGTCCATCGCATCCTCATTCCTTCCTTGCTGAACCCCACGATATACCCGCCCGATTCCTGTCAGCCCGACAACCTTCTGCCGTTCCTACACTCTCTCAGAGCTTTGATGAGCGCGCAGGGTGCGCGCGTGACGGCGATGATCACGTTGCCCCTATCTCTTTTCCCCCGTGCCACAGGACTTGTGCGATGGATGGAATTATTGAGTGACGGTGTCATTGAGTTGTGTCCCTTCCCGCACTCCTCCGACGCTCTCGCAACCTCGGGTGCCGCTACTTCTCAGGAAGAACCACCACAGGGCATGCTGAAAGTCCATCGTCTGCCAGTACTGCACGAACGTGGCGGTGGTAGCGATCAGAACATCGGACAGGACTGGGCTTTCACGCTGAGCCGGAAGAGGTTCGAGATCAAGCCATTCAGCTTACCGCCAGCTGAAGGAGACAAGGAAGGGCAGGATGCAGCGGTGACGGGTGCAATGCCAAAGAAGGCGGATCTTGAGTTCTAGATTTCACGATGGGTTGGGATAGCCAAAATCAGACCACAATCACTCCTCGTGATCCGAACCATCCAGCATATTCTGCAGCTCGATCTGCTCGGACATGGCGGACCCAGTGTTGACCATTGATCGGAGGTAGTGTCTTCCGTATGAGTCAAGCCCCGGTCCGGCAGGTGATGCTGAGAAATAAGACCGAAGACGAGGTGCGATGAATCTCGAGAAGCCTAGATATGCTTCGAGCTGTCAGTAGCTGTCATTGGAGAATAGGCGAGCGGTGGTACCTAGGAGTAGCAAAAAGGGTGCAAAGAACACCAGGAACAGCAAGGACATGAAGCTCATTTTGACTTGTGGCAATAGAGCCACTTGAACAGCTTCAGATAATGATTATACGGACTCTTATCATCTAGTGGTAGCTTCCAGGACTCGCTGAAGAGCATCAACTTTCCCACATATGACTAAGCACGTAACACTCCACTAGCTTGAATAGGAAAGGCGTACTTCCAGCGCAGCTCTTTAAGAGCTTCCACCCCACCGAATATTTTTTCTCGCTTCCATCCCCATCGCTCATTCAACGACAATCTGGATTTGCTGGCCAAGTCCACGAGCCTCATTCTTCAATTCGATACTCTATAATGCTGAGTTGTATTGATGGTAAGCAGTGATCCTATCCTCTCTGCGCAATTGTCCCTTGCTTGCATGATTATACAAATACTATAATCTGTCAATCCCCTGAAGCTCATTAAAATAATCTCATTAAAACGAGCATATGTGATTGAGAAACGTATCGAGAATGAATAGCATTTTCTTGCGCTTTTACATTTCATCCATGCCATTCATTGGAATCTGAACGCTAACGTTCATATTCAGTCGCAGCAGCAGATCCCTTGATAAATTGAACTGTGCCCCTTAGTCGCTAAAAAATATGGATATCGAACCCACCCTTCCTATTCCGATCTCGTATATTGGGGGTAGCTACTTTCTCTTCTCAATTGATGCAGTTACGTATGTGAGACGCGAGCATCACATTTGCGGCGTCTTAAGCGGCACATTGCCTCAAATCCCACAACAGAATGTCTTCCTGGGCTTGCCCTTGAAGCTAATGCCGGAAGAGGCCCGGTTGCTCGTGGAGAAAGGTGTAGCATGCATTGTAGACGAGGTAAAAGTCCAAAAGGACGGAATGCGAGCCCTCATGGAAGAGGATCGCAAGAAGTATCTCCGTGAGCTAGAATCTCAAGGCCAGCATGCTATGCGACTACAACACGACCGGAAGGAGCAGCAACGCGAGAAGGCTTTAAAGAAAATAGAAGAAAAGAAGGCTGCCAAGGCCAAGAAGTTTGCTGAAAAGCAGCAGCAGGAGGAGCAGCCTGACCCTGTTAATAATGAGGCTGCTGCTGCTAAAGACCCGGTTGTTGACTTGTTCGCACACGATCAGCAGTCGTCGCGCCGTTCTTCGTCCGCCACTGCTGCTGCTGCTGCTCCCTTTGGCACTGCTATGGGAGTCACGCCTGCTACGTCTTATCCGCCTCTTCCGTATGAGTGGTCTGCTGAGCAGCGGTTACCGCTTCCTGATGTGCCTGCCTCATACCCTTTGTTCGCTCACCTTCACTCTGAAGGATATTACCTGTCCCCTGGGTTGCGATTCGGGTGTCAGTATCTTGCTTATCCCGGTGATCCTTTACGGTTCCATTCCCACTTCTTGAGTGTGTCTGCTGAATGGGATGAAGAGTTGGATTTGATGAGCATTGTTGCTGGAGGTCGACTAGGTACTGGTGTGAAGAAGGGGTTCATGATTGGGGGAGCTGAGAAGAAGCTCGAGGGATCGGATGCTGGGGATCCCAGTAGTGTGAGGACTTTCAGCATTGAATGGGGTGGAATGTGATGTGAACCATATTCGACGTTCTCTTCGGTCTTATTGATCGTCTCTAAGCTGAGCTCCGCATGCTGCACGCGCAGCTTGCAGCATATTCCATTGCTGCTTTTCTCCTCGGTGGAGTAGAAGCGCCATGTCAGAGGGAGCTGTGCAGCGCTGCAAACTGCATTTAGGCGCTCTCTCAAGTCCAGCAGAAATGCCTACGGGCTTGATTGCAGCAGCCAATCCTCGAAGCAGCTGGTAGAGCGGTTACCTGACAAGGTTACGAGAATACTCTACAGCTGTCGATTCTCCAGCACGCCCCAGGCAGCGCAGTCCGACGTAAAGGACTTTGATTGGAGGTGATTACAGCCTTGAAGATCATGTCATGGCTGAATAACAAACAAGGAATTAAACGAAATCATTCTTCAACTATACAATTCAAATCATCTCCGCGTACACTTGTAGTTGCTACCAAATCATCAGGTCTCGGCCTCTTATGCACAAGGGCACGTCTCGAAAGCCTTGGGATATTCTGCTGGACCGTGCTGACAAGGCAATCGGTCTGTTTCACTCCAAGGACTCACTCGGCAGCAAGACTCGTTCACATCGTGAGAGGAGCATCAATCCCTCCATCGATAATCAAATGCTGGTGCGAAGGCCGAGTAAAGTCCTGTGCCTTTGTATGAGCTCCTGATAACATCATATGGATCAAAATCTCCGTAGCGGCCCGTGCCTGCTTGATGCGAAGCCTGTCAGATGTGCTGCAGACGGCAGTACTCTCGATGGTGCATCTCCTGGCGCGTCAGCCTCGAGTAGTCTACCACGACTATGGTCAGACTATACTCGTGGACCCAGTTCTGCAGGATAGTCTCCCTGACCGTTCCCTCGTGCCAGTCCACCATAAAGCGGTCTAACGATCATTTCCAATAAAAGCCTTCCACCAACCCAGCCAGCCTAGATATAATCCACATTCCGCCACTTGAACTTCTTATTCGCTCTGTCCACCGGCCGATTCTGGAACTGACTGCCATGAAGCTCAAACACGAGCTTTTCCTCCTTCTTCTCAGAATGAGCACTCGCCTCCCCAGCCACCGCCGCCCCATCAGCATCAGCATCATCCGCCTGAGGCAAAGGCACACTAAACCGGAAAATAGTCTGCTCCTTAGGAATAGCTAAACCAAACAACCACAATTAGCAACACACACCCAATCCAAACTTCATCAATCATCAATAGCAAAGAACGAAAAGAAAGGGGAAGAAAAAAAAAAAAACATACTCTTAACCTCATCCCCCCTCGTAACCACCACAAACGTAAACTTCGTATCCCTCACCACAATGCCCCTAACCCCAACCCTCCCCTCACACCGACTCCTCACCACCTCCACCTCCGCCCCATGAAAATCCGCACTGGAGAGTTTACTCCCATGCGACTGCGGCGTCATAGGCGGCTTGAACTTTTTCTCCCCCAAGTCCAACATATCCTGCATATACCGCACCCACATGCCATGCAGTTCCTGGAAAATCGCATACTTGCATTCTTCCTTGGGGAGGTCGTACAGCCCCGAAGCGCGCTTCTGACGCGCGGATAAAGGCTGCGGCTTTTGCTTGCGCAGGAAGTACTCTTTCTTGCGGAGGCGGTGGAGGCGACGCCGAGAGCGGTTGTCGGCTGGTGTTGGGGATGTTGGCCGCACGTAGAGTGGCTTTTGTTTTATGCGCTCGGTAAAGAGTTGGGTCGCTGTGTCGGGGGAGTGGGCGCGTGAGAGGAGGGTGTGTGCGATGTGGGGTTTGGGGGTTGTCATTTTTATGGATGGTTCTGGTTTTGTGAGGGAGGGGTCGGGTGATTGTTGGGGATTGGAGTGGTGATTTATTGGTGGTGGTGGTGGTGACGGAGTTGATGGTGTTGGTGTTGGAAAATTGGTGGTTATCGGAGTTGCTGATAAGATCACATGCTGATTGGGTTGGATCCGCTGGTTGGAGATGTATGCAACTTAGACTCTTGCATTCAGCATCAGTTCATCAGGAATAAATTCACATGCGATTTCTTCTGTTACTATGATTTGATGAAGTTACAGGGTTGTCCCTGGGAAAAGATTGATCAGCTTGAAGTATCTTCAACGCTAATTGTGACTTGATGAAGCTAAGTCAAGGCCTCGCCTACAACTTGGCCACCATGGTTAATAGCTCAATTCTGACGATACTATAATGAGTGCTAACCTAAAGACGATCTTTACATCAGGAATGCTACAAGCGTCTTCTATATGGCTCCTGAAATAGGTTTACATACATATACAGTCCCCGCATCTGGTCTTGTCTGTTAATCTACGCCTCCACAACATCAACCTATGCAGCAAAGAAGCCCTCGGATCAGAGTATAGAGCACGATGTATCACTTAGATAACATGACAGCTTATCATACATAATATGCTCTATGTCTGAATGTCCGGCCTTTCTGAATCACATTAGTATGGTTGCCGATCATCCCTCGGCATAAACGTCTTCCCCGCATATCACAAACTATATATACTCTACCAACAGTTGGTCGATAATGGGACATTTCCACCAGAACGAATGTGCAGCCAACAGTAACAACCAAAATGTCCAATCCAAGCAGCCTACCTCCATTCCCCTCCTCCGTCCCTACAGCCCCTCTCCTCCGTCTCTCACTTTCCAAATTACAAGCCCACGATGCCACCGAAACCCACAACCTCCTACAAGCCTGCAAAGACATCGGGTTCTTCTACCTCGATCTCCGCGACGCCGACGAGGGCATCGCCCTCTTAACCAACGCAGACAAGCTCTTCCCAATCGGCGAACGTCTATTCGACCTTCCCCTAGACGAGAAGAAGAAATACGACCTCGCCAGCCAGAACTCCTACTACGGATACAAAGCGCAAGGCGCCATGATAGCAGACAGACAGGGCAACCTAGACGGGAACGAATTCTACAATGTTCTTATCCCATCCCCATTACACCCTCCTACACACATACTAACACTCACCCACATAGGTCTCCAAAGACGACATCCTAAACCTCATCACACCCCCCCTCCCATCCCCCCAAATCCTCCAAGAATCCCGTCCCCTCCTCTCATCATTCATCCAAACCTCCCACAACATCGTAACCCTCCTCCTCTCAATCCTAAGCACCAGCCTCTCCCTCCCCTCCTCTTCCACACTCCCCAACCTCCACCGTCTATCTGCCCCAAGCGGGGACCAAATCCGCTTCATCAAGGCCCCTCCTACCACCACCACCACCACCCAGAACCCCACCCTAGGCGAACACACCGACTTCGGCAGCGTCACCATCCTCTTCAACCGCCTCGGAGGCCTCCAGGTCCTCCCTCCCGGAGCGGACGCAGAATGGACGTACGTCCGCCCCTTACCCGGCCATGCTATAATCAATCTCGGTGATGCGATGGTGAAGTTCACGAACGGGCTGTTTCGGTCAAATATTCATCGCGTGGTCGCGCCGCCGGGACAGCAGGCGGGGTTCACGCGGTATAGTCTGGTGTATTTTGCGAGGCCGGAGGATGAGGTTTCTTTGCGGCGGTTGGAGTCGGATAGGATTCCGGCGTTGGGGGAGGGGGTGGTCGAGGAGGAGATTAGTAGTAAGGATTGGGTGATAAGGAGGGCGTTGGGGAGGAGGGTGGATTTGGGAAGGCCGGTGGATTATGAGAAGGCGGCTGGGACGGAGGGGGTGAGTAGGAGGTTGGGGGTGTAGAGTTGGGAGGTTGCAGTATATTCACGATGGTTTTCATTTCTGGAAGAGGCGGTTACAGGAGCGTTGGGGTACATGGAGAGGTTTCTTATATGATTCCTCTTGGCAGGGGTATACTAGATGGTTATGTTGATCATAAAAGTAGCCAGTATCTAGTGTCTGTAGTTTATATGATGAAAATATGGCAGACGATAGTCAGAGCCTTGGTAGCATTACTGTTTTGTTCCTTCATTTGCTGTAGACTTTTCTCGTGCAACTAGGACATTAAACTCACAATACAGTCAACAACTAATACTTCACTCAAAATCATCAGGATAATCATCCTCATCATCGAACGGCAGGCCGTGCACATCCGACATGCCGCGTCCAGTGGACTCCTGAATCTTCTGCATCTGATGCCTCGACTGAGACTGATACAAAGCCATTTCATCAAAGTCTTCACGTCTATCAACTTGCCACTGCTGAGCACCGATAGTCCGAGGAGATCCTCCACCTCCACCCGCACCACCTACAAAATCATTCGCACGACCACCACCACCACGACGCCGATTCCTCGGAGACGACATAACCTCCTCAGAAGCCCTCATAGACTGCTGGCTATAGCCAGAAGAGAATCTATGCAGAGCCCGATCCCCCGACATATTAGGCACCCAGTCATCTGACCGTAACCGTTCAACAAAGGCGCGATGCGCCATATCAGCTCCGAGGACGCGCGAGACATAGTCATAGAATTCCTTGGACGCAGCTGCAACTTGCTGGACGTGCTTAACCTGCAAGAAAACCGGCTTGGACGTTTCCTCGGCCTCGAATTCCGCCAGCGCGATGGCGGTTTGACATCCGTTGCGAATCTGTCGCCCGTTCCAGCGGGTCCTGGATTTACTGTTCTGCTCCCAGTTTGCGTCAGCCCACTCCAGGATGGGGCCGGTGTCGATGGTTAATGATGTCTTTCGAGATTTGGCTTTTTCTAGATTCATCTCCCAGATGGCGTGGTTCTGGCCTTTGTTAAGCCCCGGGTAGTAGAGAGCTAGGTGGATGCGAGAGACGAAGGCCTCGTCGAAGGATCCTACTCGGTTGGTGGTCAGGAATAGTAGGCCTTTGTAGTATTCTAGTACTCGTAGGAAGACTTTTTGTTTGGAACGTCAATGTCAGTAAGGATGGAAGTCCCTGTCAATTAGAGTCGAAGGGGGAGATGCTCACCTGATACAATGGCATTTCTTTCCAACTCCGTTTTGCTGCGCGCCGCAAGGAAGACGTCGGCTTCGTCTAGTAGTAGGACGCAATTCCACGCCTCAGCCTGGGCAGATATACGATTCAGCTTGTCTTCCACTACTTCCGCGCTTGTCCCCAAGTCACCGCAGGTGATCGGATACAGTGGTCTTTCAAGCCAAGCCGCCATACATTCAGCAGTCGAGGTCTTGCCTACACCCGGCTCGCCGTGGAGCAAGATAATAAGGCCTTCTCCTTTTCCTTTGACCACATCCGGATCGATTTGTGGGCTTTCTCCATCTTCCTTCGACTTTCTATCTGCAAAGTGGCGCTTCACCTGCGCGTAGAGCATTCTCTTGTGACCCGGCCGCAATTTGAGATTTTTCCAGCCATCGTCGGTAGGAACCGGACGCATGCATTCGAGGTCGCAAAGTGCCCAGCGACGGCGATGGAGATCCCATGCGCAAGCACGGTCGGGCATCATAACAAGCTCATCTTTGCTCCAGAATTCCTTCCTAGTTACTTGCTGTTCCGGGACAGGCCCTTGCCGAGCCAGGAAGTCATCGTCGCTGATAAAGTCCTTGGTTAACTCTGCGTCCACCCAATCGTCGTCGTAGATCGTTTCGGAAGACGATCGAATATATTCCTTAGACTCGCGGTTTGCTAGTACTTGGATATACAAAGATTCGGATACTTCGCTTCCTGTTCCTCCCATGGTACTGGGAATCGACAAGCTGGGCACCCAGTCCGGGTCTTCGTTGCGGGCTGTTTTGAAATCAACAATGATATTACCCTTTATATAGTCGGTCCGTCTGTTAAAGCTTCCCGGGCAGGATGCGCCATCCATGTGGCATGTTAGGGTGGACCCCGAATAGAAACGATGTTGTGGGGTAGCGAAGGTAGCAAAGAGCTCGCCTTGCTTCAATAACTTATCGCGCAGCGCTGGGTAGCCGCTCACAAACTGAGTCGGGACTATGCCCAAAGACCGAATGGGGCGCTCTCCACTGAAGTGAGGAAGATGAAAGTCTCGTGAAAGCACGCCGAATTGCTCTCCATCGTATCCAATCTTATAAAGTCGGATGACGAAAGGGTTAACCCGTCCGGAGTAGCTGGAGTCCAGGACTGGTCGTCCCTCAGAAACCTGCAGCACTTTCCATATACTTGGACGATTGGTTGGCTGGACATGTGGTGCACTTTGCTCCGGAGTGAACCAACAAACCACCTGCATACCTGGGTGGAATAGATACCATAGATTGCTGAAAGAGATTGTTGGGTCAATAGTCGATGGGCCTGGAGTGAAGTTTTTCAGTAGAGCACGATGGCGGCTTATTACCGGACTGAGATGACGATCCATGAAACTGACAAGGCAGTCGAGCGCACGAAAGGCCTGACGAGAATCAATTGGCTCTTTGCCTGGCTCTAGAGGTGTAGGATCATCCAGCACCTCATGTCCACTCTCTATTTTCCATTTAGCAGCGAGCTGTCGATGCCGCTCGCGGATCTCCTCGTCGTATCCGACGAGTACTTTGTATGGGCGTAAGATGACAAATGGGGCAGACTGGTCAATCTTGGAAACAATATCTTTCAAGATGGACGCTAACAGACTGGAGTTGATTCGAATACGCTCAGGGAGATCATCTTCGGCGCCGCCAGTATCGATTTTGGGCTTCGGATCTCCTTCTGGTTTCATTTCATTCTCCTCAGCCCTGATCAGGGCAAGGATTCCGAAGCGGCGGATGCTTCTCTCGATTTGCTGCCAGCAATATTGCGCAGGACCCTCCAAGACATCGATGACGTGACGTTTTTCCTCGGCATACATCGTCTTGAATTCGTCCCATTTCACGTAACGGAGATCCATAATAACATCATCGGAATCATCGCATGGGTAATGCCTGGTCTCTTCGTCTTCCGTATCGGTGGAGGCAGAGCCATTATGGCTGTGGTTGTCATCTTCCTCATTGTTTGCAGCTTGCTCGGGAATCTTAGCATGGTTTTCTTCGAGACTTTGAATTCTAGCGCGAAGATCCTGTAACTCTTTCAACAACTCCAGAGAGGCGTCCTGGTTCAATAGCTTCGTAGGAGT
Source organism: Aspergillus piperis CBS 112811 (assembly GCF_003184755.1). Classification (NCBI taxonomy): domain Eukaryota; kingdom Fungi; phylum Ascomycota; class Eurotiomycetes; order Eurotiales; family Aspergillaceae; genus Aspergillus; species Aspergillus piperis. The sequence goes on along the minus strand of NW_020291597.1, from coordinate 1,320,302 downwards.
ATCGACCGGGATCTCCACTACCGGCTCTTCAGTGATGGTCGCCATGCTGGGATGATATTTCCAAGTGTAAATCAGAACGACTGGCGAACGTTCATGCGAAGCAGAGTCACCACATTGAAGGGCCAAAGACCATGATTCCTGTACTGCTCTTCTGAGTGTGGCTTTATATGCCTGTAGGCTCTGCACATCTCCTTTGAGACAGTTAAGAGACGTGCGCTCTAGCCAGGAAAGACATAGCACTGCACATGTAACCCACAACGAAGCTTATTGTAGTTCGGACCCCCGGAAATGAAATCTGGCAAATGAGAAGCTGAGGATTGTGGTCAATACGAACTATGGCTGTCTAGAATCGGAGTCTCGGGCTACCGTGCATGAACTACATGGCGAGACCGTGTCCAATATGCAACACTTGTTCAGCTTTGTGAGATGGCGTTCTTTATGTGCCGTCATTGCATGAGACAAACAGTATCCAACCACTCCTAATTCAGAGGAGCTGAGAGTGGCTGGCTGAACAACCTGGAGATAGCATCTGGCACAAATAACAGCGTGAGAAATCCCGCAAGTGCACGGCTTCCCCGCCTGTAAACCCGCATGGAAGGAGCCATCTGCACGATAGCAGTAGGGAATGACTCGTACTTCTCCGCGGGCTGGACTATGCTTACTAGTCAGTTTGACCTTCTCGTACGGGGAAGTCCGTGGATACGTAAAGACCTAGCCCCTCAAATGTCGATAAAGGCTGAAATTGTCAGGCCGAGAATCTCATTTATGGCATCCCTTCTACGTGATTGACGGCGCGACAATACCACGAGCGCCGGATTCACCCACCTGTAAGCCAGCAGGGTAGTGATTCGACTGCACCTGTCTTTGTGGCTGAACTATGCGTGCTAGCCAAGCTGGCCCGATCACGCGGAGGTCCTATAGACGTAAGACGAATAACGCCCACATATCTATACTGGTGAGCCAGATAACGAAGGCAATAGTAGCTCTGAGAAAGGCAGCAAAACCATCATAGCCGCAGGCAAAATGGAGTCATCTTTGATGCCTAGAATGAGTCCGGAGCAAGAAACTCACATGACAAAAAGCTGGCTTAGAGGACATGGCCATCGACTCCGGTTGCCGCTTTCCCACAAGACCCAGCCAGAGCCATCAGCCCCGATCGAACCCGCAGACACCCAGCAAGATCTTAAGGAAGAGTGAGGCGATGTGATGCTCCTGTCTCACTATGTTCTGACCCTTTTATTCTAGTGTCAACGAGGTCGATGAGTTTTGCCAAGTCATCCAATGCTATTCGAACGAGACAAAGAATAGTAGTGAGCCCAACGGTGGCCATGGAAGAGAAAGGTTCGATATATACGGCGCGCACAGCTGGAAAGAGGTAGTTAGTATCGTCCAAGCGGTCGAGAAAGACTACAATCACAGCGCCACTGGCTGGAAGGGGGCTGCGAGACGGGCCTTTCGCATACTCGGCGAGCATGCAGAGGACTTCAACCCTTGGTTGGACCTTTTGCCGGATGACAAGTACTTTAGCATTGCTTGTGGTGGACTCAAGATAATACTTGGTGTTAGTACGCTATGTCCCTGGCTTCATGCATACTGATCGAAGTAGATGGCAGCGCGAAGAAGCGAACAGCGGGAGGTTATTCTTGCATTCTTTGCTGAAATTCCAGAAATTATCTTCTGGACCGATCGCTACCATTCTCTTTTCCAGGACGAGGAGGGTTTGAAGTCCTACCTGTACGAGTTCTATCTCGCTCTCCTGGCCAGAATCCAGGGAATGATTGCAGCGTTGGTGGATGTATCACTTTGTAGGTGTCGTCGGCTTTTAGCTGCAGCGGAGATGACACAAATCCAGTCCTGTACTAACATGCATCTTTGTCTCAGGGAGAAAGATTATTTCGGGTCTGAGAGTGAAGAATGCAGACAAATCGCTTGGACATGTCAACCAACGCTTCTCGCGGGCCAGAACCCAGCTCGATAAACATCTCCAGTTCGTGCGCGATCGGCTGCAAGTGGATACAAACCAACGAGTCGTTTATATAAAGCCGATCGTGGACGATCTGGCAACAGGGCAGAAAAAAGTGATTCAGCAAAATTCAGATCTGCGAAATGACATGCGCGAGGGCATAAGTCGACTGGAAAGGCGGTTGAAACCATGGAGCGTTGTCGCGGAGCAGATGGAGCAGGTCCTTCAAAATGAGTTGCAGAAAGCGCAGTGTAGGTTCTTAGTGCTGTTTCTATTCAACTCAGACATTGACTTTGCACTTCAGGGCGGATTAACCGGGAGAACATACAACGAGAGAATCGGCAGTGGCAGATTATGCGCCAAGGGTATCCCAGAAGCGACCTCTACTTCTTCCTTCGCTTGGAGGAGCAGGACGTGCGGCAGCAGCTTATTCAAGATCTCGATGATACGGGTCGCGATGGACAAGATATTGATATGGCTGCTCAAACCCACGCTCAACAACTTCTCCGTATGCCACAATTTCAAGATTGGATCCGGTCTGACCAGCCAGACATGCTCCACGTCGACGGAAACTGTGACAACTATGCTATGGCGAGATGTTCTCCATTCAGTCTCCTTTGTTGCGTACTTGCCAATGAGCTACTACAGCAACCGCAAGCCCAGGTTCTATTCTTCTTCTGTGGACTGCACAACCTGGCTGGGGAGCCCATGGCAGGGCCGGTAGGTCTTGTCAAATCGCTCATCATACAACTGCTCCTGGATAGGGACGACAAATATGATCTCCTTTTCCTGACCATTGGGCGGAGAGAAGAAGCGTTGTATCAAAATGATCTTCCCTCTCTGTGTGAGACATTTAGGGAAATGCTGGTCCAAAACCCCTCCGCTGCTCTATTCTGCATCATCGACGGTGCATCGCTCTTCGAGGTGCGAGAATGGCATGAAGAGATGGAGTATGTTGTTCAGCAGTTGTTCAACCTAACGACTGATCCGGACATTGCAACGGTGTTCAAGGTAATTATTACGAGCCCGGGTATTAGCCGACTCGCAAGTGGTGTTCCCCAAGAATGTCGCTTGTATGTGCCAGAAACCAACGAGAGAACCTCGGATGCAGGCTTCCGGAGCCCAGAGGCATTTCAAGACGAAGTTTATCGCCGTCGAGAGGACTTGGCAGATACTGCAGGGAAATATGAGGTCAACCCATATGAGGCAATGTACAAGGTGGACATGTACAGTGAGGAATATGAGTAGAAAGTGAGCAGCACTATTAGGAAGTATGATCGATCATGGTGATGAACTAAGATAGCGACAATTCTTTCGACGAATCTAAGTTGTAGAGTTGAACGATATATTACAGTTGCAATAGTACTTACGCAGTTCTCCATACTATGTTGCTCTTTGATATTCTATGTCCACACAATATTAGTGAATACGTAATGCAAAGTGCCTTCGAGCCCATTTCCATCATCTCTTGCCACCACTGAATTCTTACTAGCACATATGCAAATATACCACTCGCTCACCTCATCTACCTGGCTATATTTACCCTCAATATAGCTACTTACATCCTAAACCAAAACGACAACAAACATAACAAAACCAAACCAGTGAAAAACACAATACACCGACCCAACATACCAGCAAATACTCCCGTACAACCCTACGTAAATAACAAACGTAGGGTGCCTGATAACCCGCCAAGAAGGCAACTACGCATACATGCATGCACAATAGGAATGAGTCAGAAAGAAGCAAAATCAAACCCAGCCCACTGGCACATCTTTTTTTCATTTCTTTTTCTTACAAGGATGAACTCCTATTCGGTTCCGGCCTGTTGGGTCGCCATACCTGAAAAAGAAATGTCCACATTAATCATCTGAGTTTTGCTTTCTTTGTTTTGTTCTTGTTTTTGCTTTCCTTCAAAGTTTGGTGGCTCGGATCGGTGAATACATACTTAGCAAGTAACTTTGATGGTTGGGAGTATCTGTGGGTTCGGTCTTGGTTACTTTCTTGGGAGGGGTGCGTTAAGTGGCTTTTTCTTTTGTTTTGTTGTCAGTCTTATATTTATGTTTATTATATGTTACTGTGGTGGGTTATGTGGTCATGCTACTCTGTATTAATGGCATGATAAGAGCTAGGAATGAAGTACTACTCCGCTGTAAGTATTGGAAAACCATAGAAAGTAGAAAACAGAAAAATCATTAATCCAATAAATCGAATCCCGTGTATTCCGTACCAACAGAGTTTACCAGGATCTTCAATCCCAAGTAACCCTGACCCGACATGCCAAGAAAATGATCGATGCAATGCATGGATGGATTGCCCTGTTTCTGGTTGATGGCAATCAGTCAGTTGACAAATCGCCAGATACTTCCGGTAGGCAGGGTGGCTGCGAGAGAACCCTTCCACCGGAGCGGTAAGCAGCAGGCAAGCAGTTGGTATTTGTGCGAGGGTAAGCGGAGAAAAAGTAAACATGATGGCTGGGGATGACGCAAGTGGGCGGATGAACGCAGTTATATATATGGCAAGGTTTGATTTGGGATGAGTGTAAAGTATTGAAAGATCGGGAATTTGTCATTGTCTTGTATGTATGTCTTCAATGTGTTCCTTTTCTACTTCAATGTGCTGTATACATTCTTTATGTTAGAAAGTGGCTCTCTTTGGACTTCTCGTCAGATGTATTCAAATTAAAATATTCTTGAGCACTGCAATATGTACAAACTACATCACAGCAAGTAGCATATGATGCAATGACAAGGAAATGAGGATATCGTCCAAGATACTCGGTAGATATCCGCAATTCCCCGGCGGGTCGTCGGCGGACCGGACCGTTTGGACTGGCCCATGGTAACTGCACTGTATTTCCATGTATCCCTCAAGGTATGATACAGTGGCAGTTTTATAAAGTGTGTATATAGATAAGGCATGCCATGGTCATCACCAGGATGACGCTTCACGACTCGGAAGGTCGGCCAATTTGAAAGAAGAAAGAAGCAAGAATCATCTAGCCCCCCTTGATCGACGTAAGGGGCTAGTTTCTCACTAATTGTCCTCTTGATTACAAGATTGTCATCATCATGATGATAAAGTAATGTTACACAAGATTATCAGAAATCCTTCCGTAAGTATACACCGGATGTTGTCAAGGAAGTATACGCACCTTACACTCACTCCGTCCCCTCTTCGTGTCGACAATATCTTTTTTGGTTGCTTTACCAAAAGAGGCAACATATTTCGTTAAGAGGTAAGGTCATGAAGCCTTGAAGCGAGTCGGTCTACTATCAATTATCAAAGATGCGAATTGCTCGAACATAAATGAAACACTTTTTTGAGTTTATTCCTAGACACGGACTTCCAGGCTGTCCGCTAGCTGTCATCGGAAGAGGAGCTTTGCACATCACACCTCGCGTTCTTCAGGCTATTGCACAGCCTTTCAACTAAACATATAGTGTTCATCAAGTCATTGCACAGCTTATCCACATACTGATTCTCCTCTCTTGGAATCCATACATATTGCACATCTCCCTTCTGCTTAAGCCGGCTATCGAGAACCACTGCTTTTTCAAGGAGATCTCGGTTTGCTACCTCAACTCCTTTACGATTCAGCCATCCGTTTCTGATCCATTTGTAGATCCACTTCTCCATGCAGCTCACTGCATATGTCGAGTCGGAGTATATCGTAACATCCAGCCGAGGATCCGAAACCAGTTGCTCAGACTTCTTCAAAGCCATCCTTAGACCGAGGATAATGGATGTGATCTCAGCTCGTTGATTCGTCGGGGCGGTATATGAAAGCAAATCTTCTGTTGTTTCCCCATAGAATCTGCCGGACGCGCTCTTAAAAGCAGCGGCCGCAGCCCCGATCGAGCCTGGCTGGCCGTTGGCTCTACAGCCACCATCAACGTGGATCTTCATGATATAAACCATGGTGTGATGGTGTTTCGAGAGGAAGACGTGGGATTAGGTCTATAGCTACTGCGGATAAGCAAGCCTTCTTGTAGGCGCCCCCAGGCATCCAAAGCACGCCTTTCCGCGGGTATCTCCATGGATGTATAGTTACAATTTCCAGAGGCTTGCCTAGATATCCCATGAAATCTTAGCAAGTGGTGCTTCAAGTATTTGAATGGGCAGTTCCCGGCGTTTCCCTGTACCCGCGATGCGTGTTTAACTATTACCTCTTTCATCTTTGCCTGTTGTTTTTGAGCAAATACCTTCAAAGCTATTGGCAAGTCCCAGGATAGACATGCTGGTAGATAGTTTTGATGCATTTGAGAAAATTATTTACTTGTCAAACCTTACTATACTGTGATAGAGACGGTTCCATGCTGTCGAGCTATACATCAACTAGATAAGAAGCAAGAGACCAATGCCTTAGCAAATCAGTCGATTGATAATAAACAATACCATTTCCAGCTATCACAGTCTCATTACTTTCCTACCATATTAAACCTCCTAAGCCGGAATGACCCCAGTACTTAGTACTAGTCAAACCTAACAGAACCCATCATAGCCATCTCGACTCGATACACACACCCCCCCCCCCCCCCCTCATAAACACTATAATCACCCCATCCCCATCCCTATCCCTACTTACATCCCACCTACAACCCACATCTACAATTACCCTCCTCAACCCACCAAATGATCATCCGATCATCCGATACCCACCACCCCAGAACAGGAAACACCCCTTCGACTGAGCCAGAGCATTCCATTCCATTGCATCCGATCCCGAGTACCATTCGTAGACTAACACTACACTTCCGTTACGTGGATGAAGTGGATCCCCGGGTAGTCAAGGTATTACCAAATATGAATAGGCACATTACCTACTAGTAGGTAGATGCGGGTAGAGCAGTTAATGGGTACACTACGTACCTTTGTACTTTTACTCTAGACTTACGCGGGAGTCCGTGCTACTCTATGTCTCCCTCTGAGGGCTAAGTACTAAGTACTTTAGGTATCAGCGATAGCGTAGATCGCTAAATAATAATAACACTAGTCTAGAAGTATTATGTCTCCTCTTAGGGACTCTAACGAGTCATGAGATGACATGTTAATTGTTAATATCGGGAAGAAAGGAAGAATAATAGGAGAGTGGAGGGAAGATCAGCATTGGGGATTTATCCTGTTCGGGGTAAGCGTAACGGCTGGTAGTCTGTTACTTTGTTGGGAAATAGGATGTAATGTAGGGTGGGTGTGGGGGGAGAGTATGACAGCTGGATCATGACTGATCCTGATTTGGGTACTTATCTACTACCTAAGTAGTACTTAGGAGGATGAATGATGTAAAGCAATGACATCTGCACCTACATTACTTCAAATAATGCAAAAACAACATCAATCCCTACTTGCGTCGAAAATACACATTTCCATACAACCTCTCTTTTCTAAATCGTTTCGAAAATTGTAAGTATAATAATAATAATAAACCCCGGAATATAACACCCTGCAGACCAGCACAATGCCACAAAGAGTAAGTACTATGCTGCTTGCTGCGCTGGTGGCACAACACCCCCTCACTCAACTCACTCAACTCACACCACACTACACTACACTACACACCAACCCAACCCGACCCAACGGGTCACCTTACTTACTTACTTACAGTAATTCCATCACTTTGGACTCACCCATCCCGGTAACTTAACATACCGTCTTATGCATCGGCATTCCGCATTGGGTCCTTGGCACAGCGAGACTACCGTCTACCTGCATTTTTTGTGGGGAATAAATAGACCCTACTCTGTATTCCTGGTTCAATATGATGATAGTATCATACCTAAAGAGAAGAAGTACTTACTACCTATACATATATATATATATATATATATATATATTTCTTTGTCTTGTGGTAAGATAAGTAAGTTACACAGTATTTATCTATCCATCTACCTATCTACAGAGGTGAGAGCCAGACCCACTTTATTTTCTGTTATTGTGTACACAGTACACAACTGTAGAATAGCTGATAATCTCCTCATATGTATTACGAATGAATAATCTACATAATATAAGTACTATAACCCCTCCCCTCCAACAACTTACCTACTATCTATTACTAGCACCGCACTACTACCATCCCACCAAACGTCCATGAAATGATCCGTGCATGAACATGAACATCCGCTATCCGGCCGAATCCTCCTCTCCCTTACGGGATTTGGTCGGCGTTTGCAATTCAACACTACCAAAAATTTCTACTCCGTATCTGCGCGAGTCAGGGGTAACACATCGCCAGCCTCATTGGCAGTACGTACGTATCGAATAATTTATTTTAGTGCGTAGGGGCTATTTATTGTTTTTTAATTTATCGGGTTTCCGGTTTGCTGGGACCGGGAAATTGGATCAACTTGATGAAGTATTAGGTTAGTAGTAGACACACCGCGTGAGGGATGTGGGCAGTGTCTGCATCCATCATCAGTCCTCATGCACAGTGCTCGGAAGAGGATAACCAAGTCACCGGGAGTTGGACAGGGAAAAGTACTTCCTGCCCAATGGACAATTAATGTCAAGCCAAGAGAGCTTTGCTGTCACACACACTCCCTCTCTTCTTACTATAGGAGAATTTACCCCCGTGCATCATGCGATGTGCAGTCAACTTGCCGGATGAGAAGAAGAAAGACAACGCCAAAGCGCCGGGAACCAGACCCGGCCAACATCATTCTTGCGGGGCAGTGGAGCTAGCTGGGTACTCCCTGGAAGGATTCAGGAGGCCAAGCTGATGTTTGCTCGATCCCACGCCAGCCATCATTTTCATCGGGGGGGGGGTCTGGATCCCTCGACCTAAGGCCAGGGTACGGAGTATACCGTTACTGCTGCTGGTTATTGGTTGATAACGGCCATTTAACATACGCAGCGGGGCGTACCGATTCCCACCGTGCCATTTAAGTTGGGACCACGAGTGGCTCCGGTTGACCCGTGGCTTTGGCCTTTCCCGACCAGTTGGCTGACTAGTGGCTCCTGCTCAGCTTAGTTTGCAGGGCATTGTGCCACCGTTCAGCTGGTTCGCCACGGCGTTCAAGCTAAGCATAACAAGAAGATTACACAACAGGGAGTAACCAGGAAAGAATCAGGTGCCACAGAGTAACATCAGGATTCAAACAGTGCTAGGCCCGCCAACCATCGTTGCATCTCAGTGCCTTGTGGCACTCGAGCTGCAGAGGTTAAGCTTGCTGGACTGCTATTCTTGTCGTAGGGAGCGAGCACGTAAGTGAACAGACGCAGCCTGGCAGCCAGTGTAGGCCTGACTTGCCATTTGCGCTGCAAAACGAAGTAGATTGATTGTATACCAGCCAACTATCTACCCAGTACTGATCCTGACCTTTGCCAATCGCTCTTCAACCCGTCGAACAATTTCGGGGTCTGGTTTTGGTTTGTCACGGCGAGGTCTGTGATGTATTAGCACTGCATGGGCCACCTTAGCATGTCTCACTTACGGATCTCGTATTGTTTCAGGTCCCTTCTCTTGCCCGCAACCGGAGCAATTCCTCTCTCCCGATCGGTACAATGTCGAACACTTGTGGCATGTATAGCGTACTCGCTGCCGCGCCTTCTTCCACGTCCGTGCAGGAGGTTCTGCGGGAGCATCGACATCTCCAGGATAGCCATGCGGATATTTGCCGAGTTTAGGTCTGAGTTCGTTAGTACAGACGCCTTCAACAAATGCAATTGGTCTGGGGTGGACGCACGGGTCGCGAGGGCACATTGTGCACCGAATATGCTGGCAAGTACTGCATTCCGTAGCATCCGGAGCGAACACAGTGCTACACTGATGACAAGTACGGCGGACTCGTTGTCGGGTCGGGTGGTGGATGACATCCTGGCCGCCGGTGCGCGAAGGCAGCGTAAGAGGAGGTTGCTTGGGTTTATGCTGCACAGGGACAGTTTTGTGCAGTTTCTGCGCGACAATGGCCTGGAGCGCAGCTTGGGTGTCGTCCCGGTGGTCGTTGGTCTTGGTGGAGGGGTGATGAGGGCAGCTCTTGCAGCGGACGTGCTGGCAGTTGACACAAACTTTGTTCGGGCCAAAGGTGGTCTGACAGCGATGGCAGGTACGGCGCACTCGCATCCGGATGGGTCTGACAACTCGCTGCACGGTCGTATCGCTAGGGGACCTCCATTCTCCAGGCTCCAGGGTCAATCCGTATTTCGCAAATAGAGCCCGCGCCTTCTCTTCTTGGATGGCGCCCCAGTTGGTGAAAACGGTCGCATCGGGTGTAGCTTTGACGGTAGGAGCCTGCGGGATACGTTGGGGACTGTAACGCAAGTCAGTGCTACAACGTAACCAGAATTACTCGGCGATGAACATACGCGGGAGCTTGACTTGGCTCGGGCTCTCTTGTTTTCTGCATGACTGGCGAGGTGGTCCGGACAGTCGAGCTCCTCCTCAAAGCCATCTTCATGCGCTTAACATATTTCGACAAGCCATCATGCTTGCCTTCATTAGAAGGGGTGGGATCCTGTTGAGTCGACATTTCTCCGGTAATATAGTCGATCTTTATTATTGCTTGCCGGTCGTATTTAAATCAGATCATGTGTGGCGTCGCACGACATCGACAAGGCGGGTGACGGTTTTGGCGGTGTCGGAAAAGGTCGAACAGTGTAAAGACACTTTTGGGCGTGGGCGCTATTAATTCATACCAGCTGGAATCGGAAGGGATGGTGTTGAGTAATTATGGCGGTGATGGTTGGATTTCTGGGAAGCAAAAGCGCCGAAGAGCGACTACCCAAATTGGGGGGGGGTAACGACAAAGTGGGTGGAATAAGGTGGGAAACGAGGGAGCCACCGGTTAAGTATGGCAGGTCGCACGGGCGTGTACCGTAACCGTAGGCTTGGGACAACCCGACAAGACGGTGAGATGGGTGAGAAAACCCAACAGGAAGGGTCGCAGGGAATTGGAACAGCCTGGGGGCAAATCCAACGGGTGATTGGTTGAAGGGCGGTCAGATCCTGTGGACCGGGCGTGGATGAGATGTCCGATGTAAAGTATAAGGTGTGTAAAGTATGTAGGGGAAGGGGAGGTGACGTTGTGAAAGGATGGGTTGCAGTGGTTGCAGTGGTGGTTGCAGTGGAGGTGGTGGATTTGCACGCTGGGAGCGGAACAAAAGTCACCGGCCAAGATGGTGGAAAATTGAAGATTCACGACTGACTGACGGACTGACGGGGAGGAGAGGAAGATAAAAAAGAAGGCAACGACCAGCGCGAGCCGAACGTCAAATAGAAGCCGAACAGACTTTCTGGGGGAACCGGACGAGCGAGAGGGGGGTGGGTAAGGAAGTTGTATGTAAAGTAACAGTCAGTAAGTAAAAGTATGAGGTAGGCAGGCGCCTAAAGTAGTAACAAAGTATGGCACATGGCTTCTCACCCGACACTCTTTTCTATACCGTTGTGGTTATTTTCAGTTTATTTTAATTTCCCTATCCTCTCTTTAATTTTTATTCTCTTTATTTTTATATTTAATTTCCTTTCTTCTCCCATACCTGCATTGAGATGTACCTTCTAGATTTCACCTCTGCTTTATTAAGGACACCAACGGACCAAACATTGACATGAACCGGAGCCTCTACTAACAAAGTCAAAACTATGGATTAATTCCCCCCCAACCCATTTATAGCCAACCAGTCTATTCTCACTAGGAAGACTCCATACCCAGCTCCTATCGAAAATCAACTGCCCTGTTCTACCGTGAAGAAACCAACGATCAATTACCATGGCAGGAAGCAGCACGATCCGAGCGGGAAACAAAGGAAGTAAAGTAGAGAAGTAGCAGAAACGCTAGAATCAAGAATCAAGACCGATTAGGCAAAGCCGTGCGTCTCTGTTTTGCCGATAGGCCAATCTGGTTCAGGAGCTGGTTGGTTGATATACGCCTCTACATCCTCATGCAGCATGATGACCAGCAACTAGCGGGCGAACCGATGCGACGGGGCGCTTTGGGGGGATGGAAGATGGAGTCTAATGCCGTGGCACCCTACCCACTCTGGAACAATGCCCGAACCCACCGCGTCTCGCCCGCGGGTCTGAAGAAGGTCGCGCCGGAGGGGGGGTTGTTTTGTGTTTTGCTGATCCGGAAATATTATCAGCTTGATGCTCCTGATCTTGAGTGATTTATAAAAAATAGGGAATGAATATGAACATGACATCCTTTCATATCCGCGTGGTCGGAATCGGATGCTGCTGCTGCTGCTGCTGCTGATGATGATGTCAGCTGGAAAAAGTGAGCGGTTACCAAACATAACTACCGCTGGTATTTTCCGGGATATGCTTCAGACAACCAAAGCCCGTGTATTTTACAGTTCGTCACATAACCCCAACAGCAGCCACGAAGCTGCACGAAGACGATAGTGATGGGAATAATAGCAACGCTCTAAGTACAGAGTACATGGTGGTCAGTTATTAATGGCCCAAGGCTACCAAAAACGTTTCTGTGCATGGACTGGAGAGGATGGCAAGTGAGTTTGAGCAAATAGAGAAAGAAGCCTTACGTAGATGGCGGTGCCGCTGCTGCAGACACAACATGATGAAATGAATCATTGGGGGTTGCTTTACCCTGGCTCGGTTGGTTCGGTTTACTTCAATTTCACGCCAGGATAGCGAAGCGCCGTTCAATCAGGAAGCCCCATGGAGGATGGAACTACCTCCTGAGCTGAGACTCAACTCACTTCGACCGAAGATCCGGCCGAAGGATAGAAGAAGACTATTCAGGAGCAAGACCTACCAATTTATATTATATTAACTGTACCCGGGAACCGATTCCTAGTGAGAACTCTAAGGAATTGCAGTGTCATCATCGTGTCTGTCTCGACTGGTGCTGTTCATGACCGACTATCCCAAGTTATCCAACAATTCCTGCATAGATTCTGGTGCGACAATGGCTTCGGACATTCCCTAGGAAGGAAAATAAGGGACCAACTTACAATATTCCCATTTCATGGTTGCCTTTAACTACAAAGTAAACCCCAATATTGTAGACATCTCTAACAGTCTAAGTCTCTTCAATCACAACGAACCTCCCACAAAGTACTAGTAGGCTAAGTCCTACCCGCCCGGAAATTCTAGACTCCCTGACCAACAACTCATCACACAACGCTGGAACCATAGTACATACATCTCCATACCGAGGTATCCCGACAGATTGGTCTAGTTTACTCTGTGTAAATACAACATTCCATCCATCGCATCCATACAGCTAGACCATGCATTGCATAATGCATGACACCACGTCACACCACGATTCCTACCCTACCCTACCAAAGAAAAAAAAAAAAGAAAAAGAAAAAGAAAATAAATTAGAAACGGCAACGGCTTCATGCAGCCTGTCTTGTTCTACTGCAGTGTAGACGCCAACTCAACACGCTAGATAAGTACTTACCTGCACATTCATCATTCCTTTGCAAGTAACTGACACTGGCCCTGTAAGTAAGCAAGTATGTATGTATGTATGAAATGTGTATGTAAGTACGTACGTATCCAAGCGGAAAAAGTAGTAGCGCGAAAGTATAGGAATTTGTCAACAGTGAAGAAAAAAAAAAGACATGAAGCAACGGAAGAACTTTAACTTGCAGCTGAGCGCCTGACGGAGTAGATCGGAGAAAATATGAACCTACCGGATTGCGTTGGAGGGTTAGGTTGGGTTTGGGTTTTTGCTCCACTGGTTTGTACTTACTTTGAGTTGAAGGGTTGGTGTTGGGTGGAGAAATGAATAAGGATTATCTTTGTTGTTGTGGACACATGGTTTGATAGTGACGATGATGATGATGGTGGTGGTGGTGGTGGTGGTGGTGGTGGTGTTGTTATGCTTATTGTTGGAACCGTGGTTCTGGTTTTATTATTGCTCCTTGCTTTTGAGGGAGGAGCTTTTTGTGGTTGATTGTTGATTCGGGAAAGCCGACCGGGGAGGTACGTAGTAGCTAAGTAAGTGACAATTGAGTACTTAGAGATAGTACGTAGATAGATAGCCGACCGTCAACTACTATCAACTACAAAGTAGATAATACTCACTCACTCCTCTCTACTATTCAACACCGTACCGAATATCCGGAAACCAAACAAGAAAAGATGGACCCCGGTGCCAAACACCCGGGTACACTGGACTCGATCTATCAGACATCAGCACTTCACTTCACAGCTAGCCAGCCAGCCAACTACCTTACTTAGTAACCCGTAATCTGCAGGGCTGAATAATTAATTAATATAACTAGTTATGACAAAAAGAGAAAAAGAAGCAATCATGCCGAACACCACACCACACCACATCCCCTCAGTAATCAATCAATCAATCAATCAATAAGTAAGCTTCAAACACAGCTGACCGACCACCGATCTCCGTCTGGGTCAGAAAAAGAGGGGGGAAGGGGAAGGGGGGAGGAAGGAAAGGGGAAGAGCATGGGCCCAATCATAGTTCAGTGTTTCTTTGTATGGCCGGGATATCCAGTCCCAGCGCGGCGGAGAGCACCGAACAACTGAACCTTTCAACCTGTGGATGCCAGGCTGTCAGAACTCCTGCCTTTAGTGGAATGGTGAGATGTTGGTGTAGTGGAGATCCCACTGGGTGTGTGTGGGGGCCAGGTATGGAGCTAGTATTGATGGTGTTATTTATGTATGTGTGTATGTATGTTGTTTTCGTTTTACAAGTTAGGTATGTACTAAGTACTAAGTAGTTAATTGCTTGTATGGAGGAGGATTGATTAGGATCATTGGAGGACGTAGAAGACGTATGGAAGGTTCTATGGCTTCGATGGATTAATTGATTGATGGGTCTTAGGTAAGTAGAGATACATTGTAACTATTAAGTATCTCGTGATCATGTGTCTATGTTACATTGCATGCAATTATCATCTCTACTGGTCTACTACCTTGGTACTTGTAGTTCTACTACCTCTCATTCAACCGGAAAAGATATCCCAACAATATGTTCAACCTATTTCCACCCTTATATCATGATGATAGAAGTATAGGATGAGATATTTTCTCCATCTAACCAAGACACGTTCGATCCAACAACACCTATCTTCCTACCGCTATACACCCTTCCCTCGACACGCCATCATCACCTATCAACTGATAAAGATCAAGTAATAACAAACATCTACTCCGCACCACACAAAACAACCCCATCCACTACAGTAGATACTACCACAGACAATCCCTAAGTAAAAAGCAGATAGATAGCCCCAACAAAATAAACCGAAACAAGAAACAAGAAAACAAAAAACAAGGTTCAAGGCGCATATTTGCCCGAGTGGATCCCTCATCCAACCCAACCCAACCAGTTGGTACATTTAAGCTACTGACTTACTCCCAGGATAGAACATGTCAAACAGTCAACCCTGGAAAAGAATTCCGGTCTCATGTTTGTGATTACTTCTATCTAGGTGGTTCTTCGCCATGTGTATGTGTATATCATGGTGAGGCGATATTATCGATAGTCATGCAAGGGATTATAAAAAGTAGATCATGACAAATCTTGTCGGGGAATTTGTGATTGCTTATGAATCGTTTTGGGTAGTACGTAGCTGGCTGTGCTGTATGCCTCGGTTTGGTTCCTAATGGGTACTGTGATATAGTGTTTAGTGGTATAAGACTTCTCAGCTCCTATTGAGGTATCCGAATCTAACCTGATCATGTATACAATGCCAGCACTATAATTATAATGTAAACGCGTAGGCGTCTTGAATGACCAATATATAGGCCTCAGAGCCTACCAGACAATAGTAAATATGCCTAATCCGCGCTTTGCAGCTTCGACTCGATCGAGATAATATCATCCTCCTCATACACCTCAATCACCCGGTTAACCTCCGCCGTATTGCGCATCAACTCGACAGCACCCGCATACATCATGCGCTGATTCGGGTTGCAGTTCTCGGGGAGGTAGTAGAGCATAACGTAAGGAACCGAAGGACGACCGGAAGACTGATGCCAGAATCATACGTTAGGTCTATTTCACGTTTCTAGGTGACATAAGTAGAATACTCACCAAGGTCAAGGGATAGCTGAGGAGGATAAACCGAGGAGACGATTCCGGAAGCTCGTCGGCTACATCCTCCATCTTGGAGTAAACCTCGCCATCTTCAGGTCGAATCTCCTGGGTCTTGTTGTCGATGATATCTGTCAACCCTGTTGTCAACCACCCATTGTCCTATGATATCCGACGTGAGGCGAACAAGTTCGCGCGATAGCTGGACGGTTGTGCTCGTGATAGATAGGTAGGTAGAGAGCGGGGCTATGAAGGAACGACAGGAGACGGGATC
The DNA here is from genome assembly GCF_003184755.1 of Aspergillus piperis CBS 112811. Taxonomy (NCBI): domain Eukaryota; kingdom Fungi; phylum Ascomycota; class Eurotiomycetes; order Eurotiales; family Aspergillaceae; genus Aspergillus; species Aspergillus piperis. The sequence continues at coordinate 1,304,089 of NW_020291597.1, read as the reverse complement.
CTACAAATAATGGCCTGCGGATCCTTGGCGCGGGAGGTTCCCAAGCGGAACTTGCGAAGCTTTTCTTTGGTCTCGGGGGAGAAGGAGTATAGTCGCGATTCAGACTGCATGGAGAGAAGCTCAGGTTAGCATAGCAGGGGGGAGGAAGCGGGCACGCGATGCGGGGCAGTCCATCCACTTACCATGTTGTGAATGGGTGATGCGACAGTAAGGCGGAAGCAGAAACAGGATATTCGGAAGTGCGCTAGAAGCAAGAGGAGTAAAAATCGGTAAACCCCCAGACGGGATGTGAGCGGGGATGGACGGGGGAGCTATCTGGTTGGGGATGAATTTGACCGAAGAGACGAAGGAGGAACAAGCAAGTGGTGGTTGCTCCGCGTTTTCGGCCCGGTGGGATGAAAGGCGCGGCACTTCTCCACCTCCTCCTCGCTCTCCTTCTCTTCCCATTCAATAATTCTCCTCCCCGCCCGCGCTTGTTTGTTACTCCGCCATTCCTCTCCTCCTCCCTTCTCCCTCATGTTCAGTCGTCTCGGTCAAGTCGCCCGCCATCTCACTCGACCGTCACTCAACCTCTCTTCCACGCCTACCTTCACCTCGCCCTCTCTGACCCCGCCCCTGCTTCGTACACCATCCCCCAAAATGACATCATCCGTCCTCCCGAAGAACAAGAGGACCATTCACACGGCGGCATGCCTGATCATTGGTGACGAGGTTCTTGGTGGAAAGGTAAGAAGCGAATGAGCTGTCTGGTGTTCAGCTTGTCTTTCTTAAGCATCGTGCATGACACATCCTTGGCTTGGACTGACAATTTCCGAACTGCCAGACCATCGACACCAACTCCGCCTTTTTCGCCAAGTTCTGCTTCTCCCTCGGCATCCAACTGAAGCGCATCGAAGTGATTGCCGACGATGAGAGCGAAATCATTGAAGCAGTGCGACGTATGAGCGACCGCTATGACTTCGTCGTCACCAGTGGAGGCATTGGCCCAACGTCCGTACACCCCCCACATCGATTTAAATAAAACCCCTATGCGATATGAATACTGCATATGGCTTGAAAAGCTGACTGATATATGATGTGAATCGCAAAAGCCACGACGACATCACCTATGAATCGATAGCCAAGGCCTTTGGTCTGAACCTAAAACTCCACCAAGCCGCGTTCGAGCGTATGAAGAAGCTCTCCAAACCCCATCCCATGCAGCCAAACTTCGACTGGGACACCCCGTCACCTAGTCTGACGGCGAAGCTGCGCATGGTCGAGATCCCTCACGACGAGTCTGTGCCTTTGGAGGAACAGGCTGTGTTTGTTGCGGATGATATGTGGGTGCCCATTGCTATCGTGAACGGCAACGTCCATATCCTTCCTGGTGTTCCTCGTCTCTTCGAACGGCTACTCGAGCATCTCAAGCCGAACCTGTTGCCTCGCTTGGTCAACCCGGAGGGAAAGGGCATCTATCGCTACCTGTTCAGCACACCACTCCCGGAGAGTACGGTCGCCCCCTACCTGACGGAACTTGCTACTCGTGTTGCTTCGAAGAACATCAAAGTTGGCAGTTACCCCCGCTGGGGTAATAAGCGCAACACTGTAACTCTGGTCGGCACTGACAAGGAGTTCATGGACTCGCTTATCGCAGAGGTGGAGCAGAATGTCGAGGGAACCAAGGTAACTCGAGAGGATGAGCTTGACCCTCCCTCGGACGCTGAGGAGGGCAAATAAGCGGAACGTTGGCGGTCATAGTATGTCTTTCCAAACAATAGTTGCTAGATTTGTAGACAATGACACGCTATTCCGGATATGCATGATAGCAGTGAGTGTATGGACGTTAGGATTCACGAACCTGCGTAGATGCGTTATCTTCGACAGTGTCCATCCACATCTGCCATTAGGAACACGATCTGTTCGAACAACGCACCAACCACTCAGATGTTGTTAAGCTTTGAAGACCAGCCACCAAATCTCCAAGACATCACTAGGTAACCCACTATAAGATACTAACCACAGAGGAAGTGAAGAATGAAGGCTTATTCTCGGAGACCAAAATTCCAGAATCAAATAAGATTACCCAATAGTTCAAGTGTATACATGAAGGAAGGAAAACCAGACAGACTAAGATAGAGATGCTTATGGCGCGCCGCTGCTGAGTGCAGAATAGGGGAAACAAAACCAGAGACAGACCAAAATGAAAGAGGGGAAGAGGAAAGAAGGGGAAACGGGCAGAGACGTTAGGTGGCACAATGATATCGCAACGTCTGAACACCCGACAGAAAGGAGTATAACGTGCAGTCCATCTCGCTAAAAAAGGTTCAGCTGAGATCCCGCCCGACAGTGCAAACTTGGTGAATGAAAGAAAGGACCAAACGTATCCCGGATGCATATAGGAAAGAGATCAATGAAGATGAAAGTAAAGACGAAGAGTTAAGATGATCAACGGCTGCTGAATGTGCAAAAGATCTGAATTGCTCGTCCAGCGTGGCCGACAAGACGAAAAGGAAGGATGATTCTGCAGCTCCGGATAGTACCACATGACATATGCGGACCGCGACAATAGCGTACCTATATTAATGCACAGATCTATTGACAGGCTCCGTTCTCGTCCTTTCAAAGATCGAGAAATCGTCAAAAAAAAATCAATCTTCCAAAAAGAGATAATAATAATAACAAACAAAATAGAGGAACAAAGGGGGAATCGAACGTTCATGGAGACGATGGCGGCATTAGGGTGTGAGAGCAGACATCATCTGAGAGTGAGGCTCGTATGGTATAATGATCACAAAATCAAAACGCGTTGACAAGCCACATGTTGCAGCAAGGCAAGTGGCCCGTCTCTGTTGCTGACCTCTCTTTCCAACCGGGAGTGACTGTATGTGTTTTTGCTTTCCTTCCGTATCTCGACCTGTATGTATTTCTTTTAGATCCAACGCCTGTCCATTACATAATTATACATTTTCCACAGCAGCCAGCGTCATCGCCAGGCTCGCTGACGTCCATTTTTCCTTCCGGGGCGCGTGAGCCGCCACCCGCGCCGGACGGGTACGATGACATCTCTTTGTTGAACCGACGAATCTCGCGCACCAGGTCGTAGAAAGCGTTCTCAACGTTGATACGGGACTTGGCGGATGTCTCGATGAACTTGCAGCCGAACTGCCGTGCTAGAGCCTCACCCTCTGTAGAGATAGAATCGTCAGCCAAAACCTCCCGCGACAAGCAGATGCTGGACCGGGAAACCCACCTTCTTCGGAAACAGCCCTCTCCTTTTCCAAATCGCACTTGTTGCCGACCACGATGATGGGGAAGTAGTCTTTATCCTTGACTCGCAGGATCTGTTGTTGGAAAGTCATAATTTCCTCGAATGATTGGCGCGACGTTATCGAGTAGACGAGAAGGAAACCTTCGCCGGTTCGCATGTACTGTTCACGCATCGCCGAGTATTCTTCCTGTCCGGCAGTATCTAGAACGTCCAACAATGCCACCTCCTCATCGATGACGCACTGCTTGCGGTAGGAATCTGTTCAAACACGAATCGAAAAATAAGCCACACGGTCGGAAAGGTACAGCAGAGCTCAGCGCCCACCTTCAATTGTCGGGTCATATTCATCCACGAAGTGGCTCTGGATCAATTGGATGGTCAAGCATGACTTTCCGACACCACCACCACCGACGACGACGAGTTTGTATTCTCTTAAAAACTATATGCGACCGAGAGGTGAGCGATTCGTCTTGTTTCCGGGGGGGGGGGGGGGGGGCGGCGAGGGAGTTCGGAGAACATGGAGAGAAAGTGAAAGGTCGGAAAGGGAGGTGACAGGAGGCACATGGAAGCTAATGACGGAAAGTGGAAAGCACAGCGACAAGGCTTACCTTTGAAGCCATTCTGGTAGGTTCTGGCTTGGTATTATGCTGTGAGGGAGGGAAGGGAAAGAGGGGGGAGAGAAAGAGAAGCGGTTAATCGAAGCTATCCCAACAGGAGCTGTGACAGCGGGTCGAAGGAGCAGCAACACAAATTTCTTTTGCAGAAAGAGACAAGACGAGCAAGAGTCGGGGCCCAGGTCGTCGGGGGTTTCGCGCAAAGCAAAGGCGCCTAAAGGGCAGTCCACAGCAACGGCGGATCTAATTGATTAGGCCAAGCTTAAAGCAGCAGACTGGGGGGGTAGTAGTAGAAGCAGAAGTGCGTGTGGGAAGCAGGATCCAGGGGGGGGTCGTGGAACTTTGCAGGCAGGCGGGAATCGAAAGGCGAACCGGCAGGGTTTCTGCGTAGTCTGCAGTTCGTCTTGACCCAATTCGTTTTAAGCGACCAGGGAATATGGAAAAGTCAAAGGGAACTACTTAGAACACCTTCGAGAATCAGGGTGGATTCAAGGAGGAGAAGAAGAAAAGGAAGAAGAAGAAAGAATAAAAAAAAGAAAAGTAAAAAGAGAAAAAAGGGAAAGAGAATGGGGTGGAGAGACTTGGGGAGGGGAAAGGGGAGAGAGGGAGACACAGAGAGAGAGAGGATGATGATTAAGGAGAGTTAAGCCAACTGAGGAACGGAGGTGGGGATAGGCAGAGCAGCCCAGAAAGGAGGAGTCTAGATAGTCAACTACTGAATACTAACTAATTAGTAGTGGACAGACAGACAGTCCAGTAGAAAGTAGTAAGTAAGTACTTAGTAGTATGATTGGAGAGGAATTTCTTCTTAACTAGTAGAGAACACAAGCCAAAGTCACAAAATGAAATAACTATGTAAATAATAATTATTTAACCGCGGGATAAGCGCCTTGATTGGTGTGGAACAACCCCTACCGACGCAGTGAAAAGAGCGCAACTTCCATGGAGAAATTGATATGATGCGGCTGCTGATTGGAAGGAAGGGGATTTCGAAGGTTCGCCAGAATTAATCTTACCATAATCACTAATGATATGATAATCCTCCTAGTGCAGGAGTCGGTTAAGTACAAAGGTCCTAGTCTTATCTGACTAGTACTGCTGCTGCTACTGCTGGTCTTTAAAAACAACAACTTGCCTCCGATTAGTGGGCAGGAACTATGAGTACTGTATTGAAAGGGGGGAAGAAGGGAAGGGAAGGGGAGAGACAGAGAGACAGAGACAGAGACAGAAAGAGAGAAAGAGAAAGAGATGAGCAGTGAGTGGGTGTGGCATTAACCGGCAACGCGTGTGGATTCCCACCAATCCAGCCAACTGTTTAATTTCACTGGTCCCGGTTGGCCCACCCGCCGATAATTAACCTCAATCGTCCGATCGCAAGATATGAAATGAACCTGAACAGCCAGCAGTCAGTCAGAAGTAGATTCCCCAGACAGACCGACGGCCTAGTAATTAAAATGGTTCTGTCAATCCTAGTTTGACTTATCTTCACCCAGTCCGATCATCCTTGACAGGCTACTGCAACGGTATTGGAACAAAAATGAGTCAGTCAGTGGGTGGGAGGAGGAAGAGGGAAAATGGTTGCATAGTGAGGTAGCCTGAAAAAGGGGGCCGGGGATCGAATTTCCAGGGCACACCCAAGATTAATGATCCATTGGGTCTAGTCTCTCGCTGTCCCTCTCTCTCTTCCTCTCTTCTCTCTTTCCCTCCCACTGCCAATACCCGTAAGTATTTGGTGGTTAATGGTTAAATAATACGATGAAAATAATTTAGTCCCCTGATACTATCTAGTTACCTGGTTCACTTACTTGGTATAATATAATGGATTTCATTTCGTATTGATGATCTGACCCAGCAGATACATACCACCACCACCAAAGCACTCAATAAATGGTGACTTTATTTATTAGCCTGGCACAAAACAATATAATCCCCGAATCTACTAGCAGTTATTATGCAACTTGATTCGACTACATGACTTGTGAGACCATTCCATTCATCATACTATCTATCTCTCTCTCCCAGATTAATCTTCACCAAGATCCACCCACTTTTTTTAGCGCCGGTCGTTAATGCTTCTAAATCGTCCAGTGTGTCTCCATCCCAACCTTTCCCCCCTCCCCCCCTGAGGGTCCTTTTTCCCCCCTGCTCACCTTACGCAACACAGTAAACGAACGAGTAGCTTCCGGATTCCAAGCCAATCACCGTGAATCCTACTGGGTGGATGCGCTCCTCTCTTGACTCTGCGTCCCGCTCCGGTTCCTTGAACAAGTGAACTCCTTCGGTCCCAGGGTGCAGTCTTACTTACGCAAGCACGGTACGAGATGCAACAAGACGAACACCCATTGCTAATAAGTTTCCCGTCCGACTCAGTCAAAACCTCGGAACGATCCATTGAACTAAAGGCCCTGGCCGTTACGATTTAATAGAAAAAAACGGGGGCGGATTTCCCGAGAGGAAGTTCTACTGGATGCGAGTTCTTACTGTGGGCGCGTGGAGAGGAAAAGAAAAAAAAGAGGGTAAATGTGTGAGTGGGAGACAAGAGAGAGAGAGAAAGACAGCATTCATCCGAGAGGTTCTTGTCCTTTTCCCGGCAACCGTTTTCCTTCTAGAAGGGTAGAAAACCATTCTCAGCCTTAACAGATGCTACCTGACAGCTCCGATTTGACACACCGAATTACATCATGATTCGAAATATTGAGTCTGGATTTGGCTTCGTTTTGGCTTCGACAGCGTCATGGAATTGTGTCCCTGAGGGAGAGGGGGGGGGAAGGGAATCTGAGTCCAATGGAGGGAGTCGTGCTCGACTAGTCCAGAAGAAGCCTAAAATAGCCCCAGAGGCCGAGTTCAGGATGTTCTCCACGCCTCCACTTTGCCAAAGGTGATATATTGGTCTGTGAGACCGTCCGATCCCATAGCCCAAGTTGTGCTACTCAATCAACCATTGGCGAATGAGGCGGCGACATCGATACAACTCCTTGCTCCTCCTTCGGTGATGAGCGGAGTAAATCCCAGATGATACCCTCGAGTGTCAAAAGATGACGTCCCGCAAATTTTAACCCCGGAAGTTACTGAACACATTTTTGCATCCTTGCATCCCAGCTGCAGCTGGGGGAGATTTTGCCTTGCTCCCCGTAATACCACTACTTCCTGCAGTGTCGTGCGTTGATCCTTTCCCACCACATGCGCTTCTCATTGAGTCTCTCCAGGGTGTTGTTTCCCTTATCTTCTCTTTCTGCTACTACCACCCTGGAGCGAAACTAAACCCACCCGTGTTCCCGAGCCATGGCACCCAAGCCACCGACTCAAGTCACATTGCCTGATTTTGCGCACAACTGCTGATCACGGAAATCTCTTCCATCCTACCGACTCGTCACATTGACAGAGCCATGGGCTTGATTTGGAGGCTACCCAAGTCTGGGTAACCGACCGCTCCAGCGAACAAAGATACGGCGGCGTCCCTGCGCCATACCTGCGGGGCCGTCCGGGCATGCGACCGAGATCGGTACCTGTCACCTAACCTGACTATCGTACCAGTCATCCTCCAGACCTCAATCCATGTGCCTAGATGCCCAAACCATGATCAAACATTCTCCTGCATCAACTACCAAACCCGGCAGAGCACTAATCCAGCTGCGAAGATACCCTAACCGAAGCACAATCCCCACCGCCCTCCGATGTGCGGTCTGCGTGTGCGTGCTTGCTTTATCTTCGAGCAACAAGATGGCCAGACCGAAACTTCAATGACTAGACAGCCATCAAACACGTCCACGACGTGGCCAGACCAGAAACACGGCATGCAGCATCAAGTCCATCACATTGAGACTTGCAGTAGGCAATGTACCTAGGCCACACACCCAGTTCAACTAACCTGAGTGGGGTCACTTCACAGTCAATCTTCTCTCTCCCCTCTGTGACACATCCAACGCCTCCAACCATGTCGTCAAACGTCAACAATAACTTTGTTCCATGACTGGCGCATATCAGAATGATCTGCGGGGTACCAAGACGCCAGATAGGCGTCGCTTAATCCATCACAACTGACTTTTGGCTGACACAAAACCCTGAGCCACAAAGGGGGTCATAGCTGAATACTGCCTGCCCCCTTTTCGGATCTCGGATATTTACCTACCTACCTTGTCTATATTGACTGTCTACCAGTAAGTACAGTAACAGTATTTAGGAATTGGCACATTCCAAATCAGCAGCTATTTATCGTAAGAAAGACCAAACCAATTATCATCTTTGGATTTCAAATCATATGTTCTTACATAGCATAATTCATGCGTTCCCTTTCGGCCCCCAATGATAATATGCAGGGGTATGTAGATGGTCTACTTAAAGCTTGGGGGCCGGCCGGGGGTGTCATGTCCGTTCTATCCCCTGAAGAAACTTCAGTGGAGAAGGAGAGGAAAGGACCATGATATTTCCAAACTAGCGATTGGCTGCATATTGTACAGTGAAATTATCTTTATACTTTAATGCTTTTCGTGTCCAGGTTAAGCGATGCGCGGTTAAGAAGCCCCCTTGGTAACTATAGTAGTCATCTGCAAGCGACCTCCAGTATAGATAGATCATCCTCATCAATCATGAAGCGATGTGAAGCTTACTTGATATTTTCTCCACGGAGAGTACTACGTATAGTACACAGCTACCCCGATATATGTCCATGTTCAATGTATTGATTCAATATCTCGCTACGTACATGTCCGACTAGCTAGCTCCCTCATCTTGCATTTTGGTTTTCTTTTTTCAGAATAGACCTTCTGGGACATCTCTTCTCTTCTCTTCTCTCCTTGAAATAAAAAAAAAAGGAAACATGCTATGGGGGTTTTCTTGTTAAAAGAGAAAGAAAGTAAAAGAAACAAAGAAATCCGTGTAGTGAGACGTCATCATTTCATATCATCCATGCATGATGGGTACTTAATATTGCCCCCAGTAAGATGGAAGAGTATCCAGGATAATGAAGTGGCCAGCCATTATCAAGAGATCAGACCGGTATTAAACCCAAAGGTAAGATCGATCAAAGTCAGCATGGAAATCCTGAATGCAACAAGAAAAGAACCGGTTCTTCTTCAGCCGGCTCCCAAGTCAGAGTTGTGGTGAAAGTATCATCAATCACAACGTCCCCTTGTTCCCAGGTATGCCAATAGCAGACTCGACGGTCGTAGAGAAGAGGATTTAGAACATTGCATAGTCTGTTTGAGTCGGCGTCTGAAATTCCTTCCATGGCGTAGGTGGGTTCCGAGGTGATGTTGCTTTGAGAGAGGAGTGGGTGGTAATGGAAGCAGGGCCGGCCATGCGAGAAGTGAGGTGTGATCAAGGGCAGACTGTTAGTTTTAGTCTTGGTGTTGGTGGATGAGCTCGAGCTCGATGTCTTCCAGGAGAACTGTTGGAGCATCTCGACGGTGTAGCTTGCTGGGAGGTGAGAGAAGAACAGAGATGAAGCGGAGAAGAGACTGCGTCGGGTTTTCTCTGAGATGGGGAGAGTGGCGGTGATCATTTGATATCTGAATTGAGAGGGAGTTTTGTGTGAGTGGGAAGTAATGAGTTTTTGAGAGGGGGAGGAAGGGCTTACTTGGATGGAGACTGCTTCGTGTTGTCGGCGTCTTTATCCTTCGTGATCTCACTTGCTCCATCGAAGGGCACCCAACCTACCCGAATAAGCTCTTCTAGCTCCTCTGGATCACTGTCTTCGGCTTCTTCTTCTATATCGAAGTCGGATGCCGAAAGGTGAGAAGCGTTCATACTCTCGGCTTTCTTCACGATCAGCTCATGGTCATGAGTGTCTGTGAATCCGCGGAGGATGATAGGTGAGTTCTCGTTTGCTAGAGCCTGGACTTTCTCCTTGTCGATTTCACTAATTGAGGTTGGATTGACAGGAGTAACCATCATACCGCAGGGATAGATGTGGTCGACTGTTACTGGCAATGGCCAGTTGTACAGCTCAGATTTAAACCGGTAGCACCATGGACGTCCGTTCTTGTGAACCAACTCCATTTCTGGATCCGCGTCGAAAATCTCGCGCCATCCATACATGAAGCCGCCATCAGCAGTATAGCAAAGTGCTGAATGCCATGGTGTGACTGGCGTTGGAGTTCTCGGGAGAACGTTTATGGAGATCTTGGTTAATCCATTTGAGGGGTGGATCGAAAGACGAATGTACCCTGGGAAGTTCTTTAGAATAGCTTCTGCGAAGGCCTACAGTGAAACCACACGTGTTAGTGACAATCAATACTGTGCATGCTCGGTTAGCGCTAGAGGTCTGGGTGAATTATTCCACTCACCGCGCCTCGTTCGATCATGGATTTAGCGACATCTCCCAGATGTTTTTTATGCGACTTGCGAGATTTGGTACCATCGTCTACATGAAGATGTTCCAGGTCTTTGGTCAAGAACTTGATGTATCCTCGGTACGTGGTACAGAAGTTTTCATCGGTCTTGATCTTAACAGCGGCGTCAAATCCCTCCGGGGTGTACTTTTTGATCAGCTCCTGGCGAAACTCTGGGGCCAATTTCTCGTACGTCTCGCCATCAAGGTTGACATCCTCATGGATGTGAACCAGGTTGCGCAGTCTGGCGAACACGATATGGTCGTACTTGTTCTCAACTACCATTTCTCTCAGTGCATGGCTATACTCCCAGACGTCTCTGTCAGACACGCCGAGAATATCTATCGACAGTCAGTTTCTATCTGAGCATACAAGATCATGAGTATCGTCTTCTCGACTTACCGTTATACACGAGGCCATCAGACACGATGGTGAGCTTTGCTCCATATTCATAGACGTCACCGATGGCAGCGCAGAGTCCGTTAAGGTGCGCGAGAGAAATATCTTCGCCTTTATCAGGAAGGCTTCCCAAGACCTTATTCTCCCGGTTCGGGGATTTGAAGGGGAAAGCCGGTAGGATCATCTGGATCGGCTGTTTGGCGCGTATCTGATTACACATCTTGGATAGAAACATAATGTTTCCATCGCTGGTGTGGTCTCTTGCCGTTGCTGGCACCACGCTGCGATACCGACCGATGACTTCCATGACTTTGAAGGCCTTGAGCAGTGGATCATCATCGTACTTGCATTCTGGGATTTGTGGGTCGATGATCGACTTGTCCAACTCCATATGGAAGACGCCTGATTCCGTATTTAAAGGGTCTGCCTCCATATGGAGGGTATCTGATTCCATATGAGAATGGTCTGACTCCAGAGGAGGGGTGTTTGACTCCACAGAATTGACATCCGACTCCATAGGGAAACCGTCTGACACCATATGGGAAGAGTCTGATTCCATAGGGATGGCATCCGCGTCCACAGGAAGCACCTCTGACTCCGTATGAATGGTATCTGACTTCATAAGGAACATATCCGTCCCCAGAGAGACGATGCCTGATCCAAGTTTGGGTGTGCCATCCATATTGGCGCAGTTGAGATCCAGGTATGGGCAGGTGTGTTGTGTGCATCTCAGAAGAATGAGACGTGAACCAGTACTCGTCCAGATAACACGGTGTGAGACTGCACTTCACTGGCGACACGCCGACTAAGCGATGCAAACTCATGTTCGACTCTGGCTTGAGCTCGGCGTGAACCGTTCAGGGCTCAGGGACCGTGATGTCAATCACCAAAATCAACATTGCTCGGTGCCGGATGCAGTAATGCATGTACCCGCCGGAACCAGACGATGATAGCCCCTTCGTGTACCCTCACCATTCAATTTCAGGGTAACAGGTGGGTGCAATGCTTTGCTGGCATTATTTGCAGCATGCTTATAACTCGTTCAGCCACATCGAAACGAGATGTCTTAGGGGTGGTGCGAACAAGAGAGAGATTGAGTTGAATACTAGTAGTAGTCCTACACAAGAAAGTTATATACAATGAGCCGGCAGGGATAATGCAGATCGATTGTCCCCTCGGGTCGCGAAAATGTCACCGTTGCATCGGCACCAAACCAAAATCTCATTTCAACGGCACATTGGGAGTGCGGTTATATATACCGGGTGAGAGATCCCACTTGGCGACATGGCAAATTTCTAGCTGCGGACATTTCGCGAATCAAAACTGCTGGAACGTCTATGTTATAAGCAACGGTATTGGAAAGATATAATCCATCAACGTATAACCGATGATACCGGATATAGTTGGCAATGGCGGACTCGGTAGCACCACGTCGCTCCATTCACATAGCGGAGTTAATGCAATACAGCTACTCAGATCCAGATATGTACTCTCATCATGTAATATCATCTAACCATATTATCTAGATCTACCCAAACCAAGCCAATTCTAATGTCGCTGCACAACGGGTGCTTCTACAAGCCCACAATTCAGATATGCGTATACACTAAGCCTTGCGGTGCATGGAAGTCGGCGATGCCTATGAGAAGATGTCATCAGCTATGCTGTTAATGTTTTTATGCGAGTTTTACTTACTTGGTGGCTAGGGAAGATCAACGTATCCGCAATCACAACATTCTCGCGCCGACCGGCGGCAAATACAACCACCTCAGCAATGTCATCGGGTGTAAGTGGTTCGCAGCCGCTGTAGTACCCATGGTTGTCAGTATGTGTCCATGTACCGTTAGTCCGCTGAGAGTAACATAAAAGGGGTCCTCACGCATAAACTGCATCTGCCTTGGCCTTGTCACCGTAGAATCGTACAACGGAGAATTCCTATCGAAGATCATACATTAGATAGGGCCATGCGATTGACATATGCGAAGTCTTACAGTCTCAACCTGGCCAGGATCAATCTCAATGATACGGATCCTTGTCGCGATAAGCTCCTTTCTCAGAGCATCGGTGAAGGATCTGATAGCCGCCTTCGTGGCGCAGTAGATGCTACCACCAGGGTATGCCTCACGGCCAGCGATACTGCCAATGTTGATAATATCTCCTCGACCACCATCAGCCCTCTTCTTGAAGATGGGGAGGATAGCCTGAGTCATGTTGATCAGTCCGGTAACGTTGGTCGAGAACATGATGTTGATGTCTTCAGCTTCAATTTCTGGGGCCTTGGCAACACCCTTAACGAGGCCTCTGTATTCTTCTTAGTATGGACTTGGGATGGACCATGGAACAAAGTTGTGACTCACGCATTGTTGACCAAGACATCAATCTCCTTGAACTCCTCGGGCAGAGAAGGCACAAATTTCTTGATATCTTCCGGGTTGCTCACATCCAGCTGCACAGGCAGCACCTTCACACCCTCACCAACTTCCTCCTTGATCTCCTTGGCCAGCTCCTGCAGAGACTCGATCCGTCTGGCAGTCACGATGATCTTCAGGTCCTTGGGAGAAGTGCGAGCGAATTCCTTGGCAGTGCTTCGTCCAATACCAGAAGAAGCACCAGTCACGAGGATGGTCTTGCCTTCAAGACGCTTTGCCATTGCTGTCGCCATTGTGCGTTTGATGAATGCTGGCCTGATCGCAGCACGAAACGGAAGTGGGGTGGATGCGGAGAATGTCCCGGATGAAGGGGAGAGCTGTCGCAGGGATCTGATAGTGCTGTGACACGCTTGTAAAAGCCGCATAAAGAGCCTGTCAGCTGGCGTTGGTAACGGTCAAGTTAAGGAGAAAAGGTTTCAAATCAGACGAGAAGACAGGGGCTATTGGTGGTTTCTTATGAATCACAGGCCGAAGGTCGGGATGGCGTGCGGGGATCCGGCGAGGCCATTTCGTGCTCGGGCGGGGGGCCTGGCCTCGGCTGATGGTTATGCCGGTCGGACTGGCCTCCGATGGCTGCTTTACATTCTTCCAGCTTCTGCTCCTTCCCCTACTTGACGTCTACTGGGATGGATGGCTCATTGGCGATAAGCTCACCCCTTTATTCGACACAAAGCGCTATCAGCTTCTCAAAGTACACTTTTGAGTCATTTATCACGACCTTCAAAATCTGTCAATATATGTCTCTTGAAAAGTTGACTCACCCGTTGAGTGGACTCGCTCGTTTTCCGATTGCCGGAGACACCACGGGATAATAAGTCATACAGAGACGATTTTCAAGGCCATAAGCAGAGGATGTCATGTTTATGCTTAAACAGAGCTTTCCTCGTTCAAGCATACCATCTTGTTTGGTTGGCTAGGCCCGACGAAAGCATTGATCATCCGCACTCATGCAAAGATTCAAACTGACACTGCTGATAGACCACCGCACATGATTTTCACAGAACAATCTATATAATTATCGCATATATTTTCCCTTCTGTTACTGGCGCCAGTGTGGGAATGTCCGTTATTGGCAGATACCCTCATACGACACGGACGTATCGTTTCAGTTGGCGATAGCTTAACAGCGGGAAATCTTCGAAGAAAGAGAAATCAAATCCATTTTTCCACAGCGTTCCTGATGATGAACCTGGCAATTCATGTCACGATGATGGAGAAGGTAGTTCATTCGCGACCTTGACCTTTTAGCGATCTGATGACCACGAGATAGTCTTATGGCCTGCGCAATGAGCGGCCACGAAACCAAAATCCCCGAAGAGCGGACTTTGCTTTACGGAACGCAGAACACGCCAAGGCTTCCATGCATATCTAGGTAAATAGCTGTGCATGACTGCAGAACTAGCCTATTGGGCTGGATCAAGATTTATGCTACCTGTCTGCGAAAATTAACTACGAAGACAAAAAGTCGGACATAATTACCTGTTGGGTCTGTTGGACACGGAGTTATTGCATTTAACTTCAATAAAGATGACGCCAGAAGGCACAAAACCACGGGTCCGTGAGGAAAGCTACCTATTCGCCTTGATAATTGCGACATGAGAGGATCAGTGCGAGGCGACAGCTATAAAAAGCCACTGGGCATATGATAAAGAAGATCTTCTTTCGGATACTTTGCTGTGCGAGTTTCCAGTATTGGTCTGGTGCTGGCGATCGTTTGTTACCGAACGTGCTAGCAAAGAGCTCAAGAGTTCAGGCCGCGTTCGTACAGTCCATCCAGTGCATCCACTATGATGAAAGACAAGACAGCCTAGTTTGAACGAACCACGGACTTCAGGGATCTGCAAACTCCAAGCGAAGAGATCGTCATCCCGGTGTTCAACCTTAAGATCATGTGCTCGGGCACGATAGGCACGCTCTCTAGTTGTTGCGCGCGTATAAGATGCCGGACACTTTGGTTGATCTAACATTGACACCTCGATATTCGTGGATTTCACATCAGTAGGATGGAACTAAGACGGTATCTACCAAGCCACGTTTAGCACGAAGAATAGGAACAACAATGTTATGAGGTAACAGAATTTGCGAGCATAAAGTAGGAAATTAATCACGGGTACCAAGCCAGCAAGTCTAAAGCCCGAAAACCGAAGTCAACTGTGGAGTGTATTCCTTTTTCGGCGAATGGCCGGCGCTCCGAAGGGCGGTTGATTTGCGGGATTCGGAGCTCATGGTGGTTAACAGGTTAACACCAGGTAATCAGGTCCGACGTGGTAAGTAAGTAGTCTTTGGGATCCTCAGCCCTATTGGAGGAATCGTAATTTGTAAACAGAAATGTCTAACTTATAGGAGATTAAGGTTGGGGTCGAAGAATCAAGGAATTCTGGACTATTCTTGAGCCATGCAGGTAGACTTTGAGCCCGGAAGTGATTCCGATGCTCGTGCAGTGTTTGGCAAAAGTCCTGAGGCCATGGCTTGGACAGTCCGTCATCTGAAGAAGGTAACTATTGAAATGGTTTTAGTATCTCCTTGTCGAAGTTCTGGCAATTGCTTTTGGGATGGAGTTGGGGGCAGTGGATCGTCAGGGATAGTGGCTGGTCACTCGCTCTTTGACCGCTTCGGTGCCTCCTTTCCCTTTTCCCTCTCCGGTCGACGATCATCGCTAGCTTTTGACACTCCTCCAGAGCCCCAGAGTCCAGACATCTGTGCCAATGAGAAATGTCTCATGGTCCAGGAAAGTTCGACGGGCTATTCTCGTGGGCCAGAATGACATTATTGACATTTGACACAGGTCTATTCCACTGTTGACACCTCCCTCGTCCGTCGATCCTCGCACCTTGACTACAGCCTTCACTCCAAAGCATTGGATTTGCACGTCATTTGCAACCTACCCCGTTGCACGTACCCCATGGTATCTATCGTGCAACTGAGAATTGCCCCTTTTGTGACACCTGGAGTTTCGCATGGGATGGTGCCTTGAGAGGACCATGGTGGGGACTTTATCCACCCATTAGTTGGCACCAATGAACGAAACGCCACCAAGCATAGGCTCAAAGACAAATACTCAGCTATCGAGACCAAGCTTCAGAGCCAAAAGGCATTTAGTCATCGGGTCGCATGGCATGAAATGCAAATAGAACGTCGGGCAGCTTCCCCGAACTTCCGTAAAAGGTCTCTGCTGCGTTTCTGTTTACTATTCAATGGTGGCGCTCTACCAACTGGCTGGTAGTGGACATCCTTTGCCGCTTAGAGCTTACCCGGCGCAGCAATAGCGCCGCGCTATCCAGCCTCGTCCTCCCCATTCACTTTGGACCTGCATGAGGGACCCATCGTCTATTGATGATCCTAGCCACATTCTCGCAGCTGCATCGCTGAATTGGGATGAGAATTTGCAACAGCCGTAAGACAATCGAACCCCGAGTCTTCCTTCGGGTTCCATTCCCCCGGAATCATGTATGTCATTTGAGAATTATCAAGCCACGAGGAGCAACAATGGAAAGCACGCCCCTGTTCCATGCAGACTCGATGCGAGGGTTGTACAGCATTCTCCACATGCAAGCTCGGAGTCCACAGCTTTGATGCAGCCAAGCCTGGCAACGGCTGCTGGCTTGCGACCTGGACTCGTATGGTCCCTGGGGGCACGAGTCATGCGAAGCAAACAATATCCCCGCCCACAATACACGCTACCATGTGGAATAGTAGTTAATATCGTCTGCCTTTGTCCTGGGCATCCGCGGTTTCAGTGTTTCTTTCGTTTATGAACAGGTGGCACAGCACTTAGTGTCCAGGCAAATTATGCAATTTCAAATCCTTACCCGGTCAAACTTCGGCCATGGTGTGCTCTCTGGATTGATGTGATCGACGGTTACAGGTGAGGAAAACGGAAATAGAAGACTATGACTACTAGTAGTTGTCGCTTGCCGCCCAAGGTTGCGAGGAGACAGGGACCTGCGTGGACAATAGCACGAAGCGCGGACACGCTGCCTATCGAGCACTCGAGCCTACGTCAAAGTCTTCCCCGAATATGCCGATCAATCACTGCGCAGATAAGCGATCTATCGTTTTAGGAATTTTCCGACCAGTGATGAATGATAAGTAAGAAACCATGGTTGCTGTTGTCCACGTATGACCGGAACGGGTGAACGCAGAGGATAAATGTAAGAAGCTGGCGAACGCTAAGAGAATATCTGCTCCACAGCGAAGCTGATTGTGCGAACTGTTGTTGACTTTCTTTACGACAGCCCACAATCTTAATATGCAAGTTTAGCTTTTATCGAGGCGCGAAACCTTGTTGGGGAGGAGCCATCCGGGGTCTTCCGCTAATCGGGGTCTGGTGATGGCCATCTTTTGCCCTGCTATGCATGCTCATGTCCTCGTTGCCTTGGACATACCCTGAATTGCCAGTGTTAGCCAGAACCCAGGCTCCCAGAAAGGAACTAGTTCATGCAAGGCATTGGACTAGAGATCTCGTGTTTCTCCTCGCTTGGTGACCCACCGCCACGCTGAAGGGCAGATCATTTCTTATCCTGACCTATTCGCAGGATAGAATGACATGGACGAGCGAATGAGTGCTCGAAATCGTGCCATACACGTTTTAGTCTACCTAGTGGCAGAAGACTTCTATGCCGCTTTAGGATTGTGTGCCTCCACCGACACTATCCACCCCAGCACGGTCGTGGCCGAGTCCCATCAATTTGAAACCCGTGGAAGAACATTCTTCAACATCATCTAAGCCGGATTAAGAACGCCACCCAGCTTTCTCCATGTGGCTATTGATCCTGGTCTTATTTTGTAGCATCCTGGGGACTTTGCTTGCGGTCACTTCAGGGGCACAAGATGAGCTGGGGATACACGAGCCAGAAGGTTGAAACGGGCATTTTGTGTTTTGAACTTCCCTCTTCTTGGTGGAGCCAATCTAACCGAATCAACGGTACCGTACGAGGGATATTGCCGAGTCCGTACCAGCCAGGTCGAAAAAAGCACTATACTCCAGGAGGGAAGTTCTCAAGACACCATTGTGGCGTCCCATGGATCGACCATCGGAGAGAGACTCCAGTGACAGGGCGTTGGGTGCCATTCTGGGTCTCGCTCTACAGGCCGCCGTCTTGATTGACTAATGTCTCCCCTACAAGCGCATCCACTCTGCCGTCTGCCCACGACACCAGTGGAGACCGACAGCTTAGTGCCATAGATCATTACTGCA
Source organism: Aspergillus piperis CBS 112811 (assembly GCF_003184755.1). Lineage (NCBI taxonomy): Eukaryota > Fungi > Ascomycota > Eurotiomycetes > Eurotiales > Aspergillaceae > Aspergillus > Aspergillus piperis. Next base: position 1,285,871 of record NW_020291597.1, on the reverse strand, counting down.
ATTTGGAAGGAGTCCGGGTCATGTAGCCACACTGTGCCGGGCAACACCGAGCTGAAATTGTCTACTACGTATGCTATGACTCTCCATCCAGGGCTCCCCAGCAGTCTAGCGGCCTTCGCACGCTATTAACTACTATCAAACTTTGAGCTATTGCGGGGGGTATTCGGGCTTAATTCGCTGAACTGTTAAAAGCAGGGCCCCCGATACTTTTCTTTTCCCTCTTTTACCCCGATGCAGGATCTTGAAAAGCAACCCTACTTCAAGAGCTGGCGTTAGCCCACACATTCCCTTCTCGAAAGCTTGTCGGTGCATATTCGACCCATGTGGTAAATCACGTTCCGGCCTCTAGGTTTAAGAACCTGGAGACTGTACATCTACGCAAATCGATCTATTGACCGCAAACCAATGCAATAACAACAACCTACGCTTCATCGTTTACATCACAAATCACACGCTCTTTTGTGCAACACTTATCTGCTCAACTGGCCCACTCCTTTGCCATGCTGGACGAAATGATGGGAAGCATGCTGCTTCCCCGGACTACGGATGATGGTACAGCTCGCGGACAGCGAGCCCTGGTAGTGACAGCCGTGCTTACCGCAATCTCAATCGTCATCGTCGCTATGCGAATGTATGCGCGAATCGGGATAATGAAATTGACTGGTCGTGAAGATTATACGATTCTCATTTCTTTGGTACGTATCCTGGATAGGGGATTTGGATGCTTGCTGGTAAAGTGGCTTATATTGACATTGGTTGCATGTAGGTGTTAGCATGCACTTATCTTGGTCTTGTTGCTGCTGGTAAGTTGTGGCAATCCGCCAGCCACCTGAAATATCTCTCTTACATGCTGCAGAGGTACATTTTGGACTCGGGAAACATGACGACGATTTGTCCGACGTTGTTGTGAAAGAACAATTAAAGGTAACACTTCCCGGTACTACTCAGTCTCTAAACCTATACTAATCCTCTCTGTCATGAAGCGACTCTGGGCTGCTATCCCCTTCTATAACGCAAGCTTGATCTTTACCAAATTTTCCATTCTTTTCCAGTATCTTCGGATCTTCCCCGACCGTCGCTTCCGGCTTGCCTGCTGGATCGTGTTTGGTATTGTGGCTACTTACGGAACATGGGCAGTGGTCAGTGGTTTCTTGAATTGTGTACCAGTGGCCAAATTCTGGGACCGCAACATCTCCGGCTACTGCCTTAGTTTCGAGGCGGTCTGGTTCTTCAACGCATCGATGAACATCGCTACGGACACGACCCTGTTGATCCTGCCGATGCCTCTTCTGTCGCAATTACAACTTCCGCGCATGCAGAAATTGGCCCTTATGGGTGTCTTTGCTGTCGGCGGACTGTAAGTCATGGCGATCGCCAATCTGTCCAATGCATGCTAATCACCATGCTCCAGGGTCGTGATCACAAGTATCCTCCGTCTATCCAGTCTACGAAGCGTAGCTCAGAGCACCGACACATCTTGTATGTACTCTTCCGCCGCGTCTCTTATTCGGGGATTCAGACTGACAAACGAATCAGACAGCAACGTCGGCGCTGCCTATTGGACCGCTGCAGAATGCAACGTCGCCATCATCTGCGCATGCCTACCATTCCTTCGTCCGCTCGTCAGCCGCCTCTTCCCTCGCTTCCTTTCGACCAACAGCTACAATCGCTACACGCGCAACCCCACCATGTCAGCCAGTCGCATGACCGCCACTCGGATGACCGCGCGCTCGCACCGGCAAAAGGTCGAGCTTTACTCCCAAGACCGTGACTACGGCATGTACACCATCGACGTCAAGTCCGGTGAAGCGAGCCACGATGGCGCGCTAGACGGAATCGCAGTCACAACGACGACAATGATTCAGGAGACATCGAGAAACAACGACGAGTCGACCAGTCAGCGTCGACTAGTTGTGGATGTCTAATGATCATTTTGTCTCTGACCTTTCTCGATCTCGCACACACTCATTACTTCCCATATATTCACGAACTTACTTTCTTCTGATACCACGATGCATGATATATGACGCTGCATCTTCAACATTACCCCTTCTTTTTTCATATACTCTTTGATCCTGATATCCCACACCTGCACTTTGTTTCACGCATGCATACCTACTTACCTACCGATCCACCTTCGTGTACATTCTTCTCATTCTCCGGATGTCTAATCATCGACGACTTTACGACCATGCTACAAGTTAAACCCCCTCTTTCTGTTTCTCTGTTTTATGTACATTCACTTCTTCCTTCTTTCGCTCATCTAACGAGCTCCTCAAATAATCTCTCTGTACAACAGACACTAATAGGTAGTAGACGGCGAAAACCGGTAACTAGCAAGATAGATAGATATACAGACTATAAAAAATCAAACACCACTAGAACTGACCAACCTAGTGTCCCGGATAAATAGAAACCCGCCTACGGAGTATTTATCTACTAACTTACCCACTCAAATCTAATATTAATAATTCTCACACGGTCAGAAACTCTCCCACCCCCTCCCCCTAATCTTAATCTTATCAATCGCATCACATCACACCATATCTTAATTAGTAGTGACATTCGCCAGATCTAGAACAACACCCCCTCACAAACAGTCCCTCTTCTTTCTCTTGTACCCCTCCTTTGCAGGACAGTAGATAGATAGATAATGCTGTTATAGACCGATACAGCAGGAATCTCTTCTCGAAACATATTAATCTCACCCCGCTAACACTCATTATCAACCACTAATCAGCACAAATCAATCAATCGAGATAAACGTCTATAGTATACATACTTATTAAGTCCCATTTCCATCACTTTCAATCCAGCTACAATCATTATCAAGAATAAAGGATCACCCTTAGCAGACACACACACACACATACCCAAGCTTTACTACCATCCAGCCCATATTCATGAATCAGAAACTCTGATGATTATAATAAGCGATGATCCTCCGAAATTAGCCGAGGCAGTAGGGTAATACATACAACAACGTAAAAAAATGCAGTAGTAGTAGTGCCGTGTGCTCGTTCCACTCAATCATCTCTCCAGACCAGACCGGAAAACCCGGACGTATAATCTACACTCAACTACCGGTAAGAAATGTGGACAGGAAGAAGAAACCCAGAAACACAGAAACAGACACAAGTATCTTACATATAGATAGAGAGAACTGGTAGTTATCTTACTATCTATGAAAATCCAACCAACAAATGACGCACAACTCACTCATCAACTTATATCAGTTTAACGAGATGTCGTCGTACCAAATTACTCCCAAACAGCAGCTTCTTTTTCCATACGTGTGTGTAAAAATTTACGGTTCAGTTAGCAGTGTGACAAAACAGCGATCGACTTGTTTTTGTTTTTGTTTTCGTAACGAAAGAAAAAGAAAAGAAAAAAAAGAGCCGAAGATCAAATCAAATCAAATCAAATCCCTTGCAGTGAGGGGTAAATTGTATTAGACTGAACTAGAGGACTTGCGATGATATAATAACAATTACATGAGAATAATACTCTTAGCTGTAGGAGAGATTTTTGAGTACTGGAAAGGCCGAGGTCGGGCCGATCCGATCTAGTGAAAAGGAAATCTGGCAGTTAAGCTTATCAATCAGTCAATCTATGGTTGAGAGATAAAAAACTGATTTAATCAAATTGATGGGGTTTCGAGATAATCAATCGGTCGCTACAGGCTCGATCAGTCAAAGATCTTAATTAACTAGTTTACTTTAGATCAATAACAGCCATCATATGATCTTGATAAGTCCCATATTACCGAAATCTATTCAGTTATTCCATGACCTTACGAACACAGTCATCTCACACCCGGTTATCCCGTGATTAATAGCCTTGTCCACACGTCCGTCCGCCGGTACAGATTGAAACAAGGTGAAGGGGAGAGTGAGAGAAGAAGAGAAAATAAAACTGTAACAAAACAAGCCTCCGGAGTGTCTTTCTTTTGTAATCGCTTATCCCGCCAGCGCTTCAAACAAATTAATCCCAAGTAAAATAAATGAAAGGTAGAGAACTTTTTTTCCCTTAATAGTGCACAAGTTCCGTGAAACTCATCGTGTTGCAAATGGTATCTCGTCAGAAAAAGTCTGCGCCAAATATGTGATTGGTGAAAGAGTAAAGGTAGAGAGCAATAGCAGCATACACAGTCCTTGGACAATTGGATCCATTATCATTGTTGTCCTAGTTCCGCTAGTTCTCGCTCCTTTGCTCGCAGCATCTCTCTCATCTCTTCCGCTTCTCGTTGCAACTTTAAGCGACGCTCTTCCCTGATGTTGTCGAACTCCGACACACCGGGCAGCAACTGTGAGGGAGGGGGCGCAAGAGGAGAAGCTTGGTGAGATGGATGATGCTGACGGCTGAGGGCAGCGAGTGAGGGATCTAGGCGCGATTCGTCATGGCTGTTGGGGTTGAGGAGAGAAGAGATAGAACTGAGGCGGGCAGGAGGGGAAGGATTGACGGAAGACATGATCGGAGGAAGTTGGTTGGACCCGTTTTCCAAAGTGGTCGGGATAGACAACGCTTCTGCTGATGACGCGGTTTCTGCAAGGGTGCGTTTCTTCGGATTACCCGAGGGATTTGGCGAAAGAGACCGTCGACCAAACTGAGACACCGGAGAGTGGCTTGGGGCGTTGATGCGATCCGGCTCTAACAATCTTGGTGGCGGGGGATGGTGCGGTAAGGAGACGGGGCCGGAACTAAATCCGGTAAAATCGACAGGCGGGGGTGCAAAGCCAAATTGCTTGGGCGCGGCCGGTGAAATCCTGTCTCCGGACATCGGTCCATAGTGATCCACCGGCTCAGAGCTGTAGTAGCGGTAGTGATCGTCGTGGACGCGAGCCAACGTCGCTGGGGAGGCCTCTGGCGACGCAGAAGAGCCATTCGACGACTGCGTGGCAGCAGTCGGGGAGTGTTCCCGCAGCGCCGGCACAACGCGTTTTCGCCGCTTGATTATGGTCTTCTTCATTGTGGTGGGGCGATAGCACCCGTGGAGCTTGTAATATAGACCTAAAAGGATGTTAGCCGCTTCAGGGCTCGTTTTGATTCCCGAGATAAGGCAAAAGAACATACCACACGCATTGCAGATCGGATGACCATTCTCGTCTCGTCGCCAGAGCGGGGTCACAGTAGTTCCACAATTCTGACACGATACCAACATGTTTCCCTCGGCCGACGCACCACTTTTTCCGGGTACGTCCGGTTCCTGTGGTGGCAGAGGCTTTTCGCTATCTGGATTGGCGGGTCGACCCCAAGCGTGCACCGGCACAGTCCCTCGGGCAGAGGACTTGTACACGCGGTTGTTGTAAGCTGGGCACCCGTCACACCCCTCAGCACCCCCTGTGCCGTTACAGTTGCCCCCACCTGGGCAAGATCCTTTGGAGCCATGACAGCCTCCTTCGCTATGGGTGTGTGCCTCATGCTGGGGTGCTATCGATGGTGGCTGTTGCTGTGTCGGTTGGGGTTGGACAGGTTCCGTGCTGGACTGTATACGATTCCGCTTTGTGGGCCGGGCAACATTCCGTGCCTTCAAATACAGACCACAGGCATTGCAAATCATCGCTCCGGTCGGTGATCGTCGCCATAGCGGAGTGCTTTTCGTTCCACAGTTACTAAGTGTTACCAAGGAAGTCAGTACCGCCCAGGTAACAAACTAAGAGAGCCCAGGAAAACTCACCTGCAGGAATGTCCGAGAAAGGAAGTGTCCTTCTGAGACTTGGGTGATGTCCTTTCTGCGAGTGGGTTCGAAGCGGATTCGGTCGACGGCAGTGTAGGCCGTTCAGCATCGTAGGTAGGTGTATGTTTCCTCTCGTAGGCATCGTAGGTATCGTAGCCTCGAGCCACATCATCGTCACGGGAACGGTCCACAAGGTGTTCTCGACCAGCCTGAGCAGATGAGATCAGCTGCTGAGCAGCGTCCAAGTCTTCCGCCGATGGATGCCGCGCAACCATATCCCGATTTCGAGGGAGCGATCGCACCGTCTCCATCTGGGGGATTGATGCCAGCATTGCCAACAAAAAAACGCCCGCAGAAGATATTCGCTTTCCTTCTCTATCTCCCAACGATAAGGTCCCCAGATCAAGGCAACCCGTGAGAGTAGAGCGAGTCACTCAAGATGAGAGCGTGGTCGAAATAAGGAGAAGGCTTTGTCGTGAAAGAAGATGTCGCACCACAGTCGGGGGGGGCAAAGTAATGTATCGTATCACAAAGTCAAAAGTCGGTCAAGATGACAGTGCAGGGGGAAGGGAGAAAAAAGAAAAGAAAAGTCTAGCGACAGCCTGACTGAGAGGCAGGTAACTGCAGCTAGTGAAACTCCCAGAGCCAACCAGGCGGAGCCGGAGAGACGACAGAACACTGATCCCCGACGGTGACCTAAGCGTACTAGGCAGAGATAGGGGGTTCTCGGAAAAGTTGAGCGATCGTAAAGTTAAAAGGCAAAGATCAAGTAAGCAGCAGTCAAACTGTATTGATGGGGACAACAGATCTGCCACGAAACGCTCGTATGTTGGCCAATCCAGGACGGGATGGTGTGAGTGGCGATCCTGTCGTAACGGATAGTGTGCCCCGGAGTACTGGGTGCGGATGAACAGGTGAGGAAAGGGTTTAGTAAAAGAAACGAGAGATCAAAAAAAAGAAAAGGGCCGATCTCAAATAGATTGGGGGTGGGAGGCAAAGGGGAAAAGTACGGGAATAGAGGAGGCTCGAGAGACAGAGACAGAGACAGAGGGAGAGAGAAAGAGAACGGTCTGGAGAAACGGGATGATAGATCGATCGTTGTTTGGTGGGAGGGGAGGACAGCGGCGACAGGACAAGAAAGATCGGCGGTAACAGGACGATCAAACAAGACGGATGGAATGTCGGATCAGATATGAATGAGGGGTGTTGAGAGAGTAGTGGAAGATGATGATGATGAAAGGGGGATGGAAGAAAAAGAAAGGGAGAGGATTAGGGGGGGCTGAGTGGATGGTGGAGGGAGTGGTGGTGAATGAGCAGGAAGGCGACAGAGCCGAGGAAGAGATTGATAATAGAGGCAGGAAGTGGGTAAGTATGGAAATGGATGGTGGTGGTGGTGATGATGATGATGATGAAGGTGAGGGTGACCAGATAACCACGGGCCAGACCTTTTTCGGACGGTTCTGTCATGAGACGGGCAAATAGAAAGTACCAGATTACTTACCAACAACACGCCTCTCGGTCTGTTTTTTTCACTCGACTATTTTTAATGCGCTCTCGTTTTTATCTTTTTTGGGATGTCTCTGCCTTTTCTTTTTTTTTTTTTTTTTGGCTCCCTTCGCTTCTTCGCGTGCTCTGTCGGTCTGTCAACTTCTCCCAGCAGTATGGTCTTTTTGCTTATCAGGCAGCCCTCTCTGTTATCGATCTCCCAGGGGGATCTACGACCGGGGGCTATTCCTTTTTCTTCTTCTCGTCAGGGTTTTGCTTTTTCCTACTCTGCAATCTGTAGGTTCAAACCGATAGTTTGACACAATAAAAGTCTGAAAGTCTCTAAACTTCGTTTATCTTCTATTTTTCCATCCGCTAAGGAAGGGTGTGGACAGAATTTTTGCGCGTGAGAGCTCGGTCGCGCAGTTCCCTCACCCTTTTTTTTTTGCCCTCTTTGCTGGCCAATTCCCATTCCATTTGCCTACGGCCTCCCCAGATCGAATCTCCCGGGCTCCACCGCTTCCTATTCTGGTTTAGTCAACTGGGTCTAAGGGGCACTGCGCCTTCCCAAATCGTCCGTAGCGTGTCCGTTCACGAATAAGCGTTATTCATCAGCCTATCATTGGCGAACCAAATCCTGGCGCTTCAGTCAGCGGCATTCTAGGCAACCACATTGGCTGCTTCGGAGATTCTATCACGATATCCCGAGCTTCCATGCTCCGCTCCGACGGTCACACTATGCACTCTTTCGTTCGGTAGTCGGCCATAACGAAGCACCGCCCTAGTGGTGCTAGCTGTTGGACTAGGTAACCAGACTGCATAAGATGAGCCCGAAGAGTCCCCACTGGTCCCTATTTGGGACAATGTGGAAGCCCGTAAGGCTACTGCCTAAGCACACCGGAACAGGTTGTTATCTCTCCGACGGGCGGGCTGACGAAAGAGCCCGGTTTTGATCTATCTCGCTCATGTGATTGGATTCTTATCCACCCAAAGAACTGACAGCAACAACAAGAACAACAAAGTACCTAACCTCTCTTTCTTTTCCCCTTCCGGATTGCCGATTCGCCCTGGCGTATGTAAACCATCATCTTCTAGACTTTTCATAACCTTCCGACACTGGCTGCACAAGGCGCAAGGCGCAAGGCGCAGCTGCGTCTGACTTTTTGACACTCTGACACGCCTCCTCTTTTTTTACTTCTCTCCCTGTTCCCACTCTTCTAAGCATGCCCACCGGATGGATCTGATAGGTAACATTCACAATAATGGGATGGTTGGATGATTGGATACTGAAGTTGAGAGGAGAGGCAAAAGAGGGGGGGCCGAAAGTATCCATCCCAAACGCCGACCTCCTTATCGAAACGTTCGCTTATTTTGTCTCTCAACTTTCGGAAATAATCTATTTCTGACCGTTCTACGGAGAAGTAAGCCATTCTAGAAATCCATCTCCATTCCTCCGTACGGACTACTCCGTGGGACTGTTAGTTACAATCAATCAATCAATCAATCAATCAATCAATCAACCAAGCCCAGCCGACTCATCCGACCTATCTAACCATGTATCAACTCTAGCCCGTAAACCAAGTAATCAATCAATCAATCAGTCGAATCAAACCAACCAACTGGATTAACTTAATCAGGCGCCACTAAGAACGTAGGTACGTAGTAGCCCACCACCACCCCCTTAGTCGATCGTGGCGTGATGTATGACCCCGATAACCTGACCACACACCCCCCTCTCCTCTCTGCCCCCTCCAGCCCGGCACAAAAATGGATACGATATGATATGATATGATATGATGTGAGATGGATATGATATGATCTCAGCAGACTACTACGCTACTACCTAGTACCTACCTACCTACCAGGCTCACTTACTTACTCACTTACCTGTACCGGTAAAGTTCCTAACCGATAACGCTAAAATCGGCAACCTGCGTCGATTTAGCTTTCGACACACCCTTTTTCTTTCTTTTTGCCCATCACCCACACCACCCCCTCATCAACGCGGATTTTAATTTGCCGCCCTACACCGACTCGGGGGTTCCAACGCGCGGAAGTTCCGCAACTCCGGGAATAACTTGTTGGGGAACTTGGGAGGGTATCTAATTAATGCTGCATAAGTGTATGTGTATGTGTGTATGTGATGGTCGTCATCACATACACACATACATACATAAATAAATTACACTACGAATTAGGAAAATCATCGTCGACTTAGTTTTGCCCTGCGTACGTAAATCAAAAATGAAAATCCCCCCGGATATGGTCGGAAATGAATATTACTCGTCTGGTTCATCCGTCGTCTGAGCGTGTCGCCTACTAGGATGTACACGAATATCACTTCGTCGGTTGTTGCTTTTGAGTTGAGAAGAAGGAAGACCGAGCGAGCAAATAACTCGGGCCCCCCATTCTCGCAAGGTGAGGCTGATTCTGGATCGATCCGTTGATTGATAAGTCGATATCGATTTCTTGGCGGGGCTTGGCAAGGGGCTTGGCGGTTATAGCTTTGGACGGGAATTCTTCAACGAGGCGCGCGCGCGCGCGGATTTTGACTAGGGCTCGGGAGTCGGGCTCGGGAGTGACGGTTTTACGCTACGATTAGGTTGATCTTGCGTGGTGAAATAGTGGAGGATGGGGGAGAAGGGGGCAACGACAGCTGCAGTGATAGGCTCGCTCTGTTGTGAGGTTCTACTGTCTAGTGTCTGGTCTAGACTAGTTGGTATTGGGTGAGGCATACGACAGGTGGGCTTTTCGTTCCTCGATCGTTGATATGCATCGATAAGTCGACGAGAAGAAAATTTTTATCTGATTTCAACAGAATATTCCACAAGAGGATGGGGAAAGCCGTGTCCTCAACAACTGTGAAAAGAAAAAGCCGAAAACATAGCCCCGTGACTCGAGTGGGACGGCGCAGAAGTTTACCGCATCCGGAACGAACACACAACGGTCCCATCTTGATAATCAGTCGACCTGGATAGGGTGAAGAAGGCCCATCTGTAACACTTATCTCCGAGCTGGGGTATCGCCATCTCCGAGTTCTGGGACCGGAAGATCATACCGAACCGGCCGCTCGTGCTTGTTGGTGTCAAACGTTCCTATGGAGCAGGTTAGCCCGAGGCGATCTTTGAGTTGTTTGAAGCCCACGCCCCCCCTTGGTCTGCTTTCTACGTGTGGGGGCGTGGGATGGGGATGGCTTAGGTCTGAACTTGATCGAGCTAGTTCGAGTAGTTGCATGTTGCCTGAGCGGCAAGCCGGATCAGATAACTCTACCCACACATGCTTAGCATGGGACTGTCCGTGGTGGCTGTCGTCGGAGAAGACGAGTCCATGTGTTTCCTTGTCCCACATGGGTAGCTTAAGACGGCGGGACGCCGCTGTTGTGGTGCTGTAGCATCGCTAACTAGTACTCAGTTTGTATACTGTAGTGCTTGGCCATGATAGGCGATTCATGTGGTGTGATGTTCGTCTAAACTCCCCATCTACTAACTTACCAGCTGTTATCACGCCACCCGGCCATATCTGGACTGGCGAGTCCACGTCAGACTTCGGCTTAGGATTTATTATATATCATCTACTACTTATTATACAAAACTAATTGGCATGAAACAGCGCCATCCGGTACGAACGGACCACTGGCCCCACAGGACAGCCTAGACCTTTAAAATTCTCCAATGCAAACATCCACCATTTGAGAAAAGAAAAAAAATAACGTGATGTAGAATGATTCGGTGTCATCCTCTGGCCGGAAAACCCGGCCCAAACCTGATCCTTTTGTCCTTGCAACCACCATCACGTCAAATCATCGCTGAGAATCAATCATCGCGCTCGTCGATCATCAAACATCGCATAAGAGTTATTTTGGCTTTCCTTGACTCTCACTCGTGCTTCGAACGCCTCGTTTGCAGTCACGGTGGCATGTACTTGTCAGCGAGAGGGATCGCAGACGATAACCAACTCTGAGAACACAAAGGATTATGCGTCATACACCATCACTCCGTTAACAAAGAACAGATTTCACACCGCGTTTAGACCTGCTCGGCGCCCCAACCCTGGTCGTTCTCACGCATGTTGGAAGGGGGCTCGATGGAGGGAATGAACTCCAGGGCAAGGTAGCCCAGGCCGATGAATCCGATGATGGAGCCGGCAATGTACCGCAAAACGTGATCGTGCAGCAGGATACATCCAACGAAGATGTAGACTACGCAAGTGGTCAACTCATTAGCAGGGATCTACGGCGATCACGGATAGTGTGACTTACAAGCACCACGTCCCAGGAAAGAGAAAAGGAAGGACGCGTAGCGGTAAACGTAATCGGGAACGTTGGGCAGGAATTCCAATCCACCAACAACTAAGGCCATGGTGTAAGTATGCTGTCAGATGCGCTATACTGCTGCCTGATCCGAGACTTACTGAGACCAAAGAGAATCACGTAGATGCCGACGATGATGGAGCTCATAGACGGAGGGAAGAACTGCGAGATACCACCGAGAACCATCAACACACCGACGGCGATGTTAACAATTCGACTGCGGTTGTTGACGTTAGAGCACATTTCACCAAAACCATATGCGATGCAAAGCCATCGTCGACGTACAAGATGTTAGAAAGATCCATCTTGGCAAACGTTGAGGCCTAAAGAGCTCTTCCTGCTAATATGCCGGTCGTCGAGATATAGATAGGGCGTTCAATGACGAAGATTGAGTATCGTAACGGGTAGAAAGGGGAGAAATTCTGTAGGTCAACTGCGTTAGCCGGTTCATTCAACAGGATGAGACCAACGCCGGATTGGGCTCCGGCAGGCCAGCCATAACAGCTACGTCAGCTATGGTCGCGCGAGCGATGGCCACTCCAAGGGATTGTGGACAGCATAATAACGCAGCCAGGGGATGGGAGCTCACCTTGGAAGCCAAGCTTCTTTGACAGATACGAGTTGGAAGGAAGAGGGCGGAAGGGAAATCAAGGAGATGGAGAGGCTCAAGCATCAGTTGTCGCGCTGTCGCAAGCAGCGGGTCTGCCAAGCTGAGTAGATGACTCAGCAAGTCTCGTCTCCGGAGCGCCCGCAAATACGCGAGATGAAAGACCCATTTCAGCTACTATTTCTGGATGTGCGAGGATAACAATTCTACAAAGGAGCTTTTATGCGGCATTGAGGTCAGGGGAAGGGGCTAGATGCACTCGACGAATCTTGTACTATTTTTCTGTTTATCCCCATTGTATCAGAAAGATATGTGCAGACTCATTGATCACAAGGGCCACTCATACGTCATATCTGACAGGCAGCTACGATGTCAAGGTATGACAGCTGTTGACGGGCATACTTTGCTTCGAACAGATGCCTGACAGACTCCCAACATGTAACGGTGCCAGAAAGCCCTACACTAGCCGTTTAGATCGCCATGAGATCACCTTGCCTCTTCTCCAGTCTTACAGCCGACAATCCATTGGCTAGTCGACTCATATTCATGGAGTCGCGTCCTAAATCGGCGTAGATAGCGTCCAAATCCGTACCAAGACCGACATTATCAGCAGTTTCCAGACTGCGCCCATCAATGAAAGGTGCAAGGGAAGGCCACACAGCCTGGGCATTGTTGAAAAAGAGGTCTACGCCCAGGTCGCCTAGTCCTTTGATCTCCTTGATCAACTTTCTCGTTTCGTCTCGGTCGTTATGGGCTTTCTTCAGGAGATTGTTAAGATCACCATCTGCAATATGCAGTCAGTCACCGGCCAAAATCTTACATGACGCATTTCTGCAGTGAAACACACGTACCGTACTTCTCATTGACGAATTCTGCCAAATCGCCTAGATTCGTTGCACCTTGCTCCCGGTAGCGATTATATCCCCCGTCCTTGAGAACCATTGTTCTCTCCTCCCAGCTGCTCTTCCCTAATTTCCGTATATCATGATACCCGACCTCGATAAGCTTATTGACTGCACGCTGTGTCAGGTCATGCGAGATGGGGCGCGACTTCAGCATCGCGTCCATAACCATAGCCAGTAGAGTGTCCGGAGAGCTCTCCAGACCTTTCTCTGCGATTTCGGTGCCATACAAGGGCGGGCGACCGAATTCCTTGACAACCTTTTGCAGTTTGGGCTTGTTCGATGCACTTTCTGCTGCTTCTTCGTTCTCTTCCTCGCCTTCTGCGTCCTCATCTTGTTCCTCTTCACCACCTTGTTCTTGCACGAGGTCGACGTTCTCGTCATCTGCCTCATTGTATTCTTCCTCTTCATCGAGTTCTTCATTGTCTTCCTCGTCCTCCTCCTCGAAGTCTTCGTCCTTATACCCGGAGTCCTCCTGGATCAAGTCATTTTCTTCGGCAGTGTTTGCAGCTGACTTGGACGCTTTGGTAGGCGGCTGCTCTTTCTCTACCTCGAGACTTCCTTCACCGGTGTCGACACCAGGGTCTCGCTGATCGAGCTTGCGCTTGGGGGCATCAGCTGCGTCGGTTTCGCTTTCTACCTGGGGCGATTTGTACTTCATCTTGGGGAGAAGCTGCTCAAATGTGAACGAGATGGAATCGGCGTATATTACAATGAGAATTATAATATTGTGGAGCAATTGAGTTGAGATCCCGTGAGTTGTTGTAGTAGAAAGTTTTGATTGATAAGTTGTCTGGGGTAGATAGTAAATGGGCTTCTCCGCGGCTATGGCGTCATGATGAATTCAGACGCTATGCCCGTCATTCATGGCTGGAATTAAAACAGTTCTTGCATGTAACGTACCAGTAACCAGAGCGAAAGAACTATGCTTTTTAAGGTTAACGTGCCAAACTTTATAGTCCGCCCCAGGATATAATGTAAATGTCTGAGTCTACAGCTTCGCTTTATCCTTGCGGCGCAACGTTTCCTGGACCAGCTTCACAGCATCCTCCGCACATCCAAATGACGCCTGATACCCAAAGCCACCATGACCATAGTTATGCACAACGGACACACCATCAACCTTTTCCGCTTCAATACGCGGCCCGCCCTCACGGAGGGGGCGCAATCCAACGCCATGTCTGATGATATCCAGACCTTCGATACCCTGCCCCTTCTCGACCAGCTCCGGGCATAGAGCTATTGCCCGCTTCATGATTCGAACAGCCAAGTTGGGATCAGGCAGCGGATCCCACTGGTTCTTTTGATACGAACCTCCAATGACAGTTCCACCACCCGCTGCACGGGTCATCATGTAAACGACCTCATCCTCGCCGTCGTCAGTGCCGGAAATAGACACCATCTTACCAGGGTCATTACGCACGACGACAATCTGGCCGCGTGCAGGGTAGAGCTTGTCATCGAGCACACCGCCCAACTTCTTGGACGAGAGTCCGGTGCAATTGACTACCACATCGGCCTTCTGGCCGGTGTGGTGGCCCTTTGCTGCGTCTGCTACGTGCTTGAGAACGGCTCGTTTGAAGACGACGCCGTTTTTCCGGCATTGGCCGACTAGCCAGGGTAGGTAGACGGCGGTGTTGATGCACACTGATGTGAATTTGGATGCGTTGTCGATGCCGGGGGCTAGCTGGTCGGCGGGGATATCTTGGAACTTGATGAGGTTAGGAGAGTGTTTGGTGATAGTGAGTACATGTGTTTACTCACGTCAGGAACAACTTCCATATACCATGGGTCTTTCTGCACCAATTCAGAGAACCATTCTCCGGTTGCTGATCCCTGATCCTTTGTACGGTTGTAAACAATGGTTTCTGATGGGGTATGCTTAGTAGAGTTCTCTGATGAGAGGCTTGCAGCGTACCTTGGAAATGGATGCCCGCTTCGGGATGGTTCTTCGTGAGCTCCCTCAGGGTGGGCCAGGTGTTTCGTTCCCATCGCTCATGATCGCTTCCCGCCTTGCCCACACTTTGAGATGAGAAGCTCTTGCATTAGTCTTTGATACAGGTAGTGAGATGCACAGCTGAGGGCCTACCCTTGGAGGACATACGGAAGATAGTTGGCGCCAGCCCAGGGAGAAGTATATTCGATGTCGTAGTCGCCGGGCATGTGCTTGGCCAGAACAGTAATGCTGTTAGAGGCATCTTGGGACAGCAGATATGCGGTGGTGAGACCGGAGACACCAGCCCTGGTGATTCTCGAAATCAGCATACGCGACATGTGAGCTTGCGGGGAAGTAGTTCTTACCCCAGGATAACAATGCGGTTGTTCGCCATCTTGCGTTCGGCAATGGATTAGATATTCTTGGTAAAATGGTTCGCAAAAGACTCCAATGGCATCGACAGGCTTATAAGCAAGCACCCAGACATGAAGATAAAGAGATAGGAATAAGCATGAGTCAAGCCAAGAGAGGGGATGTTGAGACACGATCCCCGTCAGTCAAGTTAGTTATCGGAGGCCGATCCCGCCATTCTGATAAGACTTCGACTCCTCTTTTTCTGTCTTTTGCTCGGACCTCATTCGGCGATTACAGGTAAGGTACGGGCGGCTTCCGGTAACCACTAATGTATAATTGGTGTATATACGGTACAAAGTACCTAACGGAACGCGTCCCGACCGCGGCTTACCATACGGACCGGTCGACACAGCCTTGCCCGGCGGTAAGTATAGGGCAGGATCTAGGACCCTGAATAAATTGTGACTAAAGAGGGTAAGAGAAGAAAGATGGGATGATGATGTGCAGAAAGGCTGATCTGCCAAATTTGTTCAGGCCACTTCATCAGGTATGCCTGCATGTGCCGGAGAGATGTACCAGCAAAGCGCCAGGATCTGTCTGGCCTGACCGCTCCCGAACGGACAGATCCATTGTAAGCGCCGAGGCGACGGAGGGGAAAGGTCTTTCGTCATCGGTGACAACCTCACACCCCCATCGCAGCCAATCACAACAAATATATTAGCTCACCGCCTCGTCCTCGGTAAGGAACGGGGCTGTAAGAGGGTAAGTTTTTTCCTGGTAAGGTAAGTTAAGTAAGTTGATCCTGTAAGTAAACGGGGTTCCTCCGCACTCTCCGTCCGAACAAGAAAAGTCTCGCCTGTCTCTCTCGCGTGTAGATCGTGTGTTGCTTTTCTCTCCCTCTTCCCCCCCCAATTTATTCACTCTCTCCCCATTCTACTGCTCCAGAACACTCAGCTGTTCTCCTTTGACTATTGTGTGGCTCCCCACTTTTCCTATTGTCCCGCCTCTATTCTCCTCTGCTCGACGGGGCTCTTCTGTGTTCCCCTTGCGCCAAATGAGGGCCGTTCGTCGGGCAGGGCTATACATCAACCATGGCGGACGCTCCAAATGGTGGCAGAATCGTGCCTATAGTCACGACTGCCCGTCAACACTACTCCAGCTCTCCGACAGATGAAGCCATGGCCAAAACATCTTCACAGACCTCTCAAAAGGCCAAGATGCCTCGCAATGCACGCAACAAGACTGCAGAGGCGGAAACTCTGGAGATTCCTTGCCTCAATGCGCTAGGGCTCTATGCTCTCCCCACTGAGGGTGATGGTAACGTGGTCCCTGCCATTGGGCATCTAGCTTCAATTTAGACCTCAATTGGGTTGAAGAAGCATGCTCTCCAATCTATCTAACTCTGCATCGTAGGCAACTGCCTTTACTACGCGCTGTCGGATCAGACTTATGGGGATTTCACTCACGCCGACGAAATCCGTGATCGTCTTGCAGACCACATATCCGCCAACAAAGACTACTTCATGAGCTTCATAGCCGCGGCCGGTGGGGAGCGTCGAGCCCCTCGACGAGCTGCGGCTGCAGCCGCCCGACAATCTTATTGTTCCTCTTCGTCCGCTAGCCCGGCGCCTCCTTCAGCCAAGGATAAAGAGCGGAGCTTTGACTCCAAGGTGGCAGAGTCCCGGAAGAAGGGCGTTTGGGGAGGAGCAGAGGAAATCCAAGCTTTCTGCCAGGCCTTCAAGAAGGACGTTCGCGTCTATACCATGTACGGCATTCAGAATTTTCGTGACGTTCACGCCCCTGAAGGAGAGGAACGCGACATTATTCATATCGCATTCCACGTAAGATACATTGTGCTATGATATCACTGTACAGTTGTCTAACGGGTTTAGGATTTTCACCACTACTCCTCTGTGCGGCATAACGATGGGCCTCACACCGGTCTGCCTTGTATTCCCACAGTCGGTAAAGAGCAGGAAGCAGAGGCGTCAGCTGCTGAACCCACAGTTGTCGACATGGCTACCCCTTGGAAGATCTCTGCAATTCAGGAGGGTCTGGGGGGTAAGTATGATCAAGGCGCTATAGTAGAAATGCTACAGCAGTGCCGCGGCAATATTGACCGGGCATTTATGAATCTCCTCGGCGAGGATGGCAATACGTCTCTGGCAGACGCGCCCTCGTCCAAGGCCATCATGAAGTCCCGCCTGCAAGCATCCTCAAGATCATCGTCACCTTTCAGCGTCGGCAGCAAACGTTCAGCAGATGAGAGTGACGCTGACGACAACCCTCAGCCAGCTGTCCGACGTACCCGGACTCGTGAGAGTAAAAGGCGTATCCTCCCTGATGTCATGGTCGGGATCGAGTTTAGAGACGATCAGAATGATCTGGTCTCGTTGCGGTTGCGAGTCAGCCCAGACACTGTCGTTCCCAAGCCTGCAGTCCAGCCAAGCACCGAGCAGGCTGAGGCCAGCTCGTTCGAGTCTGCAACGGATAGTCCCAGTCTTTTGCCACAGGACAGGAATCTCAGAATCCGGTCAAAAACCGTTTCAAGTGAAACTTCTAGCATTCCGAATGAGTCCAGCGATGAGCGAAAGCCACCCCGACGGAGCCAGCGGATTTCCAGGACTCGTCCGGCGCCTAGAAGTGCTTGAATTGCAACTTGCATCTTCCCTCACTCTCATCTACACTTTATGAGAACATCAATTCCGATTCACCACAATTTCCTCTACGCATACGACATAACGACTCATCCTTCACCTTCGCTTTATTGCTTTCCTAATCATTGCATTACGAGCGCGTTGGGTGTTGATCATACTTTCCCGCTTTACCATTAGAGCATCTGTCGACATTCACCATTCTCTTCCTTTCATACCACCGGCGACTTGGAGCACTTACGACCCAAACCATTTTTCTCCCGCATATTTTCACCATTTCCAAAGACATAGTCAATGACGACTTTTTGACTTGACTTACACGCGAAGCGTACGACACATACCATCTACATCTTCATGAGGCGTTATTGGACGGTTGCACATTGCATAAATCCCGTGAGATTTCTAACTTGCATACATGCATTGGGTCGGTGCACCTTTCGGAAAAGTTACCTTCTCATCCATTGATTTGGCCTGGCGGTCTTCTGGAGAATACTTTCACATTTGGATGATTCTGCTGATCATACTGCTGCACGGATTACAATGTCTTTGATAGAAGGAATGTTTGTCTGCCAAACACACTATCTTGCTTGATATCACCGGCTATTGCAGAATAGACTGGTAGAAGTCCACTATTCTATTCCCGGACTGTTCTGTGGCTACTTAGCTATTTGACTAGCGATTATTATTGAGCCGATGAGACTCATTTGCCACGAAAATAAAGGCACAATACTCGACCATAGCATATTAGTTCCACCTCTAGTACGTAGACTTGTAGACAGTATCAAGTATACACAGAGTCAATATTTTACAACGTATATGATAACTGGTAGTAAGCTAACACTACAGATATCATTTACATACTCAGACGAGAAAGAACAGAACAATTGAACCCAAGCATCTCCCTCTCTGATTTAACATCAAGCAAACAAAATGCAATGCAATGCAATGCAATCGTCAACCAACGCTACCCAATACAACAAGGTACACTAGCCATACAGCCCATACTATACTATACCTACATCTGAAGCCCCATACACAAGGACAGACAATTCATCAGGCACCAAACCAAACCAAACCAAACCCCACCCTCCTCTCTCATTTCCCCCCTAAACATGCACACACACACACACCACCTAGTAATTTCTCCCAACCAACCATTCAATCCTCTCCTACAATAACCCCTCCCTATCGAATGTTCACAGCGATCGATTACACATAATAATTAAATTACCCCTCTTCCTCCTTCATCCCCTCTTGCACGATCCCCACTTCACTCTCCACCAGGTAGCCATATATTACTAACTACTACGTAGTACTTTAGTGTGTAGTTGGCGGACCAATAACCAGCTAGGTATAACAAACCTGTCAGCTTGCTTCTCTACCTCTAGCCAGCTCCATTTGGTTTATATAACATATTATAGGGGTATTATCCTATCAATTCCTCGATGGTCTAACGGTCATGATTTCCGCTTGTCAATCCCACCTTTGGGAACAAGCGCGGGAGACCTGGGTTCGACTCCCAGTCGGGGAGAATTTTTTGGTTTTTGATACCTCTTCGTCTTTTTTCCACTGGGGGAAGGAAATCTTATGTTTGGTTTAATTAGTATGCTGTTTTACTTCTTGGTTTGTAGAGAAATCCCTTGCGGGTAAATGATATGTAGGAGGTTGGTTGATGATTGTTCTTGATCGATGGTATTTTGAACAATCATGGGATGGGAGGCATGTGGGTTCTGTATGAATGCTTAGGAGTATTTATTAGTAGAGATCTGCATTCTGTCGCTCAGTGTGTGATTATTGTATTTATAGGATAGTAGATACTGTCTATATGTACATGACGGAAATGACTCCAGAGCTGGTTGCTTCAATTCGCTAGTATATGGATAACAAGAAAGGATAAAAGAGAGAGAGAGACATGTAATCTGCTTGCTGAGTGTGAGGACATTGCGATACGATGTGATCGTTTGACGGGCGTGAAATCGTGAAGAGATGTGTGCATAACCGTGTTGCCTGCTGGTCCATGGTATGGCCTCTGGCTAACCCCTTATAATCTGTTTCGTGGGGGTGGGCAGCTCTGCTCTTTTGCAGCCGGATGTCTCCAAAGGCCGCGTGCAGGCTCACTCCATTCTGGCGCATATCTGGCGCACACGTGTATCTGATGGAGGACCTATACTTCTTTGAGGTCTCCGGGTGAGAGCCGGGCATCTGGCTCAGAGCAGTGTTTGAGTTGAATAGTCTAATTTCATGTTCATCCTGTGGCCACTGAGCTCCGGGCCACTGAGCTCCGGGCCATCGAATTCCGAGTAATGGCTGTATTTGGTCGCAGGCGAACACCAGGTGAATAGCAAAGGTTATAGAGTTCATCCACATAACTGCTGGTAGCCAAGTCACCAGCAACAACGGTGGCGTGCGAAGCATGTTTGGTAGATTCCAGTGATCGCGTAGATAGCTTAGCGACGTCCACCTTGACCTCCTTGCGGACCATGATATCGCCCAACTGCGAAAGCTCCGTCAGCGTTTCCTGCGAGAGATCCCCATGGGCGGGATCCATATGCTTGCGTGGCCAGAGTTTCAGAACAGAACGGATGGAAGGTGTGATGTCGGCCTCCGTAGCGGAGCTGCTGCGTGCGTTTGAATAGTACAGTTCCCTGCCCAGTTCTTTTGCAAACCCGTCGCCTCCGATGTTCGTGTCGTTGAGTTGCTGCTGTGCGCGGAAGAGGCGTAGAGGCATGAAGGTAAAGTCTGGGTTTGAGACTTGAGTATCCAGGTTTCCAACAGCGCAGAACGGTAGTAGAATAGAGTTTGACGTATCGGAGTCAGATAAAGCCCGGCAAGGGGCAATAAGAGGTTTGGCCGAGAATTTCGAGGCCATGTTGATATCAGGAGGAAGTGCGCTTTCTAGCGATGTCATTGCATGGATCAGTTGCTCGCGGAAGTCATCGATCTCCTTGTTTGACTGAGCCGCTTCTGATTTCAGCCAAGACAAGCAGGTCGATATGGTCCATCCTTCCATGTGTGAGATCAAATCGAGGTGCTGAATGTTGATCCGTTTGATCGGTAATGTTGATGAAGGCAATGGGTTACCGGTTCCCTTCGCTGTTAGTACCTCAAAGTGGTCGGAAATAGTAGGGCGCATAACAAAGGAAACGAGGTGGACGCCCGGCTCGTAATTGCGGCCTCCGGTCGCGTAATCTCGCATGTCTTTCAGATGCTCGCCCAACACAGGCAGCGGAATGTGCATTCGGCTCGACAAAGCTGATGTGACGTTCTCGATCGTGGTGAAACGGAAACCTGCGGCGGCCAGTCGATTCGCTTCCTGTTTGTCCAGATGGCGCACTGTGAAAAGCATCTGACCCTTGCTATTGTTCAACCGAGAGTATCCCATTGCCCGAGAGAAGCGCGAAGTGGGAGCAGTCGTAATCAGTACGTCGTCGTATAGCTTTCCGAGCGCCGGCAGAGGCTGTCGAACCTCATCGGCGAGATCCTGAGCGGTAACGCAAAAGTGTCGCTTGAAGAGCTCGTCGAAATCGTTCTGCAGCTCATTCTCCTGATCCAGGGCCTCTCCCTTGGCAAGGAAGTGCTCCGCCGCCTCTTCGTCTGTCTCGATCCGACTCCTCATGAAAGGAACGACATCCTTGACCAGATTCCAGTGTCTACTCGCTCGGTACGCCCAAAGGAAAGCGGGATGGCTTCGGGTAAGATCGTCATCGTTGAACGTCTATCGAGTCGT
Source organism: Aspergillus piperis CBS 112811 (assembly GCF_003184755.1). Classification (NCBI taxonomy): domain Eukaryota; kingdom Fungi; phylum Ascomycota; class Eurotiomycetes; order Eurotiales; family Aspergillaceae; genus Aspergillus; species Aspergillus piperis. Next base: position 1,264,220 of record NW_020291597.1, on the reverse strand, counting down.
CGAAGAATCCTGCATCAGCACAAGTCGAAAGTGGACTAGCTTGTGAACATACCTTGCCAACATAACGATCGACAATCTTCCGGCTAGGAAGCAGCGCGTGAGGAGTGACCATGATTCGTCCGGACTGGTCAAAGAAGGCACAAGTCAAAACGAGCTGTCGAGCTTGTATGTTCAGCCTTCTCCGGTTTCCACCAGCAACTACGGCGCACGCCGTCAGAACTCCGCAAGCAGCGCATGCCTATAATCCGTTAACATCCGCCAAATTCGGTACCTCCTGGAATTCAACCTACCAAAACAGAACTGATAATGACAACTTGGCTCCGCGAAAGCTGGCCATTATGCTTCATGGTTGTGTCATGATTGTAGTAGTATGTACCAACTGCAGCAGTCCAATGCATGCCAGAGACAGCAAGAGCAAGGACACAGCCGCAAATACCACGTCGCCACCAACTATCTGTCCAAGTGGCCCTCCACCGAAAGAAGACCGTCAATGCAACAGTACTAGCAAACACCGCAATGATGGTAGCACCGATGATGTTTGCAATCCGGTAGCTACAGCGGTAGTTGCTGATACCGAGCTGGCCGATATAATGCATACCACATACTGCACCACCTGTGAGTATACCACCCGTCAGGATTCGGAGATAACCGGCTTTCTCGCTGGCTCCTATGCTGTAGAAGGCAACGAGCAAGACGACAACCGGAAGCACGAAAGATACGCCCGTAAACGTCATGCTATAAATGATCTGAAGCTGCGCATCCCCATTTCCCAAGACAATGGCACGGTTTCCAATGTAATGCATACACCAGATACCGACACCACCCATTGTTATGGAGGAGGTGAGCAGTAGATACCTATACTTACTGTCAGACGAATTCCTGTTGTTATCAGACAGTGTGGATATCGTACCAGTTGTACAGACCAGACCTCGATGTCCGTCGGTGCAGAAGCTCCAGAGTGGTTGTACATCCCATCACACTGACTACGTAAGCCAGAAAGATGAACCCTCCCATGTAAGACACATGGACATTGTCCCCGTGGGGAGCCCTGTCCGTGAGCAACATTCTCGGCGTGAGAAGCTTGTTAAGACCAGATATTACCCGCAGGACAGCGGCATGGAGAGGATGATAAAAGGTCCCTCACTGCATTTGCAAACATACAACACTGGGGAGGTTACACAGCAGCAGCAACAGGGCGTTGCATGAGGGGGGCAAAAACAGAGTAAGCCTGACAGGAGCAGGCTTAACTAGTATCATGCGGGAATTCTTTCTAATATAACAAATTAACAATGGCATTCAGCTTCCAGGAGCTCCACGCGGCTGGCCCGTACTACGTACTAGCCACGATTCTCCAGGTACCAGATTGACGGACCGTAATGCAATCAAGGACGTTAATTTATCGAGCAGACTAAAATGTATTATGTCCGAGTGGGAACCGTTTATTGCCCTTCGGTGGCCGCAGACCCTTCAATTTTCACAATGGCTGTACGCGTCCAATTTGTGGACGAGGGCCCCAGAATGAGGGTCCGGCGCTCTTCCAGCATTCACATTGGGCAATGTAAATTGAAATATCCAGTCTCCTTCCAAGATGTATCAGTCTGCTCCGTGTCTGATTGGATCAGAACCATCGATCGAGGTTGCACCAGGAACCATGGGGCATTGAGTTTACCGGATCGGTTCCAGACTTGCAGCCTTGGTTGGCGAGTCAGAAACATGACTGAAGGGCCGAAGGGCTTGATCAGATTAGTCCAGGAAATTAAAATTCTTCCCATCTGTCAAAGTCGGTTATTACTTGTCGACCAGATGGGTCTACATTTGTGGCTCTCGGCGGATAAGGACCGCTAAAGCCAACCCTGCCGGATGAGGGCCAAGAAGGTTCAGCTGCGCCGTCTGGCTGAACCTTCGCTCTTCTCCGAAAAAAACATGCTTTGCACTATAGGTGAGCCATGCAGGACAAAGTCATAGCTCTGGGAAAGGCTATTAGGGAAATTGAAAGATAATTACGTATCAGGATACCAAGCGTCTAAACTTCCCCTAATGGCGAGAAGACCGTCAGCACGTCCTCTGGAACTCCGTCGGCTAAACCATCCTCGAGCCATTAATACGTCACGGGCCCTCAACTTAGGTAGCAACTATCCAGACTCCAGAGGGGGGGCATGTTGTACCGTCAGCACTCAGCAGATGAAACTCAAGGCGGAACCAGGCAATTGGTACACTCCAAGTTGAGATTTTCGACGGGATCAAAAGAGCAGAATTTCGCCAATTGCCAGCATCCATGCGGTTGACAAAGACCCTGAGTGGTCAATAGATGCAGTAGCGGGCTTAGCTCGGGGCACGTCCATTGGGAATCATGCGATTCACAGGCGTGGGTAAGACAATCAATCTCTCGCAGTGGAACTGAGAAGGGCGAGCTGGATTCCGACGGATGGGACCAAATGGAGACGAGAGACCATCGGTAGCACGTTTGAAACCAAAGTTTTGGACCGTTGGATAAGCTGAACGTGGCCGAGTGGGAAGGAAGAGAGGGGAGGATCCAGACAGAGGGTCGGAGATGCACTCCCGTTGGACCATCACGCGCTCACTAGGCCTGTTCAGGGTTAGGCCGCTGCCCCGTGACTCAGATCGTGGGTTCCATCTCTCGATTGGCCAATCCCGATCTGGCTAGCTGGCCGAGCATGATTCCGCTAGTCTGTTTGTGGTCACCACCCACTCACGCTGAGACTGAGAGATCCTCTTCTGTAAATTCTGTAAGCGATGCCATCTCGTCTCTGGCACTCAAATCAATATATGCAAGTCGGGCCGAGGAAGAAACTGGGAAGTGTCAAACTCTAAAGGATGTATTTCCTCTTTTTTAGGGCCAGAATTATTGGTAGGATACTATAAAGTTAAACGGACGGAGTGCCCAACCCTTTCAGGTCAACAATGATGCGAGATACTACCTAGTTTTAGTCCAGGCTGAACTCTAATAGAGTCGGGTAGAAGTAGTAGGTAAGGTACTTTTGCCTCCGTGGAAATAGCAACAAAACAATATGGATCCAGCTTGCGAGCGTCTTATCCCGTCAGCAGCAGTAGCAGCAAGAGATCGCAACAACCAATTGATTGTCCGCCAAATCCTTCCGGTTAACACCTGCCGGATATCCCCCCTACTAACCTTACTGCGTAAGCGTGAGAACTCAATGGTCGATTCGCCCCTTGTATTGACTATCTACATAGTATACATCAGGATGAGTATCTGTTCTCAAGAATTCCAACGCAAATTTTCTTTACAACCGAGCCAGAAATCAAAAGCCCACTTAAGTTCGGATTTTGCGGGAAGTAAATTATCCTCCCGAACGACCCGCGAAAAAAAAAAAAAATAAAAGAGAGAACCAAACTATTCAAGTGATTGATAACCATGGAAGGGAATGTTTCCAATTCCATAACCATTCCATAGAAACAGCCCTGACCCACTGTAAGCATATCAACACAGAACACACAGTAGCACAAGCATGAGCCTGCAGCAGCCATCCAGATAAATGAATTCGTCACCCTTTTCCGGCTTGTTGCTGACAGCACTGGCGTTGCCGCCCAAGTGATCGGATCCTTTCACTCCTCCATCGCATGTGTAGACCTACTATTGAGGTATCCAGGAAGATCCCTCCATCCTTCTACAGCCCCCAAGAATCATACTGAGGATGCGGAACGCCGGAAATAGCCCCATACCACATATATCCTTTTCTCTCCACGATCAACACACGCTTCGATCATGCAATCCTGCCGTATTCCGGAGTACCTCGGCCTCCCTCCTATGCGGTACAGCCGAGCTGCAACTGGGCTAGCCAGGTCCATGACTAGATTAATTCATATGACAGCCAATATCACCTAATTTAATTCATCGGGCACGGGCCTCACTAGAGCTCTTTTCTGTTGCATAATAGGGTGTAGCCGCGGTATGTATTCCGCGGTTTCAGGGGATAAACAATAGAGACGAGCACAACAGTACAGCACTGCATAACCCAGGAGGGCAGTGAAGATGTAGTTATTAGAAAAGTGGCTGTGCGCACAGTGCAGGTGTAGCTGAAAGATGGAGCCGTGAGCCGTGTTATGGTGGTACTCTGGCCCACTCCCCTGGGAATCCTTTGGTGTGCCGAAAGATGTCCGTACTCGGACGGGGCTAATGCGGTAGTTAAGCCTGATGAGGTAGATGATGTAGCAATCTTCGCAGAGTTCTGGTCAGGAGTGTTTCTGATAGCAAAGGAGGTTAGAAGATGATTATTTTCCGTAGACGCACACCGACTTTCGACATCTGCACGTGTTAATTGCCTTGTCAATGCGTCTAGCCGGTACCTTGCATGAAATCTCCGCATTGAACATTTGCATCCTTGGATAAGCTTCTGATATATCTCAAACACCATCGCTATAATATAGTATCTGTGTAATATATGTGGTAACCCCAGTCGATAATAATATGGTTCTTGGATCCGGACTTGACCAAATGTTTGGGAGACGTGCGACTGACTCGAAGACCCAGTTTTTGATCCGACCGCTTCTTTGGCTATGATTAATCGGTAAGGACAGTTTCGATGGGAACTATCTTATCTAATCGGGATTTATATCCACTGCATTGTACAGTACTGAGGGATAGAGCCTACACTGTGCTTGTTTGTCAATTGCTAAATCAGTCAAAGCAACTAACCAATCCCTGCCTATATTCAATTGGGAGCTGCTCAGTACCCTACTAAAGACAGTGGAGTCGTTTTACTCCGAGTATTGCATGGACGTAGAGCTTGGTGACCATTGCTTAGCTTGACTGTTCTTGGTAGGCAACAACAATGTTCGAGTCAAAGCAAGCTTCGATTATTGGTGTCAACAGTAGACCAATGGGTATGTACCACCTTATCAACAGCCGGGCCTGACACCTCATAGCTCATAAGCTCATGCTTCCATGAGGTAAGGTGTAATCGCATTTATGAACATTTGTGTCGACACTATGCTACTCTTCTCCCCAACGATATAAATTCTTTTCTGGGAGTCAATTAGAATAATATTTCCTCTGATAAGAGCATCATCTACGCTACGCCCAATATAATATAGTTGCGATCATATCGCTAGTATATGACGCCACAAGTAGATATTGCGTGTTTAATGCTTATCACTTGGGGTTATGTCAAAGTTTCACTGAGGACATACTCTACCTGACCTGGATTATTACTCAACGAGATCTATCTGCAGCCACCTTCCTAGACATCCATATCTTATTGAAGAACTCACACGTTTACTACTAACTGCCTCATTAAGGTTCTATACACATCTTGATATCGATGTTGAAGCTGCCACTTGCTGTACCAAAAGCCAAAGAACAGCAATGGAGAAGGACTCAGCGACCATCTCCTCCACCAGTAAGGTCCGGAAATCTGTAAGAAAAGTTTGCCGGGCAGAGTAATAACAATTGTGCAACTTAGAGGGGGGGAATCACCCGGATGATGAAACATAGTACAAAGTGTATATTCGTTTAGAAAACCGTGGTCACTTTAATTACTTCCGGTTAAGCTTCGATCATATGCCCCTCTTTGTCAAGTCTTACGCCCGAGGGAGAAAATGTCTACACCATGCGCCGCGCTACGATGCTAACATGTTACTATCTATCTCGGAGGTTTTCTCCTCTCGGTCTAGTATTTATACCTCTGTTCATATTCGAGACAAAGAATAAAAGAAATGCTATAGACCTGCGGCCCCATTGGCACAGATTTCTAAGCGTCCTTATCAAGTTGCGACGTACCAACTAGACTAAAGGCACAATTTGGACGATTGGGTATTCTCTCTATATATATACGGTTTAGGTATCTATCCAATTCAACTGTTTATTATATTCAATCTAATTAGTATTTCACACAGCATCCGGTTGGCTTCGGAGGTCCTACGTTTGAGGTAAGACAGTTATGGAGCTACACGGACAGTAAGTAAGTCACTTGAGCAACAAAATTGCCAATCTTTTGCTAGGATTACTTTCTCACATATGCATATATTTTTCCTAACCTTGGGAAAGCGAGGCCTACTCGAAGTTCAGATGCATTGTAAAGCTGTCTCCATAACTCTGGTCTGTTTGGACAAAGCATTTGTTCATAACTCAGCTTATCATATGTCCGTAAACACAACTGTTAGTGGATTCCCAGGGAATTTGGAGACTTAGGATGATAATCCGGCTTACTTCGAATACGCATTTAAGCTATAATATGAGATGGTATATGCACACGGGTAATGATATCTAATAAGATTGTGCGTCGTCCAGTTACCATCCATATGAAGATCCACGAGTATCGAAATTCGTAGTGATGCTATCAACTCCATTTGTTTACAGCAAGCATAGTATCGTATCAATATATTTGGTTATGTTATGGATAGCAACGCATTTCCTTTGCATCGTATCGAAGCTCATTTCCTTTGAATACTACGCCTTACTTCTACACTTGGAGAAGATAGTAGATGAAAGTTCTTGCATTATGCCTAGTCTAATTAGCGCCTAGATGGTTCTATACTGTAGGTCAATATACGGAGATCCAGCAGCTGGGCAATGTTAATGTGAACTATTGGTGATCCTCTTCGAACAAAACAATGTAGTGGCATCTATCTGCTTTGGAGACGATATCACTTCGATATGTTGCTATTACTCATTGTCTGGTGGCTTAAGGTAGTTATTTGGTTTAACATCATTAAGGAGATGCAGGACAGACTGGATATTTCTGGGTCCGCCGATTGTAGTGTAGGTTATGCATCGTCAGTAGATCTAGTATAAGTGGCAAGATACAGGAATAAGGCGTTGGAGTTGGACTTGTTTACTGGGATGTCTATTCAGAGTGTAATATGTCAGGCAAGCCTGATGTCATCTTACATTAGCGTATGATGCGCTTCAACGAAAACAAATAACCCCAAGTACCTGCATAGTAATGAAGGTCTTAATACCACTGCTACTATGGTCCAGGAATACGGTCATGACTACATCTACAACAAGTATTGCCATCGACTCATACGGATCGTCTCGAGTATGTGTGTGCGGGGTAAGAAGCCCATCAATTAGATTTCATCTGTAACTAGCATAACCATCAAGGTATCCCCTCATTATCGTCTATCAACGGGGAATTTATGCAAGCAGAGCCTTGATCTTCTCCTCCAGACCCTTGGGGTTGGCACCGGTGAGGTCGTCGAACTTCTGGCCGTTCTTGAAGAGAAGGAAAGTGGGCATGGCACGGATACCGAGCTCGGCAGCGACCTCGGACAGTTCGTCGACGTCGATCTTGTAGAACTTGGCGTTGGGGTACTCGTTGCTGAACTGCTCGACCTTGGGGGAGATGGCCTTGCAAGGACCGCACCAGGTAGCGAAGCAGTCAACGACGACGGGGCCGGTGGACTCGCCAAGGACCTTCTCGTTGAATTCGGCCTTACTGCAGCAGAGACAGTTAAGTTAGTGGAGGTCTCAAAAGGAATGGAGGGGTAAGGCGTGAGGAGAAGGAGGGCGGATGTTATCTGAAGGTGAGAACATAAACGTCAGGGAGGGGAGGAAGGAATTGCACATACGACTTGATGTCGACGACGTTGTGAGACATGTTGGAGGATGTGTGAGAGAAAGCGCGACGGCTGTGGATAAACGGAGTTGAACGGAGGAAAGAAGGCGCTACTGCGGTTCTAGTGGAAGACTGGATAGAGAATCTAGCGGAGGAGGAAGAGAGAAGGCGTCGGGAGGCCAGAGTGGATGGTTTAAAACTATGGGAAGGTTGAGACGATGATTAGCTCCGAATGAGGGGCAGCCCAGCAACGGAGGGGCACAAATCGAATTTGTAGTGGAGAGTTGAGTGGCTGACACACAACCTCCGAACAGTGACGTTGCACCGCCGCCTGACTAATCGCCCGGGGCGTCGAAGCCTCTCGGTCACAGTCGAAGGCCAGGGTCGCTTCTGGGCAATATGGGCTTACCAAGAGACACCTCGAGAAAGACGAAGGCGCGATTGATTTGTCAGGCTAACAGCAGACATTCTGGCTGCAATTGAATAGTAATAGGCAATATATGGAATGATATAATCAACAGTAAATTACGGGCCGGTTGGGCAACTTGGTTGGTGGAAGAGAAAGGGGAAAGAGATGCACGAAACGGTGAAGGAAGAACCCAAAGGCAAATGACGTGCTCCCGTCGCTTATGAATCGCGACCGGTCTGGACAGGCGCTTGTGGCCTGAGGCATCCATCGGCGAGTCTCTCCGATCACCTGATCCGAGTGCGGAATAACATGGCAGTATCGTTCGTGAATGAAGTTGCGGAGAGGATTAAGGAGTCAGTCATATCAAGTCGGGTCATTTATTGTCTAGGGCGTGGGAAATTCCCTCTGGTGATATTTACAAGCAATGGGCAAGCGGGCCATGATGTCATCCATCTCTCGAAAGATAACGAGCCGCAATACTCGAGCATATAGTACAGTCAAGACATTAAACAATAGCACGGGTGGTAATCGTAATAAGGAAAGGTGAACAGGTAGAACTTGTGTCACAATATGTGCATTGAACTGAAGAACGAGAATGCTTCGAGTCTATCAAAAACGCGTAAGTGCCCGCGATCACCACAAGACAGTGATCGGGGCAAACTCATTCAAACTTCCGCTGATGTGGGGGTATCAACAAATTCGAGAACTAACAAAGCCCACCGACAAGACAAGAGCACAGACAAGACCTGTGCTTGACCCGGTGAGAGCGTTGGAGAAATATAAGCATGGCGCATCCAGCGCCATGAACCCTGAGGAAATCCACCGGGGAAGTGTGAGGGGAATATGAGGGGGGGATCTGGAAGGGAAAGGAGCGACATAGGAAAGGTTTTAACGAGCGACTGGGGTGAATACGGGAAATATTAGATAAATGCACCATGCTGACATCAAAGGAATTTCAACACGGGCAATTATTCCTCGTGGTAGCAAGGGCGTCACTTGGATCTACCTCGGTTGATCCAAGCAACGTTGCGCACAAGATTGTCCGCTGGCGACCGGGCTCAATTTGGGCGCCCATTTGCGTGGTTTTCGGACGTTTCGAGCTCGAACTCGGCAGAATGCTCTTCGATGGGGCTGAATTCTTCTTCGGCACAGAACGACTGGACATTCTTCAGGAGTCCTTCGTTGGACTTTGGACGGATTGCTGGTGTCACAAGTACAGGTCGCCGGGCGATTTGATCATGCCAGGTCTCCTCGGCTTGCTCTGGTACGCTATCCATAGGCGTGTCCTTGTCAGGCGACGCACCAGCTACATCAGGACCAGATTTGGGACTCTCATCCTGATTGGTCCCAAATCTGACGAGAGGTTCGCTAATTGGGGCCTCATCTCCATGGGAGGATCCCTCACGGCCCTCTTCCATGATGTTTCGCGATGAACTAAGGCTGGTGCGCAGTGGATTGCTCGCCTTCTTCTGAGATATGCGGCGTAGAAATTGTCCCGACATCCATGAACCCTCGGAGTCAATCGACGCTAACGATTGGGACAAAGGAAGATTATCCGGGTCACCTTCCCAGCTTTCGCCTGTCCAAGAATGGTGAGGATTTCTCGGGATGTCCTGTGGTTCTGATCCAGAACTGGGGATGGGATACTGGGTCCCCATGTTGATATCTGACATCTCGTCCTCTCTCTCGAACTCATCCAACACCTCTGGAATATCGGGTGATTGAAGCCGTGAGTCAGGCGGAGAAAGGGGCTCGTCACCGAAATGTTCGGTAAACTTAGACTGCGACCGCTTGATGGTACCTGACCCTAGGAATGTCCGAGGAGCAGCAACGAATGAAGGAGGTGGTCCAGACGATTGCGTCTGAACCTTGAAGAAAGATTCATGAGACGGATTCGAGTGCTCAGGGCTGCGTTCATGGAAACGTTCACGATAGCTGCGTTTAAGCCGCGAGCTACCGCGTCTGAAAATGGAAGTAAGCGTATTAACACGTCCGCTACCGTGGTCAGACAAGCGCCGGTCTGAGTCAATGGTTCGCGAAATATCGGATGTGGATTCGCGGCCTATGCCATAGAGTTGCGAAGAAGTTGGGCTATACAGTTCACGCCTCGACGGCGAGTGAGACAGACTGCTGCCGGACATGCCCATGTCTTGCGAGGGAGCAAAGCTGCGACGCATCACAAGCTTTGGTTCCCGAATGGAGCTATCGTCGATGTTACCAATGACATGCACACTATCAACGGACTCGTGGCCACGTCGCTCTGTGTCTTTGGAAGCACCTCTCAGCCAAGATCCAGAAGTACTACCGCCCACGAAGGCATTGGTTTCATTTGTCCGAGGGGCATATTCTTTTGACCGATCAGAGACAGCCCGGCTCTCCGCGCCCGGCCGACCACGTCGAGCTAAAGATGTGTCTTCAGCCTCGCTGGATGGTTCTTGGGGAACAACATCGGCTTCTGCTTCTGCTTCTGCTTGCCGTTGTTGTTCCGCAGCGCGTTCTAACTTCCGGTGGAGTCTGGCTTGATCTTCAAGTTGCTTCCTCTCCCTGCGCCGACGGTCCCTTTCGAGCAATTCCCTTAGGGCACCGGCATCCAGGTCGTCGGCTAGCTTGTCTACTCTCTTCTTAGAACGCGAGTGCTCGTTGTGTGTGGCATAGGCAGGGGTCTTATCCTTCCGAATTGAAGGCTCAGACGGTCTTTGACTCTTAGCTGTCGGCACCCGAGGAGTTTCCACATAGCGTATAACCGGACGAGGCGTCCATGCAGCAAAAGTGTTGACCTTGAACGTATAGGATTCGAAGATATCCGAGAGTGAGGATGCAGCGGAGTCACGCATAGAAAGGCTGGTATCAGAACAATGCCGGTCGGAGCGTCGACTCTGGGCCCCATTAGCCCGGCGTGTCTCAATGGAAAACCGCTCCGCGGGTAGCGGAGAGTGACGGCGAGGAATATCGATGGGAGCAGAAGCCAGCATCCGTATTTCCCGTTCCCTGGCAATCTCGTATGCCTTGCGCTTACTCAGCTTCTTCTTTAACACTGCCGGACCATTTTCGTTACGCTTGGATTTCAACAACGATGCAGAGCGAGACAAAGAGGGTTGTTCGTGGCTCATGGTGGAGTAAGTAGTGTAGGCGTCGGAATGCTGACCAGCTCGGGAGACCGGGGCCCGGTTTTCTTTGATCGGGGTCGGCTGCTCACTGTGTGACGTAAGTGAAGGGTACTGGACGACAGGGGAAGACGTCGGATGAGAAGCATCGTGCAAGAAGCTCGGGACGACTTCAACAGGCTGGGCGTGTCTGTTCTTCTGACGTTTGGAGTGCTTGCGGGACAGTCTGCCGAGCTTGCCGTCATCGAAGCTGTGGCGAGGCTCTTGCGACGACTGGACATCCGCCACAGCAGGTGCATCCAGTTGGATTGTATGCCGCTTGTTCTTACGACCAAACGGCCATATCGCCATGGCGTCTGGTTGATGATACCTCGTCCCGTCTGACCAGTCAAACGTGGACACTGAAACTATCGAAGGTGACGTTGGAGCGGGTGACTGGACTCATCAGGAAGGACCGGGAGGGGAAAGAAGGATTAGACACGCGACCAGCAGGCGAATCTAGAACAGATAGCAAGGCACGGGTAACAGCCTGGAATAAACAAAGCACCAGACAAACAGGGTGACAGAAGAAAGGAAGAGGAACAATCCGAGGTAGTAGTTTGTCTAGAGATGGAGGCGAACCGAGACATGCAAAGCGGTGGGAAGGGACTAGGGTGCAGCGGAGCGTGTGGGTTGTTGTAAGTAGTAGTAGTAAGTAGTGTGTGTGGGAGTGAGTAGGCAGTGGAAGTAGTAAGTGCAAGGATGATCCAGGCGCTGGTAATTGGCTACCTGAGTAGTGTAGGTATGGAGACCGGGGCGAGGATCAGAAGGGGTCGTAGCAGGTGACTATTGGTTTAGAACGAACGGGTAATCGTAGTCAGGAAAAGTAGTGGAAATTCGGTTTAGTAGCAATAGTGAGACCTGGAGCCACGCCACATGGGGTGGCGGAAAATCAGAGATACAGAGGGGTGGAAATCTCGTTTTCCGGTCACAAACAAAACAAGGAGTTTAGAAAGGAGAAGAGAAACAGAAAGGAGTGGAAAAGAGGGGAAAGGGGGGGAGGGAGGGGAGAAGAGGAAAAGCGAGAGAGAGAGACCCCGATGAAATGAGAAAGCGAGGAAGATGAAGAAAGGAGAGAGAAGAGAGGGAGAAGAGGAGAAAGGGAGACAAGACGACGAAGATGTAGAAAGATGGTAAGTAACGAGCGAGACGAGACGAGCAAAGAAGGAAGGGTAAGCAAAGCAAGCAAGTACCAGGTGATGAGCCCAACGAGGAGCGACAAGCTGCCTATCTTTCGCAGTGGATTTTCCTACTTGACAGCCAGAAGAGAAGCAAAGCAAAGCAAAGCTATTCTGCCTACCTCCTAGTTTACCGACTAGTACCAACTTACTATGACTACTTTACCTAGTAAGTACCTACACAAAACGGTCCCAAGTCGAGAGCGAGGGACTGAGAGGGCCGAGACACAAACAAACCCGCCCGTTTCTGAACCAGGGGATCTTGTCGGTTGGTTAGTGGTTACACACCGTCGACCCTCCCCGGGGCCGGCCGTCACAGCAGAACCACTTGGAACCAGTCCCAAATAATCCACCACCGGGACGCTTGATTTTTGATTTTCTTCATTGATTTATTTTTTTCTGATTATTATCATGGATCAATTTATTATTATTATTTTATTATTATCACTATTACTATTATTATTATGATTTTTTTTTATTGTCATTAACAGAAGGAGATTAGTTCATTACCGACTTACTTACCTCCTCCATACATACAGCTCTCGCTCTCTCTTTCTCCTCTCTCCCTCTCTCCCTCTCTTTACGCTGCTGTTCAGGTGATGGATTATATGCATCAACCCGTTTCTTTCTAATTGACCACCCCCTCCCCTCCCCTCCCCTTTCTTTTCCCTTACCCACCCAGATGTTCCTTCGTCTAGTAATACTAGTGGATAAAGAACCAACCCATTTTAAGGTCGTTGAGAGGAGATAATGTCCAGCACATACCTGCAGATGCCGCCTTTCAACTCTCCAACGGTAACCCGTTTGCTCTCTTTCTGTGTGATGCATATTTGGTACGTATCTAGCTAGTGCTAAACCAGGAGAGAGATCATAACCTGAATGGTAAGGGAGAATTGAACCACGGAAGACACAAAAATCGATTGTCGAAAAAAATTTCTTCCAAATGTGGGGAAAAGACCACTAGTGGCACCTAAACTGCCAGATTGCAACCCAATCCGATTATTGTTACCAGAAACTAGGGGCAACTTCATTGGTACCTGCCTTAGGGACTGCCTAGCCAGTGAATGACCCATGGTATCTGCCGTACTCCACACTCCATACTTAGAAACCCACTAAACCACAGCAGCTAGTAATTTATCCGGATATTGTTACTGCACAACGCAGCCCACTTTACAACACACTCGGTATGTGTGAGCTCCGTCAGTACCACCTCAAAACAAGGCGCCAATCGATACAGCCTCAGCTCCTCCCGGGGGGAGCCTTTCGGGGCAGGAGGCAAGGCGTTTTCTCCCTTGAAGATCATATTATCTCCTAGAACATACCTAGCCAGATACTGTTGTTCTCTGAGATCATTCTTTACTTAACTTCGTGAGATCTGCTAATTAAGACGAATTTTATAGCCAATGATGTCATGCTAAAGCTTACTATACTCTTCCAACAACACTCACAGATGAGATCTATGCAACCTGATCGGAATTGAGTTTATCGTGATAAGAGAAAGGAAGCTTCTCTGAGAATGTGTAGGCAGCTGCTCCTTAGCCTTTTCGGACGATGCCAAGGAAGTCTCCTCTAGTTATCGAGGGCGCGCGCCTACTATGACATATATTCAATGAGCTCGACATGACCTGTAGAAGTGGTCACCACCGCGGAAAGTACCGTGCAAGACCTTTTCAGACCTACCTACATGAGCCGGATGCACGCTCAATACCCCCGCTCATCTTACCGACGGCAATAACCGCTCCTCATTCACAAAGTACCCTGGAATACTGAGAGCCATGCATGATTACTCCCCATGCCTACTTGGTGGCTTCGCAGTATCTAAGCGATCACACTTACAAAATACAGTAAGCACGATGAAAGATTTTCATGTTCCGCGCCCCGGCCTTAGCTAAGCAGTTAGGCCCCATCCTCGCGACATGAGGAATGCTTAGAGGGGGCGAAATGACGGTCCAACGGGCTTCTTGGGGTGGGGAGACACCGTCCACAGGAGCCATAACTGTGATACGAAAATCTTAGCTTGGCTTCGACCGAGTTTGTTAGAGCCGATGACAATTTTACCAGCCGATACGTACGATCAAAGATCCAGACCAGCAGAGATGCAGTGTAGAAATTTGGTGGGTGGGTTGTGTTCGTTCCTAGTCTGGCGGGCTGGCTAGGGATTGGTACTTGACCACTGATATCCGATAGGTATCTCTGCTGGTTGATCGTATGAAGTAATCCTACTCAGCAGTGTCTTACTCACCTGATACTACTTAACTATCTCCATCGGTCGGACATGGCTGACATTTCACTATTCTGCACTCTTCCATCACCAGAAAACCACTCTGACAGATTTTTTAGTCAGGTACCGCCCACATCAAACAGGGGTGGATGGAGTACCACGATGGGAGTTCATGTTAAACTTCCCGCTCCCAGCCCATCCAATTTCCGCTGGCCACAAGCTAATAAATTGACAATTTTGACAGCCATTGACAGGTCGAGTATGCATTGGCCAAAGCGTGCAGCACCCATCACAATAACGTAAACCGCCCGTAACCCGTAACGGTCGAATCTCCATTGTCAGTTAGGAAGCTGCTGCTCGCAATTACAGTGGGGCCTCTTTTTTCCGACTAAAGAACCTTAGGGTCCAAAGGTTAAGAACTCCAAAACATCAGACTCAGTGCGATGTCTGTCGATCACCGTGATTTTGATCCGGTCGTATGTTCGAAATGAGAAAGTCGCAGGCCTGGACAGTATCGACCTGCGTCAGTGGCTCACTCTAGTCAGCTGCGATCAGACTGGGAGCGGTTCGACTCTCCCGAGATTGAGTGACCTGAGTCATCACCACGCCGAACCCCGGCAACGGAAATAATCTCCTGTTGTTTACTCTGGTCCTTGCAGATTGCTTAGGCGGGCCCGACTCTCCCTAGTCCTTACAAAACAATTGAGAACAAGCGAGTTGGTGTCTAGCCCACTCGAGTCTTCAGTTGGTTCGTACTCGACCGGAAATGCCGAAGCCAGGCCCATGCGAGCCCACTTACGCGCGTGCTGCATTAGAGCTGGAAGAGCACAGAGTAGTCGCGCAATTTTACTACTGACCTTGATACTGTCTAGTTACTACACAATGTTGCTGGCATCCTGTCAAGCTCCCCATTTAGGTAAACGTTAACGATCTCTCTCATCGTTACCTATCTCGTGCTTAGAGCCTGTGATTGTCATGACATCTGCTGGCCCGGCGTATCATCGGACTACTAGTTACCGATACACTCCTACTAGTCTCAAGCTTGTCAGTTTGTCTACTTCGTGACTTCGTCCATGGAGTTCGGACCATCCACCCCCTCGCGATATACTCATAGGTTTGAAGGGTCATCCAGCGCAAATCAGTGGACCAATGTTCCTGATTACTTGAAGACCCGGCTAGATCTCAGTGTAATGAGAGGCACGAGTTGGGAGAGTGAGACAGTCCGTCTGACTAACACCCGCGGGAGCACAAAGCAGCCGCTAGCTTTTCCTGCCTTGCATGTACTGAGGCGAGAGCAGGTGGCCGTCAACCCTTGTTAATGGGGTTTCACTCGGAGAGTTCAGCGTGGCTTAACTGTGTGTACAGCATTCGGGTAGGCAGGGAAAGGTAGCCAACCCTCCCGGTACCATGGTCTTAGGGCAGCTCTAATTAAACGCACAGGACGCCCAGAGTTTTCTTGGTATCAGTAGTATGTTTTGTCTAGTCCCGGTGTCCCCCTCGTTCTAGATAGACAGATAACTAATCGTGCGTCCTCCGCTACCTATGCATGTCATGCTCCATCGGCCATATGGAGCATCCATATTGTGGGTTTTCGTAATCAGTATTCAGTCACTAGTAAATTATCACCGAACAGTCTCGGTGTGAACGCCCTTAGTTGATAGGCGGATTAATTTCCCTTCTATGAGGGGGTGTGGGTCTTCCTAACATTAAGAAGCCGTTGTGTATCCAACCATTTCTGGTACCTGACTCCCCAACTTATTAGGATAGCCGGGTACGTTACCCTTCGCATTTTGTGTTACATGCTGGGCTACATAGTATTTTGCAGAGCTGCTGAAGTGTCATAGGCAACGGAGTATATTTAATGATAAGTATGAGTGAGGAGATACCATGCAGCAAAGCGCTGCAATATAAATGTCCATTCCAGTACCCTGTGCTGCAGTGTGAATGGGCACTGCATTCAATACGTCCATGCACTCTGCACTCCATACAAAATAGTAGCACTCGTACTTCTTCCTTGCGTCGCAAATTCTTTTACTCTTTTCTGAAGTATATACATATGCTTCTGCATATGCTTCTATTGGATTGCCATGGCGACAGTCTATACAGCTCAACACACCGGCGTAATAACACCTACTACTTCCAGGAACCTTCTGCCCGATATCTCATAATGCCAGTTCACACCATCTACATTATGTTGAACTAGTCTACTCACACAACGACGCTGTACTAGCTCCTTCCTATAGTAGCTAATATCACTAACGTGATTTCCTCGAACAGACCTCTGTCAACTGCACCATGCACCCAATTCGCTATTTTTATATAGAATCGAACACATAACACTATGCACCATCACCAAGCACCATCCATTCAAGAAACACACCCACATGCACAACCGGAATGCCACGGAATCTACCACCGACTCAACAACAAAGCCATGACCAAAACCATGGAAGACCGCAACACACCCCAATATTTCCACCAGTGCAGTATCTAGACCACCAGCACGAGGCGCCCAGACCACAAAGCCAGCAACCAGATGCAACTACTACATTCTTAAAACCCACATCGCTAACATCTACCAGATCACAGACACCCGATATGACATATCCGACTGTCAAGGCAACCAGACATTTGCATCTACATACATACATACACACACACACACACACACACACATACATGCTATAACGTCCAAGCATTTAACTCAAAATCAACTGCCAGCAATCCAGCCAGTCCAGTTTACCTCCAACAGACGTTGAAAGAAAGAAAGAAGGAAAATCTTGTTTTGGTTCCCTTGGCACGGAGCTAACGTGAAGCCCGGGAGGTGTTGTAAGGCACCACGTCGGATTGAGCTGGCAGGCAGGCCGGCAGGCAGACAGAGTACTTACAATCTCTGTGTGCGTGCATACATGCATGCATAAGTGCTTTTTTTACGACATCTAACCACCAATATTTTACTACTACCATCATTTCACGCTGCTTTGCTAAGTGGTTCGCATGCTCACTATGATACCCATCCACCACTAAAACACCTAAGCAGGCAAATACCTACATTACATGTGGCATCACCAAAACGCATCGAGATGGATGGAATAGTGTCTTGGACTCGACTCGAGCTCGGGGCCATCGTTTCCACACTAAAGCCCCCCCCCCCCCAACACAAGTCCACCGAACTACGGACAATGTGAGACATAAAAAGAAGTCTAGATTCGACCAGACCCGTTTAGTCTCTAACGGACGTGCGCGCCACGTTGTTAGGAGGGGACTGACTCCATAAATCAAATCTGGACCCATTGCCCATGTCCGACGGCATCCTGCGCCCAATATAATCTCAATCAATATCTGTCGTCGGGATAACACCGGAGTTTGGGCAGTTCAATTTGGGAGATACGGTACGACGGGGATACTTACTCTTGGTTAGTACCAACGCCAAGATCCGAGATAAAAATAAAAAATTTGCAGAGCCATGGCACAGGTTTAGATGGAATTGGGTAAAGTAAATGATGTTCGGGAAAGGATGGAGAAAAATGCAATTTATGAGAGAGAGAAGAAAACAAATAGTAATTTGCTCCAGGTCCTGATACATCCGTTCATTACAATGATCCTTGGGACAGAGAGAAGATGATCGTGACATTGGGACCAGGAGGCAGGAAGAGACACCCGCCCACTGATAAGCGTACATGATAGTAGTCCAATAAAAGAAACAAAATTAACGTGGGAGGAAATTTCCTGCGGGTGCCGATAGTAGATAGTAAGTAATACCCACCAACCATTCCGCGGTTGGGCGTTGAGCGGAATCCGTGGGAATGAATGGTAGTACAACACCAGTAGTAGTACTGTAGTAAGCATTAAGATGGAATAACGATGGTTCTAGCCATCGATCTGAGCAATCGAAGTATACTAGCAAAAATATACTATGAAACCCCCAGTACCATAACAATGATAATAACGACAGGCATCATCACAATAATAAACAACCAGAACAAACAGTCGAAACCATGTCCAAAGTGATGAATGGAAAAAAAAGTAAATACATCCACACCCCATTCCCATATCTTCATTCATTTCATCTCATTTCCAATCAATACAAATAAAATCATTACTGAGTGAACCTCTTCCTCAACCGATTCGGCTCACGTTCCAGAACCCGATATCGACGAGTACTAACATGTCGACTCAGAAACTTCTTTAACGACGACCAAGACTCATCGCGGCTTTTCTCCGCTGTCTGTCTAGTAGTATTGTTATTATTCGTAGTAGTGTAGCCAGTTACATGGCCAAAGAAAGACGCCCGCCGTTTGTTGTAAGGTTCAGGATTACAACACAAATCCACTTCCTCTTGGTCTGCGTGGCGGCGTCGGAGTGAGGTTGTCATTGACTCAGTGCTCATTTCTCTCTCTTTCTCTCTCTCTCTTCTTCCCACACTATGTGCAGGGAAAGCGTGCTTGCACGCGGCGAGACTAATGGAATGGATGTTGGTCCGTGGGCCCTGTTTTTTTCTTTTTGGTTTTATTTGATGGACAGCCACTGACATACACAGTCAGTCAGTCACACACATACACACACCCCTGTACGCCACTAGATAGGTAGATAGATCAAATGGATATATTAATCTGCCTGGTTTTTTTGGTTTGGGCAAGAACAGATCTTAGGGTATAGCCTGGCTGGCTGTTGGCTGATGGTGCCGCTGGGGCTGGCTGCGTGTGTGTATGGTGTTTCCGGGGTCTTGTTGCGGATTTAGGCCGAGAGATGGAACAGGTAATAGACAGGCAACGAAGATTCTGAAGGCGGGGTTGCTTGGTTGGTTGGTCAGGTTTGGTTCGATGGATGATTGAATGAATGAATGAATGGGTGATGAGTGGCGGGTGATCGGATCGGTTTGTTGCGGTTATGCAGGTATGGATCTGTCTTGTATATTGCTAATTTAAACAAGGGTTGTAGTTAAAGAACAGTTTGGCAAATCCGAGGATTATTTTGTTTTGGACTGGCGTTAAGTTCCTAATTGGTAACAGGCTAGATACGTATCATGTACGAAGACGCAAAGCGGCAACAAAGAGGACATATGTCAGTTTACGATCATCAGTAATACGGAGGAGACAGTCAGTAGGTTAGTTAGTTAGTTAGTCAAGCTGTTCGCAGGTGTGAGACTATGGCTAACTACTTAGGAGCTACATTGGGAAACTTTCACTTGCCCGGGCACAGGCAGCATGGTTAGTCTGTCTACTGACTACTCAGGGTGATTATTCCGGGTCCCTCGGAGGGGCGGCGGGAATGAAAGAGGGACTTGATCCATGGTTTGCCGACGCGGACGGAGAGCCAGTAGTGAAGCAGCGTGGTGGATGATCCAGTGTTGGGACCGGTGTTCTGCGAGAAAAAAAAATGCACGTGTTTTTTAATCGATTATTTACCCCACCTATAGGTGACAGATGTAATACTTCGCGATCGATTGTTCTACTTCTAGAAGTATTCGATTATTAGTAGATACTCTCGTTTGTGTCTGGGGAAGTTTGCGATGGTATGATTCCCTAGTAACTATGCTATGAGCATGGGGAGAGCCTGAAAGATCATAACGATCGATCGATTGATTGCATGTCTTACAGCCGGCTGATTCGTCTCTTCGGATTTCGTTCGTATCCGATGGTATCATTAATTGATAAGCTTACAGGGATCCATCGGCTGACGTGGAAGAGCTCCAGTGAGGACGGCTTGGCTGATGTTTGTCCGTTAGTTGCTCGCTAATGTTCACTGTCCTGAGTTATGCACTCATATGGAAGCAGCTGAGAACCACGGTTCAATGAAGGACAAAAATAGTTGACATGGTATGTTCCGTAATTTCCTCTGCGATGGTAGTTGATCTGTTGGGTTGTCCGTGCTGTGGGCCATGACAAAGATATACTATCAGGCTCGGTTAGTTGCATCTCACCGCCAGGTTCAGTAGTACTACTATGATATGACCGGATGATCGTATCAGGTTCATTATTTGGCTTACACCGCCAGGTAGATGGGAAGTAAATGGCCCTGTCTCTACCGATGTATCATTTGATGATCCTGTTCAGTAAGATATCGTGTGCTATGTGAGCTCCTTTGAGATGCTGTTGTGATCGGTAGTAGTATCAGGCCTAAGAGAGGAATATATAACTAGTACTGTGTTCTAATCTGGCAATCTTCCTACATACCTAAGTTCAGTTTATGCATATCAGCAAGTAACTAGTGGGCAGTAATCTGACCAGACTTGATGTGTTCATATTGTGTCGCACAATATATATAGGTCCTACCATATGATTGACATTTTCCTTAAGGCCTCACAAGTAACCGAGATTACATTTGGTATATAATACTAAAACTAGATGGGCATTATAACAGCCCAAGCATGTTAGCTCAGGGGAAGAGCGCCGGGCTCATAACCCGGAGGTCCCTGGATCGAAACCAGGACATGCTATCTGATTTCTTTTTATATTTTTTTCCCCCTCATCACTCATCCTCAGTTTTGATAATCTTTATTATTTTGATTGATTGAATCCCAGTTTAAGTAACATTCTGACACCCGCAAAGAAATTATATACCAGCCTCTCAAAGCTCGAAAGGGTTCATGATATACTTGCTCGTTGCTAGCTTTACTCTCCGTGATTAAGCTCACAGTTCTAGCACGTGATGCGCCGGCCGCCCTTGAGGGATGCCAAGCCGGCCAACTCGCAAAGGACGGGCGAGGCTCTCGACGACTGCGTTGCTGCTGCTGCATCCGACCATTACTCCCTGACCCCGTCATTCTTATTTCCTCCATATCACCGACCTCCGGATCGCGCAGACTGGTCTCTTCGCATCCGTTCTTTTTCTCCGACCCTCCCCTTCTCGTCGATCCACCCCCTTCTTTTCACCTCCCCGTCCGGGGGTCCTTGTGGCCGCCATGGCATCCCGTAGGTGTCCTTGTGTTGAACCCTCCCCCACATTGCTATACTGCTCCCATGCCCCTGTCCCCGGAATTCGATCGCTAACTGTCGCCCCCTCTCCCGCCTATCATGTATAGTCAAGCAGTTTATCCGAAATGTGCGGTCTGCCAAAACAATCGCCGATGAACGAGCAGTCATTCAAAAGGAGAGTGCGGCCATCCGTGCGTCTTTCAGGGAAGAGAGCCATGATTCGGGCATCCGGTTAGCATTAGCACCGCCAACCTCTACAACCCCTCGAACCCACCGCTTACTTCTTTGCGCAGGAGAAACAATGTGGCCAAGCTTCTCTATTTATTCACACTCGGTGAACGGACACACTTTGGTCAAATCGAATGTCTGAAGCTACTGGCCTCCCACCGTTTCGCCGACAAGCGCCTGGGATACTTGGGAACGATGCTGTTACTGGATGAGAACCAAGAAGTTTTGACGCTGGTAACGAACTCATTGAAGAAGTGAGTTTCGTATGCAAGATCGGCGTAGAATCTCCTGGCTGATGTCTTGCAGTGACCTTAATCACTCCAACCAATACATCGTCGGCTTGGCCCTCTGCGCCCTGGGCAATATCGCCTCCGTCGAAATGTCCCGAGACCTTTTCCCCGAAGTCGAAAACTTAATGTCTACTGCAAACCCTTATATTCGGAGGAAGGCGGCGCTGTGTGCTATGCGTGTATGTCGCAAGGTTCCCGACCTGCAGGAGCATTTCCTGGAAAAGGCAAAGACTCTTCTGTCGGACAGGAACCACGGTGTTCTGCTGTGCGGTTTAACACTTGCGATTGACATGTGTGAAGCCGAGGAGGCGGAAGAAGGACAGGAGGGTGTGATCGAGATGTTCCGGCCGTTGGCTGGTGGTCTTGTGCGCTCCCTAAAGGGGTTGACCACCTCGGGATACGCCCCAGAACATGACGTCTCCGGTATCACCGATCCCTTCCTCCAAGTGAAGATCCTGCGCCTTCTCAGAGTACTAGGAAGAGGGGATGCGGCGACCAGCGAAATGATCAACGACATTCTGGCCCAGGTGGCCACCAACACTGATTCGACGAAGAACGTCGGCAACGCTATTCTCTACGAGGCTGTCCTGACAATCCTCGATATCGAAGCGGATTCTGGACTGAGGGTGCTGGGTGTTAACATTCTTGGAAAGTTCCTGACCAACAAGGACAACAATATTCGTTACGTTGCTCTTAACACGCTGAACAAAGTTGTTGCAATTGAGCCCAACGCCGTTCAGCGGCACCGCAACACCATCCTGGAGTGTCTCCGCGACCCGGACATCAGTATCAGAAGGCGTGCCCTTGATCTCAGTTTCATGCTGATCAATGAGAGTAACGTGCGCGTTCTCGTTCGCGAGCTGCTCGCCTTCCTGGAAGTTGCCGACAACGAGTTCAAGCCAGCCATGACTACTCAAATTGGCATCGCTGCTGACCGATATGCCCCCAACAAACGCTGGCATGTTGATACGATTCTCCGTGTACTCAAGCTTGCCGGTGCCTATGTTAAGGAGCAGATCCTCTCGTCTTTTGTTCGCCTCATCGCCACCACACCAGAGCTGCAGACCTACTCTGTGCAGAAGCTTTATCTCTCGCTGAAAGAAGACATCTCGCAAGAAGGCCTTACCCTTGCGGCTACCTGGGTCATTGGCGAGTACGGTGACAACCTTCTCCGTGGCGGTCAATATGAGGAAGAGGAGCTGGTCAAAGAGGTCAGGGAGAGCGACATTGTTGACCTATTCACCAACATACTCAATAGCACATACGCCACGCAAACAGTGGTGGAGTACATCACTACGGCCTCTATGAAGCTCACCGTGCGCATGTCCGATGCAGCACAGGTTGAGCGGCTCCGTCGCTTCCTCAGCAGCCGGACTGCCGATCTGAGTGTTGAAATTCAACAGCGGGCTGTCGAGTATGTCAACCTGTTCGGCTACGACCAGATTCGTCGTGGAGTCCTCGAACGCATGCCCCCGCCTGAGATCCGCGAAGAACAAAGAGTGTTGGGTGCACCGACCAAGAAGCGCCAGAGCAAGATTCTGAAAGATAAATCCAAGAAGCCTGCTAAACAGGCCGAGCAGGACATGCTTCTGGACCTCATGGGCGGCGACGCCCCACCGACCAGCCCAACTACCAACGGTTCCCAGAATACGGCTGATCTCCTTGCCGATATCCTCGGCGGCGACTCCAGCTTATCCTCACCGTCTCCCCAACCCGCACAGAAGCCTGCAGGATCTGCCAATACCAGCGCTATCATGGACCTGTTCAACACGAACGGAAGCACGCCGTCTCCCAAACCTGCCGAGCCTGCATCTTCTCTGGATCTCCTAGCAGGCCTGGGATCTTCTGCCTCGCCCGCACCCGCTCCTGCCCCTTCGGCGGCTCCTGCTCACACGGCCTTCAACAAGAACGACCTCTCCCTTGCCCTCCAGGTCCAACGTGGCAGCGGTGGGAGCGCGCAGATCCAGGCTCGTTTCCGCAACACTTCAAGCTTTGGCCACTTCTCCAATGTTGGATTGCAAGCAGCCGTGCCCAAGAGTCAGAAGCTACAGCTCAGCGCGATCAACAAGGCTGATCTCGATGCTGGTGACGAAGGTATCCAGATGCTCAAAGTTGCAGCACTCACTGGGGTAAGCTAAAACCAACCATGACCTTTTTGATTGCCTTTGACTAATGTTCTTCCAGGCCCTCCCACCTAAGCTCCGCCTTCGTCTCCGTATCACGTATGCCAAGGACGGTTCCGATCCTGTAACAGACCAGGTGGACTGGACCGAGCCGTGAACGGTCACCAGGGCCATTCTTTCATAAACCCTTATATTCACCTTACAAGAACCTTTTAGACCGCCCATCTAATCTTACTTTATCAACCCAATTATTGTATCAGGGAGGATGGAAGCAAGCAAGCCAACCCTTGGGAGAAGACTACCTACTTGACCATTCATAGTTCCTCACATTACATACATGCATGTTCATACATACCCGGTCCATTTCTAGCTCTCCATTTTCATCATCTCTTCCCTTCGCTGTCATGTGTTCCCTTTGCCTTCTATGTAAATGCTTGGTATGTTGCTGAGGCGGCCTCGGAGTGGCCGGTTTTCCCCATATGTGGGGTCTAAAATGAAAATGTTCCTCTTCACTTTACCACGGACTTCTACGGTAGTGATTAGTATATATCTCGGAGTTAGGAGATTTGCGACTGCGGCGTTAACAACAAGTGCCCGGTGATCGCACAGTCGTTTGTTTGCGCTTCAGTGATGCTTTGCAATCCCAAAAACCACCAAGATTGTGACCGTGACTACCCAAAACCGGGTGAGACAAAGGACTAGAAGTCCCACACGTCATCGATAACAGAATGAGGCAAATCGACAGGGACCGGCGTTCTACCAGAGAACAGCTGCGGCCTCCGATGCACTCGTGCCTAATGAGCAGTGCCGGGTCAAGGAAGATTTCATCAGTCTGAACTGCGAGAAGTGAGACATTAAGCTTTTGTTTGATGATGCTGGTCGGGAAGTTAATGGTTGATGTATATGATAGCTATTAATAGTGATCTTCATTCTTGCATGGTGTTGAGGACTTGCTTTATCATCTTCTTCAACAATGTCTCATCCTATTGACTCAGGTTTGGCTTTCCGGCGGGTTTTTCTCAGGGCGCGTATATTGGACCAATTCGCTCGAGGCGCTTATGCGTCGAAGGGGAGGGGTGTGGCTCGGATGAGTTGGCTTCAGTGGGACAAGGCGTCTAAGCGGCAGCCGACCGGATTAAGGCTGCTTGCTTCGCCCAAGTTTGATCTACTCTACTGGTCACACTGTCCAGGCACAAGGACGCCTGTAGCTATTCTGACTGGCTGCTTCATGATAGCCTCAGGCCGCTTTGTATGTAGATGAGTGATTGTGATGTGATACTTGGAGGTCATGGCTCCTGAGTCCTGGGCTAAGATCCTTCCTTCCTTGTAACCTTTATAAATCAACAAGTAGTGGTGGTGGTGACTGTTGGGTACGAACCTGCAAAGTTAATGATAACGTAAATGAAGCACTTGGTGGATGGATGCCTTTGTCCTTATCCCCACCATCTTCGAGCGTTGGGCTGCAGAGGTTCCACTTAGCAGTCTCGCCTGATGACAACCATAAAGTAGGGCTGTTTCACACTTGAAGAAAGGACTCCGAAAGATGGTGGTGTGGGCAGTGGTTACTACTTGTTTATCAGCAGCTTCTATGCGGTCATCCTTGACTGCTTTGTTTGACGATTTGGGTCCAAGATTTGAAGGATTATACATTGGTGCCTGATATGACACCTGCTATCCGGTCCACACTTTAGCCAGGATTCTACATCCATGCATGAACTTGGTACATTTGATCGTGCAGTCTCAGCCAGGGTATCGACACCTCTGATTTTAGTTTGTTAGAGATGTGGACCGTATATCGGCCGAAGATTTGCCCATAGTGCAAGCTCATGGGTTGTCAGATCAGAGAGATGCAGGATACAGATCAACGGGGGTCATAGCCACGATTATGGGGAAAGCTTGCGCTCGAGCCGGATGGGCTCGGAGATAGCCAAATCTGACACTTACTATACTGAAGATGCTCGGTAATATATTCGCGACAGAGTGACCCGAGAAGATGTATTCCATTTGTAGATCGCATGGTTCATCTATGGCGAACTTGATGATGACGATGTCAGGCCGACATCACGTGTAATACCGTATTGTGACCCCCCTCATCTCCCCTCACCTGCAATTGAGGGTCTGCACCTTTCCGAAAACAGACCAATACACAAGGATACCGCGTAAGGGGAGCGTAATAGAGTCCTGAGGCCATCAGCAGCGTCGCGCGTTTCCTCGTCCTTTCTGTCTCTCGCTCTCTCGCGCTCTCTCTCTCTCTCTTCCCTCTTCTCTCTCTTTCTCATCTATCTCTTGAGAGTGAGCAAGCATTCAACGCTCATCAATCGCGATTCCATTAAATCTAGCATCATCATCAATTCCATCCATCGAGTCCCCTCCGTTGGAAAACCACCGTTTATATCTAGATCTCCGTCCGATCTCATTGGTGTCGGGGGACTTTCTCGCAACAACCAGTGATCGTTGCTCGTCTTGCCAGGGACTTCTGGTTCGCCAATTGATTGCTGCGCGCATCGCGGCCGTCCCCAGTAATACCTGCCCTACGACCATTTGCCTGCTCTCTACTGGACGGTAAGCCAATAACTCTACACGCCCCATCCATCCCCCAGCGTCGTGGGCCACCGGAATTTGATCCAATCGCCTGGTCGGTTGCTCCCTCTTTAATTGTTGGTTTTGCTGCCTTTCCCAGCTGCGCAACGTGCCACACTGCCAGTCTGACCCACGGTTACTTCCGTGTTGCATTACCCGCGTCACATCCCGCCCCGACTTGTTCCCAGGTCTTCCGGGCTACTGGGAAACTGTCAAGTGCGCATGGCTTGCTGACGTGACCACTCCTGCAGTCGCGCGCGCGCTGCCCTCTAAACCTCCCTCCACACTGAGCCACAGGGGCTTTGCCCAAAAAAAAGAGTTTCCAGGTTTCTGGTGCTGTATCCATCTTTACTCTGGCTAATCAAATCAGATCTTTCCATTTAGAAGAAGAAAGAAATTAAATCAAAAAAGAAAGAAAAAAAGAAATACGAAAAAGAAAACGCGCTGGAAATCCCAAAAGACAGACAGGCAAGACAGATTTAAAGTACCTTAGAAAACAATAACAAACAGAAACGCCTGCTGCGACCAAACACACAACCCACCCCCCTCCCTCCACCCTCCTCGTCGAATAATAGATCCCGCCGGTCCTTGCTCACGACGCTAAAGCAGGACTATCGCAGAAGCATTGCCAATCCCCCACACGCGCAATTACGCCCGTCTTTCCCCGTTCAGGCTGTCGTGAAGCGAATCGCTGCCCAGCCAGACGCACCCTCGTTGTCTTTGGCGCGGCTGTATCATAGCGCGCGAGATCGAGAATCCACCGCGTGCTGCACGCAGCTCTGACGTGGTTTGCCAGCAGAGCAGTTAGAGACAAGCCCCCGTTCTAAATCCAGTATCTCTGCACGTTCTCAGAACAGCTAAAAATCATGTCGTCGACCTCTCCCTCGAAGGAACCGGAGGTGGAACCCGAAGTTCAATCGGGTGAAGACCAGGAACAAATGGATAAGGACCAACAAGACACTCAGGCGCAGGGTCAGGGAGAGTTCGAGGTGAAGGAGCAGGATAGATGGCTGCCAATTGCAAATGGTTAGTTGCGTTCCCTTGCAGCTTTCTCTTTTTCCTGATTTGCGCGTACCTTACGTTTATCTGCTGGTCAACCGCCTCTTGCCCTACTATGATGGTTCACCCACCCCCCTCAACCGCATACCCCCGTTGCCTTTATTTGATCCTAACCGCCAGTCCTTCTGTATGTTTTGTGACTTGAGTTTTCATGGCTTGGATAACGCCTCTCCGTGCTCTTCCCTCATTCGTCTCTTGGTTGTTCGCACATTCCCCATCATATAAGCCCGCCTACCCTCCTAATGTCTGGAAGTAAAAGACGCCTGATCACTTTCAATCATGCCTGCGAACCCCGCATATATCACAGTTGATACCATGTCAGGATACTAATGTTGCAAATTAAGTGGCCCGTATCATGAAGCTGGCTTTGCCTGAAAATGCCAAAATCGCAAAGGAGGCCAAGGAATGTATGCAAGAATGTGTGAGCGAGTTTATCTCATTCATCACTAGCGAAGGTTGGTGCGACCACACCTACTCTTCAAGCTCTTTCACTGACGGAGTCTTACCCATTTGTCCGTAGCCTCCGAGAAATGCCAGCAGGAAAAGCGCAAGACCGTCAACGGGGAGGACATTCTATTCGCCATGACCTCCCTCGGGTTTGAAAACTATGCAGAGGCCCTTAAGATTTACCTGTCCAAGTATCGCGAGGTGAGACCTGTGCAACCGTCCCCAATCATGTTTCCTTTCTTCGTAACAGGCGACATTGAGTTTCATGACGTATCCGGACGCTAATTATTCCTCTAGACCCAATCCGCAAGAGGCGAGCACCAGAACCGTCCAACAAGCAGTGGATATGGTGCTGGCGCGCCCGTAGGGGCCCCCGGGCCTGCCGGTCCTGGTGGCCGTCCAATGGGACCTGGTGCAGGGTTTCCTGATGCTGCTGATAGCGCCAACAATATCATGAACCAAAGCTTGGACCCGTCTGAGCAGGACACTTCCGCTTATGGCTACCCCCCGATGGTCGGCCAGCCGCACAACGGCACCACCGGTGAATCTTATTAGTATGCTACTGTGCGGGAGAACCATCCGCTGGACTTGACGACTATCCTGCAGCAAGGGACAAGCAGAGACTCGAACGTCAGCCTCCCTTCACCCCTGCAGAGGCTGGATGCCCCTCGTCTCCAGCATGAAAGGCGGCTGGGATCACAGGCCCAAGCGACGAACGTTTCCGGATGTTACTCCCTGTACAGCGATCCTAATTACGCGGTACGATACAATGGGTTACTTACGGGATATTAACGGAACGAACACGAATCAAGCAATACGACAGGAACAACGGAGCCGAGAGATAGTTTGTTTTTCCCCGCTGATTTGGTTTATTTTTGCTTTTGATTCTTCATCTTCTCTTCTACAATCGGCTGGAGCATCAGTACCAGCCAACCTGCCAGGCCCACTTTGGCATCTCAGTCACCTTCCAATGACCAAAGCAATCTCACCTCTCAACATCAAGCCAACCAAGAGAGGGAAATTGCCCATATATTCTCATGCTTACGAGTACAATATTCATCTGCGCGTTATGGTTGACCAGAGAAAAAGGGGTACCCACACCCGATTGCTAGGGGCCAGTTACATGTAATTATTGTCTGAGTTGAGTATCTATTATTTGCGCGTGTATGTGTGTCTTTGTCATTATTTATTGCAGAGTATGGGATACTGTTCGGAAGCAGGAAGAAGAAGAAGAAGAAGAAGACAACAGGAACCTGACAAATAGAACACGGATTGGACTTCACTGTCCCTGACAGCCAAAAAAAATCACGTGGTTGCATTTCAAAGCGTACAGTAGAAGCCAAGTCTTATGGTTACCGCTAGATGAATCTGTACGACGGAAAATAGTTCATGAACGAGCTTGCGCGGTGTAACCCGAATCCCCCTGATTACGTACGTGTTCAAGAGAAGAACGGGCTAGCTTTCCATCATATAAACAACGGGACGATCGATAGAAATGAACAAAAAACGAGATGTCATCATCATAGTCATCATCATAGGAATAGAATGCAAATCTAACCAAACCAGAAGGAAAATAATACCACGACTCGCTAAAATAACAGGAAAGCAACCACAGATCCAGACATCTGCGGTACGAGATATTCATCCATGCATCCACCCTCCATCTAACAGAAGATCCGACATCGGAGTCTCCTGCCAGTAGATCTGACGCCATTCATCCTCTAACTCGGGAAGTCCTTCCATGGCCATTGGTAGCACGGGTTGGTCCAGATCCGTGAAGGAGAAGAGTTGGCGCCAGTCGAGCGATTCGCGGGGCGCGTCGGCGTCGATAGCGTCGACGACGGGGGTCATGGTGGCGGAGGGTGGAGGTGGGGGGATCCAGGCGTCGAGATGATGATGGTGAGGTTGTTGTTGGGGCTGAGGTTGAGGGTGGTTGTGGTGTGGGCTTGTTGGGAGGTGGTTCGTGGAGGAGTCTGGGGTGGGGACTTCGAAGGGAAGGGGGCGGTCTGTGGGGTTTGGGTTGGGGGTTCGTGTTGTTTGCATTGTTGTGGGTGCGGAGGTGGATGTGGAAGTAGCGGAGTGTAGGGTGGTTTTGAGTTGGTCTTGAGGGTTGCTGAAGCGGCGGGGCGGTCGTTCGCTGGTGGCCATTCGGAGGTCTTCTTGGAGGCGTCTGGAGTCTTCGAAAAGGCGAAGGATGGTGTTGGCGTGAAACCAGTAGCTTGCAAGTTCGCGGAGGGAGTAGGAGGCTGAGTCGAAGCGGCGGAGAGCGTTGATTGCTAGGACGGGGTTGGAGAAGCGGAGTTCGACGCGGACTTGGATCATGGCTGTGAAGAGGGTGTGGACGCCGGAGTACCACAGGAACTTGAGGCGGTCGTTTAATCGGAGTTCTTCGAAGATTGAGGTGATGACTCCTGCAGCTGCACTGCAGATTTCGGCGTCGTGTGGGCCGTAGTCGTCTGAGTAGGCGGATGCTCGGGGGTGTGGGCGATGGAGGAGGATCAGAAAGTTGTTGTAGGTGAGATGGAGCATGGCGGACCAGGGGTCCATGTCGGATGCTCGGAGACGTAATTTATCGGGAAGTTTCAGAGACCAATTGGCAAGGGCTTCGTCGGCTTCGAGGAGGACGGCTTTGCGGCGCTCTGGACTCACTCGTAGTCCGAAGCGGCTTCGAACGATGTACGAGATCATCACTGAGAGTTCAGAGAAATGGATCACATAGTCGGATTGAACACGAGGTCCGCAGCCTTCAAAGTCGGAGATTGTCAATGGAGACACATCGGAGTCTTCGAGATTGCTGTGTATAAAGTCAGCAACCAATTGGAAAGGAGAGGAGGGGGTATCTGCTCACATTGCCTGCGGTCGACCATAGGAAAGTGATACCATAACGTCGAATTGCACTATGATGTACCATAGCCTCCTCCACATTCGGCGATCACGAGAGACAAACCGGCTGGAGATAGGATTTCGGTGCATTCCAAGGCCAGTAGCAATTCTGGCAGCCACGCCCACCCAGTAGTGCGCATTCGCTGCGACATCATCATCGGCACCATCTGAGTGCCAAGTCAAGAGGAGGGCAGCTTGCACCAGGATATCGCGATTACGCTCAATACGGGAATCAAACAGCCACTTGGCACGACGAAAGAAAATGTCCTTGAGGGCATCGCGTTCTGCTTTGGGACGAGTGACATGGGCTCCCACCAGTAGGATGGCTTGTAGCAGCAGAATTGGGGGAGGATCAGCGGGGTCTCGATTGCGATACTGCGCCATGAACAGGTCCTCGTCAATAATAGGATACCCCGGGTTGACGTGGTCGAAGTAAGCTTGCACCAGCTCATCTGCTAGGGCCGGTTCAGGCAAAGTGAGAGCATCCATGAGCAGCTGATCATGCCCGGTCCTTAACTGTCGTCGCGGAATCTCATTGCCTGCAAAGTGATACACGTCGTCATCCTTGTCACGTTGCTGACGGATCAAGAAAGACATGTTCGACAGCTCATGACCCACATATATAGCTCGCACACCCCGACGAATCTCCCGACTGCCCGATTCTTCCTCATCGATTAGCTTCACTAGTCGTTTCTCCAAATCCGCATGCGAGTCTGATTCGGCCGAGACATCCGGGCCCGGAGGACGGTTATATGTTGGAGATTCTGAAGTAGACCCGGCGCCATTATGGGGAGGGTGTTGATTAACATTATGATTAAGCGTTTGATGAAGGTTATGTAGGCTTGAGGTGGGAGGTGCGACAGGCGTTGTCACTTCCGGTTGGACGCCGCGGAAGGTGGTGGTGAAAGCGTCAGGCGGGGTTGTAGCCGTGAGGGGCAAAGAATGTCTGTGTAGAGGCTCAGAAGAAGCAGGAGGTGGTCGACAGCGGATTGGAACAGGGTCGAGGATTGATCGCACAGCCAGACGCTTCTTCTTTTCGTGAATCCGACAGTCCGTCTTTCCCGCGGAACGGCAATTGGAGCATGGGAGGCCGACGATGCGGGCATCGCATCGGACTTTGCGCCGATGGCAGTGGACGCAGGCCGCGGAGCCTAGATAGACAGTTTCATTAGAACCATGGAGAAGAATAGCAGATATATGCAGAGTCCTTGATGACATTGCAGAGCGTACCTGACTTGCGCTTAGTCACCCCATTCCCGGCGGGTGGATGACTGCTGTGCGCTGCGGAGGTCATTGCCGAAACATCGACACAGATTCAAGGGTCCGGAGACTCGCTAATTCGTCATCCCTTATCCGAGAGATCTGAGGGATAGAGCATAAGGTCAGATCAGGACATGATCTACCCACGAACAGCAGGATTGGAGAGGAGAATGAAGCAGACGGAAAGAAGAAGAAGGAGAAGGAGGAGGAGAAATGGCAGACATGAAGAGGAGAAAAGGCGGGAAACTCGAATTGCTTTGCTCGGCATGGTTGTGATTGGTCGATAATGGGCAATCGGGTGGGGCCCGACCAGGGCGG
Source organism: Aspergillus piperis CBS 112811 (assembly GCF_003184755.1). NCBI lineage: Eukaryota > Fungi > Ascomycota > Eurotiomycetes > Eurotiales > Aspergillaceae > Aspergillus > Aspergillus piperis. The sequence continues at coordinate 1,231,626 of NW_020291597.1, read as the reverse complement.
GTCTGGGGGAGTCACGTGGCGGGTTGCTGATCCATTCCATTGAATTTAGTCAGCCCTTCGATGCTTTTTCTCCTCGTCTTCTGGAAGCCTGTCATTGCCCGCCGTTTGAATGCTACCATCCTGCCCATGGTTAGTTTAAAGCATACCTATCTAGGTTGCTACTCAGGCCCAGGACCCCTCCCATTATCCTGCCCTGCATCTGTGTGACAGCCGGTGTCTTCCTCCGTGCGCTTATCCACCATGGGATCCACTCCTGGCGTCAGCTCCGTTATCAGTCCGCCTATCGTCCATTCCTTCTCTCTCACTGGACCGTTGGTGAAATTCCTTATCAACATACTACATTCTCGAGATAAAGTGTTTGACAAAAATGTACGGCTAACCGGATCCACGGGTACTCATACCAAATTCTCCTGCATCGCAGACAGGTCCTGATTTCACGCCAATTCGCACTCTATCAAGCTCTCCACTCCCTTTTCCACCGTCCAGATCTTGACTACTTTCAACCCCGCCGATTCAATCAATGTAGTCCAGTGCTTCTCCGTCCGTTCCCCCGAGGCAATTGACATCATGATCATGTCAAGGCTTGTCGTCTCGAAATGCGCGTCGAGACTGGGGACAACATACTCGTTGATCAACAGCTTACTGTACCCCGGTTTCATGGCTGGGATAAGGTTGGACAGGATCTGACCGCACACATCGTCAGGCCAGTCATGTAGAACCGAATGCATATAGTACACTCGTGCTCCTGAACCTTGTCAGCCCTATTCATCAATCATCAAAAGCAACTGTTTCAAGCCATACCTTTCACCGGCTGCTCCGTAAAGAAATTATGCGCCATTGGGTCAATGGACACATGCACATCCTTCACAGTTTCTATAACCTGAGGGAGGTCCTGTACCACAAGACGCCCAGGCACTTCCGGCCACTTGCGACGGAATTCAGACACATCGTGCCCGGTGCTACCACCCACATCAACCAAGAAGACGTCCTTCTCACTCAGCTCAGTACCCTCAATTAACCGCTCCTGGACTGGATAGAATCCCTTGTCCATCCAGCTTGGTCGTCCCTGATGGTACGCCGACATGTGGTTGCCGAATTGTTTGGCAAGGGTAGGGTTCTTTTGTACCAATTCGAAGAAGTGTTCGTCGACACGCTGTCCCAGCTGATATGGGGACTTGGTGGGGTCGGTTGGATTGCGGAATCCGTTTTGTTTAAGGAAGGCTGGGATAGCGTAGATACCTGGGTATAACCAACCTGAGCTGGGGTTTGCAAAAATAATGTTAGTACCTTAACCTTTTCATTGGCATTCTGGGTCTCACCTACAGGGCAGGGAAAGCATCTCCATATCGCTCCACACTGAGTGTGATCGAGAGGTTCGTCGCAATATACTCGTCCGGTCCCGCTTCAGTGATTACGGTCATAGATGCCAGATGCTTCATGATGCGCGCTGGGAGGTGTAAGTAAAATACAACTCGACCTGAGAAATACATGCCAGAATTATAAATAGATTGGGGGATGCTTACACAACAAGACCGGATCACTCTGTGTAGTCACCGCAAGCTCTGCGACAGACTTGGGCTTGTCCCGAGATAACTCGCTGAAAACACCTATAGCGAGGGCCGTTTCGATAGCAGCGTGCAGAGTAGCCTATAGCAGAAACCGGTCGTTAGATCTCAGCCGGCATACACATCGCAAAGCATTTCTTTAAAATCCAACTGAAAGACTAGACTTACTGTAGTCCAGCACTGTCTAACAATCGCTTCTCGCGGGGTCTCCAGCGCATTCGCTAGGGCTCTCGCAGCATCTCGCAGTCTTAGTCTTTCTTGTGAATCCTCCAGAGAGATGGATTTGTGGGATGCGATCTGGTCGATAAGAGCCGGAACAGCCTCTGGTGCACTTGGTGAGATGGCAATCGTGTCCACGCTCATGTTCAATGTGGACGGCACATGGCCGTTGGACTGGGTGCCTTTCGTATGGTGTCCATTGGTGTGATCTCCGTTGTTATAATGTTCAATGACCGTTGAGCCGTTTTTGTGAGGCATTTTGCGGCTATTTTGGAAATACTTTCTGAGTGAGTTACAAGGGTTATGCAAGATGTCTGTTTAAATGGCGCCTTCTACTACTTAATATGGGTCGGCAGCCAGACGGAATGAGCAGCCTATGTAGGCTTCTCGCCTTGCGCGCTTCTATAGCACTACAATATAGCCCGCACTAGAATACTTTACTTATGGTACTTAGAGCAATATAGTTAGCCTCCATTCCCTTCAGTGCCCACCGAGGGTTAAAATCTGGGAGACAAGCCGATACTGTAACTCCCACTGGTCATTTATCCCACTTCTGCCCACTCTGGCGGCCTGCAGTAGGGTCGCTAATGTAACGGCGACGCCTTAATAGACCCCACTCCTTGGAGAGGGATAGTAACAACCCTGGTCGGTTGCTTGTACTGCCATTGGCAGATAATGAAAGCTCATACCAATGGTCCAACTAGGTCAAAGACGCGTGCTACATTAACGAAGGCTCCATATCGCTAGAGTCACTGGCTGGAGAAACGGACAGTGTTAACACTTAACAGAGCTCATTATTCCTGGTCTCCCTGTGATTGGCTGGCTTCGTGGGTACCTAGACATGGTGTTTTGGAACGGAGATTTAGTTTAGAGTATACCCACGAGTGAGGTGGCAGCGGCAATATGACATTGTGTTAGTCTCTCCGCCGATTTCTGGTGGGTGTTCGGGACTAGATGGCCTAGCTTCTTAGTGCAGCACTATCGCCAATAAGGTCACGGAAATAGCATTATATGTAGTTCTGGATCAGATGTAGACGGGGTTCGAGGACGGGCGTGCGCTCATGAGATAGAGTCCGGCCCTGATGGCTTCGCATTAAGAGCTATTAGCGCACTCTTATGATGTGCCGCTGCTGCGCCGTATTCTGGGACTCATCTATCTCAATTAGCAGGCGTCGAATGGGATTCGCAAGATAGGTGCCGTGTAAGATCAAGGATTCATACCAATAGATCCTACATACGCGAGAACCGAAGTACTATGGGGATGCTTTGATCTTAGCGAGATGATTATATCCGTGCCACGCGTTTCAGTGAGCGTAGTGAAGTCTGTGTATGCCAGTGCTGTTAGAAGCATCCGTGTCTTAGTAACAAAAGCAGAAGAACCCCTGAGACGGACAAGGGTTGCCTCAATTTAATTATCACCGCGCAAACCGCACTGCTGGCTTGCAGGGATACTCGCATAGCGCATGAGACCACACTTCGCGCCATTGACATCCATAGGCCCGCGCCTGCATCGTACTTTTGACTGCCCATGTGCTACTAGTTACTAGTTGGAAATCCGATGGATAATTTATTTTAAATAGGAGATGGTCAAAGGTTAGCACTATGGTACGACCCTGTAGCGACGGTGTACTTGGCTGTTGGGGAACTCTGCGGTGCCAAGAACATGGTGGATCGTCTAGGTAAGACAAGCAATATAGGCTCCTGACGTTCAGCCTTAAATGTTGCTGTAGGGGAAAGTGACATTCAGCCACATGTACTCAGTATTTGGGAGCGCTTTGAAATTGCGCAAAAGCGCTATCTTCTGATCGTCTATCTCAACGGAGAACAGAATTCTCAAAAATCACCGATTAGCTGGAAATTCTTGATTGTATAGCTGCAATTTCTATTATCAATCTATTTGCGGGCAGTGGCGTCCAAAAGGACAAAGAAAGCAGCGTACGTAACTCACTAAGGCATTGCACTATACGCTAGGGATAGAACGGTGTGAGATGGTGCGTGACGCCGGCGCCGGCGCCGTCGCTGGTGGAACCGGACTCCAGGCAGAAGCTCGTTCGGAGGTCGGAACTGTGGGAAGGTCAAGAAGCTCGGTTAATATTGGGACCTGTTCATTTCATGTGCTCTTTGCCTTCCTTGATCGATCCCAACTATTCCGCAGTAGCGTCCAATCCACTAATCTCGATCTAGCAATGGCCGTCTCCTGCTTATTTAAACACGGACAGTGTGTTAAACCCTGGAATGTCGGGCATGTTACCTCGGCCGACAATATGATCGAGGCTCGGCTCTAAGCCGAAAGTGATTTCACATTATTAAATGATGTTTACGAGGGTGCCACGTTTCTGTGCCGCTATTGGTTTGCTTGCCTGGGGATTTATCTGAACGACTTCGATGCTATCGTCTGTGTCAGACAGTAGTAGATCGCACGTTATTCCTGGTCAGAGTTTTAATGAATATACATTACTCTGGATCTAGGTGTCTCGGCTCCAGAGCCTAGAACCAGAATAATATAAAGGTTGAAGGCGAAAGATTCTCCATGAAACTCTAAGGCGACTTCGGATGCACGAGTCGGTCCGTAATCGGCCTTAGAAGAGACAGGGATTATGTTGCACAGCTAGTGAACTAATGGACACTAGAGGAAAAGCAAATCCTGTCAAAGTACAATGAAAGGACTGTACGTAAACCCCTTAGATGGATCTCTGGATAGCCTGAGTAGCGAATTGCACACTTTGCTGGAATCATATCAACGGAGGACTGTTTGATGTTTGCGGCATTCAACTTATCCATGTCCAACCAAAGCTCTGGATGCTGGATACGAAGCGATGGCTGCTGTATCTCCAGAATATGCCCACCAGACTAAGGGCCCACGAATATTGGCTGTCTTTTGGGCCATGACCAGTCTTGCAATCCTAGCTGTGGCAGCCAGGCTCTTCATCCGTATTAAAGTCTTGCGCAACCCAGGTGCAGATGACTGGCTGATCGCAGCGTCAATGGTGAGTCTATTACACTTTTCTTCAGGTCCGACTGCCACAATTGTCCTTTTGCCGTAAAGTCTGACGATCGTTTTAGGTTTTCAGCATATCATATTCTGTCGTAACAACGGTCGACGTCGCTCTAGGTTATGGAAAACATGCAGTCGTCATAGCAGATAGACTGGAACTCGTTCTGCTAGTCAACTATGTCAACTTCGCCTTGGGTATAATCTCTTTCGCCTTACCCAAATTAGCCGTGGCAGCCCTGCTGAGCCGTTTTCTGAACCCGACAACTATACAACGTGCAATCTTGTGGGGGCTGACGGGGTTCGTGGCACTGGTGTCGTGCATCTGCATCTTGGTGCTATTTACTATGTGCGACCCAGCGAGAGCTCTTTGGGACACGTCTCTCCTGTCGAAGGGCGCACATTGTCGAAGCTCGTGGATCCTGGTAGACTATGCCATCTTCACTGGAGGTAGGACCCTAACTGACTGATAACATAAGCCGAGCTTAAACAATGATAGCCGTATCTGCTTTTACGGATCTATATTTGGCAATTTATCCGACAGTAATTTTGCTGAAGCTCCATATGTCGCTGCGGAAACGATTGGCCTTGTGTGCAGCGTTGGGCTTGAGTGCGGTGTAAGCAAGAATTTGGAGAGCCCATCGCCATCAGTATTCGCTAACAAACAAGAATATAGCGCTTGTGCAATGGCAATCATTAAGTGCATGCAGCTACCGGGCCTTGCTGATCTCAGCGATACGACATGTAAGTTGCGTTTGACGAATCGCCGCGAGTATGACCGGAGTCCGACTGACACTATAGCAGTTGCGACAGCAGATCTTGTGATCTGGACAAGGTAAGCCACTGTGTGTTACTCCGTGGCACCAAGCCGTTGTTGAGAGGAAATCCCGGACATTGACAATTTCCTCGACAGTATCGAATCGAACGTCGTGATCCTAGCCTCATGTATCCCCACGTTACAACCGCTTCTCGAAATAATCCTCGGAAAGCGCAGTCTGAGAAGCACCAGCAGATATCAGTACAAAGAGAGCAGTACACAACTGCCTGAGTCCAACAAGTGGAGCAGCAAGCGGTCCGGACACCGGAAAAGCAAAGGCAATATGATGGTCGCAGATGTTGGCAGCCAGGATAGCATTTTGCAGACAGTTGACGGTCACGGGGACGAGAGCCATTATATGGGGCACATCCGTCGTACAGATAACATCACCATTGTGTACGAAAGTGTGACGCCACAGTCAGATGGTGCTGATAATACAAATAACCATGTAAAATAGGAGGACTACACTGACGGGGTCTCTAGCATGTTCTTTTCTTTTCTGCCTTCTTGTGAGTTGGTCTATAATAACGTAAATGTCGTTTATCCATTGTCTAGACGCAAATTCGCATGAGTGCTTCAAGAGTAACCTGCAGAATTGGAGTATTCCAGATATTTTGAGCTTTAATGCTTGCTGAGTTGGGAAATTAGCATGATGAACCTGCACTGTCAAGCTCAAGTGTTGCGTTGCTTCCATACCTTCATGTCGCTGGCACAACGCAAACCTTCCAGTATGAGATAATGTACGTATGCCGGCCTGGACTTGTGGTCTTGCACGTGCCTGATTCTCCGCGATGGATTTATCATCCAAAAATGAACCTTTTCCAGTTTTCAGCAAGCTGTTGAACGCCTTGATGTAAATCCCATCCGCGGATATCGCAGATCTGTCGAGCGATTTCCTCAAGCAGGTCATCCAATTGTTGCCCCGCCGTATGCAGATCGCTCTCAATGAGTACCCTATCATCAGGTAAAGCCTTGATAACGTCGATGACCTTCTTTGACGAAGGTCCGCCGAAGTTTATCACAGAAGAGAAGGAGAAATAGACGTCTGAAGGATTGGATTGATGCAGGAATTGCTTCAATGGCTCCACCGGTCCGGAGTAAGAATGCATGCAGATCCGTGGTGGAAATGGAAGAGTATTTTCTTCTGGCTTTGCTGGCACTTGTTGCTTTCGTTCATCCTCCGCGTCGCTCTCTGCGTGCGCATCTGCAACGCTATATCGTCGGCGTCTCTCCCGCCGTGAGGCGCTCTTCCGTTCATGCCCAGACCAAAGGGCCTTGAAGAGGTCAAAGACCGCCCCATGAGCCTGCACACTATGCACAGAGACTGGTCGTTGAAGTTCTCCAGCTAGGCGTAATTGAGCCTCCAAGACGGCTTTTTGATGCGCCAACTGAACACGATACGGCGAGAGCTGTCTACCTTCGCGCGACCCGGGGGTCATTCGCTCATCCCGAGTTTCTTTTTCCTCCTCGGTCCACGCCTTGGGAAGCCTAAAAGCACGATCAAGGCCTACCTCACCCACAAGAGAACGGGGATACGCCAGCAACCGTGCTCGAGATTCCGACAGCAACTCTGACAGCGGCTTTGGATCAGGTAACGACAGGATGAAGTCATCTTCTGGCTCTGGAGTAAGGACCTTTTTATAGTGCAGCTTCTTCCGCTCAATTGGTGAGGTATCTTTGTCGATATTGGGCGAACCAGTCACATCGTCGATGATTTGATGCGAGAACCATGGGTGCCAGCCAAAGCACGGGAGCACAGGCCCTGTTGTTGAACTTTGGGCGGACTCCTGACCCTGGGTCAAGGATGTAGCAGTCTGAAACACCAAGTCTTGGTCCTCTCCGCGAGTGGACATGACTGTCAATGTCGATGCTTTCATCTGGGGGATTTCCGCAATGGATGACATGGTGTCAGTGGGGTGACAATGGGCGTCAAACACCCCCAAGTGCCAAGGAAATGCATCAGTCTGATTGGTCTCGGACATGGTGCATGTGAAACAGAAATGTCAAGAAGCCGAGGAGGAGTTCGAGTGTTGAGGCAAAAAGAATAATGTTTCCAAAGGTAGCTTGGGGATGTGTTGATTGACAAACGATGGACGAAGAATGAATGGAGAGCGCAGCTGTGACGTAAGGAAAAGCCCACCGATACGAACGCGATACGCGGTGTAATGATGCCTGGGGCAGCGCAGACAGCGGATATGGAGCATCACATGCTTCTTCATTGTCTGCTTCTCCGCATTTTAGATCTGGGGATGCAATCATGATTGCTATATTGCCTGCATGGACACTGCAGACTATGCCTTCCTACTATAGCCATGCCACTTGCTTCTCATATATCTAGTAAGAAAACAAATATTTCCATGTATTCAACATCCTGCTCCCACCTTCTATAGCCCACTCTATAGCTGCCCTACCCCCCTCATCTTCATGTCCTCTATGTCCGCCTTCGTGACTCTTCCCCTCCTCACTCTCTTCTCCCTCCCTCTCGCCCTGTTCGCATGCTTCACCACCTTCCTTTCCATCCTATTTCTTCTCCTCCGCTTCTCTGTCATCTATATTGAACTATGTCTTGCCATAATCACAAACTACTTTGTCATCCCAACAGCCGCCAACACCTCCCTCCTCAACTTCTCCGCATCTGAGCCCACTACCCCAGCAGCCTCCACAACGCCCAAGCGTCGCTCCGTCGACCACAGCTTAAACAACGGACTCCTCACTGCCCTCGCAACATACCAACCAGGCTCCAATGCTTCTCGCCGAACAACCAGTTTGACCACTACAGCCTCCACGTCCTCAACCCAAGACACCAGCACTGTTCCACTCTACCGCAAAGATGAACCCCCAAGAAACACACCCCCACGCCACTCCGCCCCCTCTGCCCTCCTGACCCTCATCAGTGGTGACGAAGGCCGCGACTTCGAAGGTCTAGGTGGCTGGCGCTGTGCAACCACAGCAGCAGCAACAACAGCAACAACTACCACCACCGCCACAACGATAAGATATCCAAGCCATCATCTCCTCTCAGACACCGCCTCTCCCTCACCAAATCTCACCAGTACCGACCACGACGAAAGAGCATGGCTGTCCATCAACGAGCGACTAGAGCTTCCCTCTCAGCCACTACTCTCCATCCGGAACAACAGCAACAGCAGCAGCGCCAACAGTGAACCCTTCGAAGCTCTCCCCTGGAGACATCGACAAATGGCTTCAACCAGCCCTCCCCCCGGAGGCATTAATAATATCACCCGCCATCACCATCGCTCCGCAACCACTTCGTTACTATCCACTAGCCTGTCCCCGAGATCCTCACTGCCAGATGCTCTAGATCATCCACAACGTAGGGCTACCTCGCCACCACTATCACAACAGCAGAACAACAGAAGTACGCTCTTTTGCACGCCCTCGCCTACTGAGAAGTTCCCAAGCGCATCGATCCCTCGGGTATCGAGCCCTACTGATGGATCAGGGGGATATTTCTCCTTGCGACCCGGTAGCACAAGCAGCACGAGCGGGTCAACGACACCAGGTGAAGAGCGACGATCGCCGAGACCATCGGCCAAGTCTATGGTCCATTACCCGGCTGGCGTGAGATATCGAAGGAGAAGTATGTCGGGGCCGAATAGTGGGGTGAAGTTGACCCGGGCGTCGTCAGGGACGGAGCGGGCGTTGTAGCTGATCGTTTTGATTGCGATTATGGTCATGTACACGCTCGTTTGGTGGCGTTGTTTTGTGGGATGTCTGGATGATGTGCTATCTAAGTAGTATTTTCCGACTGGATATGACGGGGTTAGGTTTACAATTTCCTAACGATTTACGAATCATGACACACGAACCTTCTTCTAATTTCTATACTTCGATGCTATCTTTTCAGATTCCGACTTCTACCATTAAGGTATTTACATTCCACGTAGTCCATGATCGACAGATACCCTTTGAGACATCGCCCGATCTATGACTAAACGAGCCCATCATGCATTTACTGATTCCAGAAGAAAATAAAAGAAAAATCCCGCTATTTAGTGACCCAGCACATCATGAACACCTCTTGAAACAAAATGAAAGTTCTGACCTCTGCTTGGTCAGACTAGACTGCATAGAAATGCAGAGCTCTATGAAGATCGATTAGCTCTCTCCTTCTCAGCCACCTGCTCCATCTCAGCCAAGACGATCCGGTTAAATTCTTCCCATCCGTCTAGATAGATATGATGGCCTGCCCTCTTGATGACAACCACCTTGGCTGAGCCATTGTCTGATTCGCGTTCCTCTACCGTCGCGTTCTGCAGGATACGCTCCTTCTCTTGATCCAGCTTAGCCTTCGCGGCTATTCCGCCCTTCACGTCCATCCAGTCGTGGTCGCCATACATGAAGATGATGGGGAGACCGTTTTCGCGCTTAGGTGTTGTTGAGGGGGGCTGGGAGGGGGCAGAGTTGGTAGAGGAAGATTCTGAAGTAGACTGGGAGGTGGTAGTTGCAGCTGCGGCCTTCGCAGACTCGAGGACAGCAGATGCGGGGGACGGGTTTTGCTGGATGTATTGACGACCGACGCCCTCGATGCGGCGAATTAGCGGGCTGCGGGCGAAAGCGCCCGGGGCGAGAATGTACGATAGAGCGTACTCGCCGCTGCCGCGCATGCTGAAGATCGAATACGAATAGTCGTGCAGAGCCTTGGCCTCCTCTGCCGGGAGATGGGAGAAGCGCCGGGATGTCCACCCGGAGACCAGGCGCGGACCAAGCGGTCCCGCCCATCGCACCAAACTGAAGGGGGAGATGTTGGCATCCCAAAGGTAGGCGAACCACTTGGGAACCATGCGCCGGGGCGGCTGGTCCGGGGAAGCACCACTATTTGTAGGGGAACCCTTCAGCAGAATATTGTTGTCGCCTTTCTGAAGCTCAGTGGGGGGAACCGAAGAGGCGGACTCGGCGATATTGCGCTGGTTCTGGGTGAGCTCATTCGCCATAGTCGACTCGTTTGGCGCAGGCATCTCTGCCCGCACAGCATATGGATCCTCTGGGATTCCCACGGGGGAAGCTAGGATAAGCTTGTTGAGTCGCCCCGGATATTTGAGAGCGTATGCCACGGCCATGTAGCCTCCCAAACTATGACCGAGGAGTGTGAAACGGTCGATGTTGCGCTTGACTCGCCATTCCTCCAGCGCATCTACGAACCATGCCTCTGCCTCTTCGATGGCTTGTTCACGCTCCTTCGCTTTGATGCGAAAGGGCGGTCGCGTGCTGCGGCCCATGCCCAGGAGGTCCAGCGCATGGAGTTGCCACCCTTTCAGGCGACTAAGCGGCTCGAAATTTTTATAGAAGAACCCCAGACCAGCACCGTATCCATGAAGCATGACCAGATGTTGATCTGCTTCTTCACCAATGCGCTCGACTGAGAACTCGTTCAGAGCCCGATTCTTCCCGCTCAGCTCCACCATGCTGGAGCGCCACATTCGGGGGCCGTATGGATCATTGGTAGAACTGGCAGATACCTCACCCTGTTGGGTTTGATCGGCGGACTGGAGACTGCCTGTGCCTCCGGAAACATTGCTCGTTTTACCGGTCTGGAGGTGGGTTGGGGGTTGATGCTGGAGATAAGGGAGGTGGGAAAGAACTCTGTGTTCTGCTGTGGCGGCGGGTAAAGACGCCCACTGGAAGAAAATCCAGTCTCAGTCACCCATGCGACAATTGACTTTGTTCCTCAGTAAAGAAACGTACCCATTGACTAAAGCCTTCCCTGTAGCCTAGGGGAAACCAGGCCAAGGGGGGAGGCGTTGCGCTGGCTCCGCGCGCTGCATGTGGCGTACTCTCTCGGTCAGAAGCCACGGGTTCCTGGCTGCGGCCGCGGAACTGGCCGCTGGGCGAGTTGAGCGACTCGGAGGCCATCGTAGATGTAGACGACGAGCGTCTAGATTCCGTCGGTCGGGAAGAAGAGGAGATGTATCGAGCGCTTTCAAACGAGGTCCAGGAACGTGGGACTGGGACCTGAAAAGAAAGCGAAGGGAATCGCGCGATCGACACTTTGTCGCCGGGAAAGACGGAGTGACAGAGGGAAAAGCTCTGTCACTCTCTCGACTGCAACGGAAAAGAAGGGGGGTATTTAAAGACAGCGAGTGGAAAATAGATTAACTTCTGTTTTTAGGAGGGCGCAGTGGAGAGAGTAAGAAACTGGTCAGTGGAACAAAACGAGAAACGGTTGAGGACAACGCCTAAGACCGTTAACCCCGATCCGAGATGGAGTTAAAGAATATGATAGTTTGTGAGTTTAGGCAACCAGAGATGATGACGCTGAAGATAGATAATAAATGAGTCAGCAGTACCTAGCCTGCGCAATTAAATACTCGGAATGTCAAAGACAGCACATGCATGCAAAAGAGAGGCAGTATAGATTGGAACAAAAGAGGGGGAGGAGGAGGAGAAGGCAGAAAGTTGAGAAAAGGAACAGCTGAAAGTCCAGCGGAAGTGGAGCCTCAACCAAGTGTTGGCCGATTGGAATGAATGGATGACGATGCTTCACTCTTTCTTGTCCTTCCCTTCTCCCTCTCCCTCTCCCCATACCTTTCTTTTTCCTGTCTTCCTCGAAACTTCTTCTTTTTCTTCCATGCGATGAGATAGCGCTGGGCCGCAAAGGCCAAAAATCCACCCTCCGTGTTATTGAATTTTCCCCTGCGATCTGAGCCTCGGAGCTTAATTCTGGTCCATCTATTCTTTTCCGTCCTGACGAACCCGATCTCCCTGGCCCTTCCTCGTCTTTCCTCTTTCTCTGGCTTCCACTCCAGAGCTCATCATGGCCTCAGCAAGCCTAGACCAACTGGTCAAGGGCTCTCCAGCACCCAACAATCGCCTTGCATCTTCTGCGACATCCTCCTCCGAATCATTGGCGCCTGCATTTCACCTCCAAGCTCCCTCGAGCGATCCCTCTTCCCCGCCACGGTCGTCAACTCCCGATCCACTGTCGACCCTCCCCTCTTCCCCACCCCAGATATACCTCAATCTCCTGATTCTCGAGAGCTCTCTGCGAGCTCAATACCTGGCTCTCCGGGAACGCCGCCGACAAAATACCTTCTTCCTTCTCTTGCTTGCCGCCTGGATCGCCTACTTTGCCTACGCGCTCTTTCTCCGCCCGCGCGAAGATGGCCGCGGTGTCGGAGGATCGGTCTATTGGGTAGTCGAAATGGGAGAAAAGGTCGCCCTGATGGGTGGCGTGGTCACTGCCCTCCTGGTCTGGGGAACAGGGCAATGGGAACGGGGAGTTCGTTGGCCGCGGCGCTGGCTCGCCGTAGCCAACCGCGGCCTCCGCACCATGAACACCAAGATCGTGGTCATCCGAGGTCCCTGGTGGCAGGAACTCTTCTCCTACCTCTCTTTTCTCTTCCCCTTCTCTGCCCCCTTTTTCCCGTCCCCCGTGGGCGATTTCCACTACGTCGAGCGCCCTGCGTCCGAAAGACGTGGTAGTCGGCAGCACTACCAGCAGTACTACAACCACGACGCGGAATCCGGTCTGGTACAGGAAGACCTCAGCCCGGGAGGGGACTACATTCGACTTCTTCTACTGCCGAAGTCATTCTCGCCCGAGTTTCGCGAGAATTGGGATGAATACCGCAGCGAATTCTGGGATAAGGAGAATGATCGTCGTGCTCAGCTGCGCCAGAAGCTGCGCCAAAGGGAGCGTCAGCTCGCCCAGCAGGATGGCGGCTGGTTCTGGTGGTTCGGATTGAGTTGGAAGGCGTCGCAACGCCGACGAGTCGCTGCCGCAACGATCAGCCGACCCGGCGATGCTGACAAGATCCCACATCGTCCCCATCACCACCACCACCATTCGTCCAGTATCTCAAAGCTCGTCCATGAATCCAAATCGCCCTTGCGACGCGGCGGACCACGCTCCGAATCCCATTCCCGCACGCCATCACGCAGCACTACCCCAGTTGACACTGACGACCGACCCCCGTCCAGGTCATCCGTCAGTGGCCGTCCCCGCCGCGGAAGCACAAGTCCAAGCACAGAACAACAAATCCAGCAATCACGAAAGAAGAAGGCATCCAAAGCCGCCACTCGTGGTCTGTCTCCTTTGACACAGGCCCAAATCCGAGAGGGCGTGCGCACCCCATCCTTTTCATCCGACGATTCCTCCTTTATGGGCACACCCAGCGAAAAAGAGAAACCCAAAGAAGATGGTGCTGAATAGAAATTCTCCCAAATCAACACCAATTTCTGGTCTAATCTACCAATTATTCCCCCGTATGTCCATTGCCAATATTATACCCTCTGAATTGCGCACTACACACATACACACACACATATACTATCTCATCTCGATGTACTTACCGCCGTCGTAGGGTGTGTGCCGAAATAAAGCTCTTTTCTCTCCCCTTTTCATCGTGCATTGCCGATTCCTGCCTTATACATTTCGGTTGGTTTCTGTTCTCTTCCCCATCTCCGATTCAATTCCTTCTCTTTTTTTTTTAATACCCCTCATATTCCATCATCTTTATAGTGCATTTTTACTTTACTTTTTGAGTTTTTGGCATCAGGGGGTATGGTATAACTATGCGACTGAACTTACGTCCCTTAGAAAAAAGATTCGAAAAAAAAAAAAAAAAGATTAGATCAGAATCAGTTTAGTCCTTGGTCTGGATAGTATATACGCATGCATATATATTTGATTCACTCTCTTCTTCTCTTGTCCTTTTAGTTTTTTGGGGGTTACTGCGTAGTAGTAGATACACTGAGTAGTGAGTGGGACAGAATAGAACTAGCCTAAGTAGTAAGTACGTACGTAGTGGGCAAACTCAAATCCAGGCCTGTTCCTGCGCCTGGGATGTAAGGGATATGCAAAGCATGCAAGATAAAGGGGGCAGACTACTGGCAGTAGACTAGTGGAAAAAGCAAATCAAGGGGAAGGACTACTAGGGGAGGGGGTCTGAAAAAAGGAAGTATACTTTAGTTGGTACTCCATCCATCGTCTACAGGGTGCTGGACTAGTATCTAAGTTTAGTAGTCTCTCGAGAACCTTATTCTAGCCTATCCTATTATGAGATATCAATTTATGTCGGGAAGCCCTCAAGTCAGGGCCTGGGTAGATAGTTAGTTTGTAGACATTGATTTATGAAGTATATGATGGATGGCATTTCGATGAACAAGGAGATGCATGCACATGGAGGAAGTAGAAGATTAAAAGCCAAGTAATATAGATGATGAATTTCCGAGACGCCGAACTATCCGTGACAACAGGTTATCTGTATTTAGGCAACATAGAAAAATAAAAGTGTAAAGAAATCATGCGCGTGATGGTATCCATCCCATTTCTCTAGGTCGTATAACGTTGTAAAATGAGTTTCAGTGGTTTTTTGTTTGTTCTTGATTAAATTCTGTAGACGGTTTCGTCATCCTCAAGGTACCTATTCGGGGAAGTCATTAGCACTTGTGTCATGTTACAGGGACAATGGTTAGGGAGCATACATTAATTCGTTCCTCTCGTTCATAGCCCTCAGGGCCTGGATAGCTTCCCCGCGCTGGAAGACGTGCGATTCGCCGAGGGAAGGCGTGTTGCGCAGCGCAGTGTTCACAGCTCCGATAAGCGATTCGACGTCGGCGGTGTCACCGTGGGTGAATAGTCGTGTGCCCATCAGTGGACCCAGTGCTTGCCTGAAGACCGTCAAGCGAGCGGGCTGGATCGGCTCCGATGAAGCAGTCGTGTTCTGCGACTGCGAGTTGTCTGTTTGGGACTCGACCAGCTGTGACGCGGGTCGAGATGAAGCCACAGACATCCGGGACTGGCTTTGTGTTTGTGTCTGCGTGCGGGATGTTTGGCTAGAGCGGAGTCGTTGTCCGCGAGGACTAGAATTGTACAAGCCATCGCCATCCTCGGAGACAGCATCTCCGTCCGCATCCATCTCTGTGTCCTCGTTGGTGGCGGAACGAGCGTTGGCTGCACGGGATCGGAGACCGCCTCTCCTGGATGATCTGGGGGTGGCGCTGGTTGTTTGCGCAGGAGTGTTATCGTCGTCAGAGTCAGAGTCGCTACTGTCTGAATCTTCGTCAAACGAAGCGACCTTTCTCCTCTTGCGGCGCTCATCTTCAACGATTTCCTTGAACATGGCGAACCGGAGGATAGACTCTGCGACCTTGGCGTCGCGCTCCTCGACTCTGTTGGAGAGGCGTGACTTGGCGTGGGCGGTGGATAGACGGATCAAGGTTTCCAAGGTACGGGCAGTGATGGGCGATGTTCTGCGCTGGTTACCAGACAGTTCGTCGTTTCTCAGAGCAGAATATGTTGCGACAATGTGGTCGGCGGCACCCTTGGTCAAGACGGGCTTGACACGAGACTTGGCGTATTGAATGTATTTCTTGATGAAGGGAATGCTCAAGATTTCGATGTTCTTGCTCTTGGACCGGCTCATGTGGGCCATGCCGGCGTGAAGCATGACATTGAACTTCTCGTAAACATCTGTAGGCTGGTTCGAGTCCTGCGTATCCTCGAGGCCGACACCAAGCGTTTGGTGAAGCTGTTCGCGGACAGGAGCACCCTCCTCAGTACCGGGCTGGCGGTAGCGATGCATACGGAGGACGTGCTCTGACACCATTCTGTCCCTGGAATCCTCAATGTCATCGGTCACGACGAAGAGCAAATCGAAACGTGACAATAGAGAGTCCGGAAGGGCAATGTTCTTGTGGGGGTCTTTGTGGGGGTCGTATTGTCCGTAGATCGGATTGGCGGCGGCCAGGACACTGCATCGGGCGTTCAAACTCGTGTGAATACCGGCCTTCGCAATGGTGACAGTCTGCTGCTCCATGACTTCGTGGATAGCCACACGATCGACATCGCTCATCTTGTCGAACTCATCAATACAGACCACACCGCGATCACCCAGAACCATGGCACCAGCTTCAAGTCTCCGCTCGCCAGTTTCCTTGTCAGACGTGACGGCAGCCGTAAGACCGACACCTGAAGATCCTCGACCTGTCGTGGCAATCGCAAGCGGGGCGGTGTTCAAAACGAAACGAAGCAGTTGAGACTTGGCGGTCGAAGGGTCACCGACCATGAGAATGTTGATATCACCACGCAAATGAGTGCCGTTGTCCAGGTTCTTCTCCATACCACCGAGCAGCATGAGCAGAATGGCCTTCTTGATGTAATCATGTCCGTAGATACTGGGCGCGAGCGAGTGCGACAGGAGTTCAAAAACACCCTTCTTCTTGGAGACCTTATTGATGTTGCGGATGTCGGTGTCGGTAATGGTGGCCTGTGCGATTCCTCCACCAGACTTTGAAGACAGTTGGATGATGTTATTCGCAAGGACAAGCGTGCGGAATGTAGCAGACGTAGAGGAAGCGTTTCTGTTACCCAGAGAGCGGTAAACTCCGACCAACTGGATTCTGTCTCCGGGCTTAGCGCGGTCAACCAGATCATCGTCAACAATCACATCCACACTCCGAGGCAGCTGGCCAGCCGGGGCTCTCTCAGGCATTTCTTGAATCGAGATAGTCTGGTGGTCCATATACGTTGAGAAACCGTATTCTGTGACAAGCTAATATGACGAAAAGTGTTAGCCTCAGGATATTGGTACTCTATCAAACAGACATACCGGGTTCTTCTCTTCGTCTTCTTGGGGATAGATGCTCATGCTCGTGGCACCACTAGCCGTCATTGTCGCATCGATGTACTTCCTTGTAAGAAACTTCTGACCGCGCTCGCTCCAATGCACACTCTGAATAATCTTGGGTCGGACCAAAGAGCACTTCGTGACGATACCCTCGAGGGAGATCATTCGGTTCAGGTGGGAGGAACCGAGCGTCCTAGGGTTGCAGGAATATTCTCCAAATGCGCCAACAAAGCCGCAATGGTAGTTCTAGATACTGTTAGAAGCCAAACGAGCATCGTGAAGGTGCCCTGTTTCCCATACCACATCGTCTCCCGTTTCCCTCGATGGCCTATTCGGCAAAGTCTTGATGATCTCTTTAAGGGCCTTTTCGAAGGCATCAGAGTATTCATATGGTGACGCGAGAAGGCTGTAAGCAATTAGCCAAGGCGTTTGTATGAGGGAGCGAGTGTTTCATACCCATCGGCCATCTCACGGTTATGCGCTCGGATCTCATCGATGCTAACCTGCGCAACGTATGGCATTAGCTGCGGGAACCCATATGCTATGTCCAATGTATGAGGTTATATGCATACTATCAATCGACGCAATCCCCGATTTAACATCAACAAAATATCAGCCCGGTAACTAGTCGCTGGTTAGCGTCTGCCATGGCGTGGTCATCCATAGTTGTTGGATATAGGTTGGTGAGCAACGGACCTGCGCGCTCTCGCATCACCTATATTAGAATCGAGTTAGCATATTGCAATCCATTGGAGCAAGTCTGTCCGGGCTTACTGGGGTCAAGAAACTCGACGGCGGCACGCACTCGATCCTGCGCGGCGTCGTCAAACTGTCCCTCCATGGCGGCGGACTTTCCCACGGATTGCTAGTAAGAAGAAAATAAGGGGTATCTGGGGGGGGATTGGCAATGAAGCGTTAAAACAGAAAACAGCTAGAAGGGTGGGGTCCAGTGGGAGAAAAGCAAGCGGGGAGAAATGTCGAGGTGATTTTTGATGCTCGTTGATGGGGAAGAAAGGGTGGGTTGCCGGGAGGATCTTTCAGGTTGCCATACGCGACAGCTCAATTGGGTAATATTGGAGCGCGTCCGCCAGAGGGACGCGTGCTACCGCGTCAGTTGTATCAGATGAGTCAGCTATACATAACTAATGCATATAATACATGCATACTAGGACTTGCGCTCTAACAATTAACTACGCTGTACAACAGCACTAGTAATACCTTTGTATATTCCTCCTAATATCTTCCTTTACTTCCAAAATACTTGCATATATTTACATGAAAAAGAAACATCTCTCAAGCCTCATCCACAGCGCTACAATCATAAAGCACTCCTAAAGGAACCGCAGCTTCCGAATGATTATAGCCCAAGTTCAACGCCATAATCTGTCCCACGGCGACCCCATAGTAAGTAGCAAAGTCTTGCAGAGTGCCATATCCAAGAGTAAACTGTGTCATGGTACATGCAGTATTGTCACAGATGGGGATCTTCACTGTCTCGCCCGTCTGAAGGACATCATAAGGGCCAGGGTTCAAGGCGGCAATATATCCAGTTTGGGCGGTCTGATTTATGACGGACTCGACCGTGATGTTAAATCGTTCGTTGGCAATCTTCTGAATGGTATCTCCAGGCATGATTGTATACACGTGTGGACCACTATCGATACAGGTGTTGGTGGTCTCGGTGTTGTTGGTGCTGAAGCAACTCATATCATCTGGGAAGGTCGGTTGAGCAGGGATGCGAAGCACCTCGCCAGCATAGATGAAGTTGGGATCAGCAAGGATATTCAACCTGGCGATATCACAGGTTCCCACGCCGTATTTGGCGGCAATGGCCGACAAAGTGTCATTCTCTTGAACAGTATAGGTCTCGTTCAAAGCAGTGATATCTAGGTTTATCACGGTCCCCGTGGTTGGGAGGGCTGTACGTAGTATGAAGAGTTAGTGCAGAAAATTGAGTTGTGACAGAAAAGGTAACGGACCATCGTAATTGGATGCTGGAAGAGCGGCAGCCACTGCTGACAGGCTGAGAAGTGTAGCAACGAGCATGGTTTTGAACTTTAGCGCTCCAAATTGTTCTGAGATGAAACGGGTTGGCGGTACAACTCTGACTCCCTCTGGTGCAGTAGAGTCGCCCTTTATATAAGCCAAAAGACCAAGTCAGAAAATTTTCGAAATTGATCCACCGTGAGGCCAAAGACATCACTATCCAGTTTTGGTGTCTATGACCGACTCGAGATAGCCGTGCTCCGTGAAACCTTGGTCATTGGGCACCTTTCTCGCTTTTTCTTACTCGGACTAGCATAGCTTCAACACAAAATGCAAGCGGACTGAAGCCATAGCATGGAATTCTGAGAGTTGTGCCATTCCCACATACCCCAGAGCATGAATGTCATGCGGGGACTTCCCCACAATGACCGGGTAAACTATCGGACAAATGGAAATTCGCCAGCCCCATCCGGAGCATGGATGAGTGTGGCCTAGTGTAGATAGTGTAGAGGTGTTGGTATTTGTGCGGCTGGACGTTTCGGAGGTCGGAGGCAATTGTAACATCCGATCTCCGTCGGCTTTTGGGTGAGGCTTGTCCTTGACTGGGCTTAGCCAAGCAAGATTTTCATGAAAGCCAAGCTAATAGTGCGTCTGATGTCACACATGCAAGTGACATCCAAGAACTTCATCAAGGCAGCCTCATGTCAAAGTTAGTTGTTGTGATTTAATAGAAAGATAGTTTATATGTGCTGGGATTGAAGAAGAGAATAGGTAAAGGGTCAGATCTTTCATAGTTGTTAGAATACAGATTGAATCTAAGTGATTTTGAATGGATAACATGCGTTTCCTCAATAGCCGTTCCATACGAAGTTGGATCCGGTCCTAGAAAACCCCAGAACACGCACATGTCATCCTTGGCTATCTCTTCGTTTGGCTCCCTAATATATAGGCGTAAGGTAAGCGCTCAACTTCCAGAGCATGGCCTGGATAGAGGTTGCGTTCTGTTCGCAGATCATGGTGTTGTTGTCAGTCCAGTATGGGCGCGACGGCCAAGTGCAAAGCTCTTGGACCTCGCCCGCATGCTCTCCAGAAGTAACGGTGGCATTGATTGTAGTGGGCACCACACCTTCTTCCACCCACTTGACCATGTGGGCAAAATTGTCCCGGGGGAAGCCAGCATTGGGTTGCTCATCGTTGGTCGCGCAGTGGGCTGCACCAGGGACGAGATAGAACCGATACCAGTCGTTGAGTTTCTCATTACCATCAGCAAAAGAGAGGTCAGGGTACATGATCTTGCGAACCGATTCGTGGTAGTGAATAGATCCGGTCGGGGGCACACTGCTATCGGCCTCCCCGTGGTAGTGAAGCAGACGGCCTCCCTTGGAGTGAAAGGGGGTCAGGTCAGGAAGCGTGGTCTGAAGAGAGTCCATGTATTTGGTCATTCCTTCGATCATCCATGCCTTCAGGTCATCGTTGGTGACTCCCCACATATCCATTTCTGTGACATTCTGCCAGTTTAGGAACTTGGTAATCCATTCTCCGTTGGAGTTAGGAGAAGTGATCGTCCAAGAATCCGTGGTGCTGTCGTAGACAGTGGTGTCTCCAAAGCCGGCTGTAGGCTGGAAAGGAAAGTATACGAGGTCACCATTCGAATCTTTCTGTTGTTTGGAACCAGGTGAGCAGTCTGAAGGCAAAGGAGCGCAGGGTTTTGGGAAACCGTTCATACCAGTCCAGTCAGAAGATCCTCGATCACCTCGATATCTTTGGCATTGATAGTTCCATTCTGTGCGGGAGTGGCCGAGGTTGTCTGTCTCTTGCTCCTCTTTCCGTATCCCAAGCCAAGGCTGCTGGTCGACCCAGCCTCGCAGTAGTAAGATTTACCCAGCATTGAGGAGACGTTGAAATTCTGGAAACAGAGATCACTACGAGCAACCACCCCATCAACCTTTCCATCCATGCCATCACAGGCATTAATCGTTGCGTTAATCACCGTATCGAACACGCAAGAAGGTGGATAATATCCAATGGTCTGAATTTGGATGGGAGGAGCGATGTGGTTCACCTGCTGCTGGCCGTATCGCATAGCAGGGGCACCCGCAACGATGCCATCGTATAATTCGGGGGCCCGCTGGGCTTGACTCATGGCCTCCCGTCCACCTTCAGAGCAACCGATGAAGTAGGTGTACAACTTGGTAGCGTTACTCCCAACGTTGAAGAAGTTATTGGTAAAAGCCTTTCCAATTTGGGTCATCTCGGCGATGGCTTGATATCCCCAGTTGTAGATGGCAGGCCAATTGGCAGTTCCATTTCCGAGAATGACAACATCATCGAAGTCAGTACCACCCCAGTAAGGGAATCCGCCGTCAGTGTAGCCAGTGGCAGCCCCAAAGGCGACCCCTCCGGCGATATCACCTCCTCCTGAGCCGTTGTTGATCTCATATGCAGAACCACCTGTAGCGAGAAATCTGTTCTGGAATGTGTCTGGGCTCGGCATCCAATACTGGACAACTACGCGGTCATCACTGTTCTGGTGGCTGTAGGCAAAAGATACCTCGCAGAAGTTGATGGTCAAGTCCTCCCAGAAAATAGAATCGGTGAGGGAATAGTTGCGATAGATACTGGCAGATACAGAGCTGGTATCGATGGTAATTCCAGATGGAATGTCATCGCTAGCAGTGGGCAGAACGGACGTGACATAGTCGGTCGTACACACACTGTTCAGCGATGCCGCAGATGCGACACCGACAAGAATGGCAGCAGCCAGGCTGTACATTGCAAATAAAGAGAAGGGACGGGTCTTTGACCCTAGAAAGAGCGATAAGATATAGAACAAAAGAAATTGAATGGTTGCAATTGTGGAAACAGAGTAGACAGAACTGAGACTCACGACATTATTATACCATTGGATCCTACAGTGGTGGCTCGCTTGAATCGAAGCTTTGAACCACTTACACCTTAGCATAACCAAGACACTTACGTATGTTTCTAGATACTAATTTCATGGCCTGCAACACGGGATGTTGATCATTTAGTAGCGTGTCTGGCATAGAAGATTGAGAGTCTCGGTGCCTGTACAAATTTCCGAGAATCTTATCTTATCATTGAGCTTAAATGCGAGATTATGAAGAATCGAACCACTTGACCACCTGTGAGTGGCTGATCAAGTCCCCAAGAGCCGAGATTTTGGGTCAAACATCGGTCTTTCGGTCATTGCCAGTCGGAGATTCGGCTTCACTTACCTCAAATAGGAGACCCATCCCGCTGGCCGCGCGGCAGCTCAGCTCTATGCAATATAATTAACGTACGCATAGGGCACTGGTAAGGCACATGGGGTGAAGAAGTTTAACTCTAGTCTGATTTGCCATTGGGGGACTTGTTAGCTAGATATGGCCACCAGCCCACAACAGACAGAACCTTGAATCCGTCGTGGCAAGATAGAAAAAAAGGCCTATCGAAAATCAGGGAGGTTATAGAAAAATGAGAGATTACTCTCAGCTGCAATTGCCTCTCAATCTTCATAAGCACAAGCACAAAGCGAGACCAATGCATCCTTTTCCAATACTGCCATCTTGAAGAACAAGAACAGCATCCTAATAATAACCACCTACTCATACAGTTCATTTCCCACACCAGCGGGTAAAACGCAATCGCCGTGTGGGTAAGCGACATGAGTCGATTGAACGCCTCGTCGTCAAAAGTGATCGTCGAGGCATATTTGGGCGGAATGATCAACTTTGCCGAAGATCAGACGTGCAGTTGAGGTACCAGTACTTCCCAGCACGAAAGACCAAGCGTTTCCAGCTTCCTGGGCTACATTCAGTAGAGCCTCGTTGTTAGGGCATTGGACAAACCCTTTGGTGCCCATGTTTGGGAAATGTGAGCCTCACTGTGTAGGAGTCCATGTTGGTGACCCTGGGGAGATTTTGATGTAGCGATAGATGGGAAATTGGTGGTGTATGAGAGAAATATGGGAGAAGATGATCCTGAGGAAAGACGGGGTTCAATAAGTAAGTTATACCACTGAGCATGCAGAAGGATATGGAGCCGTGTCTTGAGACTACTAACGATGGGATATAGTACTCGGCTGGATTGGTATGGTCTGAGTTCACATCTACACAATAGCATAGAACAGGTGCGATCAGCCTTCCAGGATGATTTTGCAGCTACTCATTGACTCCGAAGTCAGCAGTCTGAGTTCTAGACAAGCCCTACCATACGATCCAAAGGCTAACGATTCACTGCTACTTTGGTATGCCATTCACTTAGACGTGCATATGTTGTCGGCCGTCGGTAGTTACCAGCCTATTTAACACTACTCCAACACCACTCCAAGCAGAGTTGAAGCTTCTTCATTTAAAAAGCCCGGGAAGCACACACGGTCAAGATGGAGTTGGCATCATCAGGTCATCTTACAGGCGCGGATATAATCAGTCCACTCCTCGATATGATTCGCAACACTCTGCATCTCGATCCTCTCATCGTGGTGAACTTGGGACTCCTTGTGATTGGCATCATAACTTCCCTCCGTTCGACTGGAAATATCGTCTACAGCTACGCCGCAAAGACATGTCTGTCAACCGTTCACGTAAAAGTCGATGATCCCCTCTATAACGAAATCATCCGCTGGATGGCAGACCATGTATTCCAGCATCGCAATTTCCTCTCCGTTCTAGCGCACACCGCAAACAATTCCGACGCAAGAAGAATCACTAGGCTTTCACGAGTGCAGGAAATCATTCACACTAATGAAATGTTCTCTCCGTGCAAAGAGGATGCCAGACAATTGTCAATCGAACTGAGGCCATTCCATGGGTCTCGACTTTTTCGCTTCAATCGGACATGGATTTACTTCTATCATAGATCCAACAGCCTCAGTTACTCCGACCCTCTGATGGGCAGGGAAGACAATACCCACTTGACCCTACAATGCCTCAGCCTATCCCTCTCACCACTCAAGTCCTTCCTCGAAGAAGTTCGTGCTTATTCTTGCAAGGCATCCGAATCCACCATCTCAATCTACCGCACCCAGTCCTTCTATCGGGATATCCGCTGGATACCCATCGCGACTCGCCCACCCCAAGATATCTCCACCGTCATCCTGAACGAGAACAAAAAACAAAGGATCCTCCAAGATATATCAGAGTACATCTCCTCTAAAACCAGACAGTGGTACGCCAACCACGGTATCCCCTATCGACGCGGTTACCTCTTTTCTGGACCTCCAGGCACATGTAAGACTAGCCTTGCGTCCGCCCTCGCCGGAGTCATCGGTCTAGACATCTACGTCCTAAACTTGCGAGATCCAACGATGAAGGAGCCAGAATTTATCCGCATGTTCTCGGCTATCCCGACGCAGTGTATCGTGTTGTTGGAAGATGTTGACGCCGCAGGGCTGAACAGAAATGAACCCATGGTCCCTACTACCACCAACACAAGTGATAGTACCTACCTAGATAATACCCCAAAAACACTAGGACAACCGAGAGCCCCAGAACCTGTTCCATATACGGCAAACGCGTCCGCAATCTCCCTATCTGGTTTACTCAACGCAATCGACGGCATCTCTTCCCACGAGGGCCGCATTCTGATCATGACAACCAACGCGCCGCAGCAACTAGACCGCGCATTGATCCGCCCGGGACGCGTGGACTTGCATATACGATTCGAGCTTCCGTCTCGCGAGGAGCTGAAGAACTTGTTCTTAAGTCTATACAGTTGTGACCGTCAGGGTGATCAGGAAAAGCAAGAGCTCCGGAAAGAGAAAGAAAAGCTGGAAACCCTTGCGGAACAGTTTTCGAATAATCTCCCTGAGGGTCGGTTCAGTATTGCTGATGTCCAGGAGTTCCTGTTGCAGTATAAAAGGGAGCCTAAGAAGGCGTGTGAGAATGTTGCTGGTTGGGTGGAGGGAGAATTGGGTGTCGAGGGTGAACGAACTACTAATACTGAGTAGGTCTGTGATAAATAGAAGAGGTGGGGTGGGGGTTGTCTTTCAATCGGGAATACATTGCAGTCAATCCTGAGGTGGTTGTTGAAGGGGGGAAAGGCGTTCCTTAAGGAGTAAAAAAATGGTCTTTACTTGCGCGTTTCGTATTTCCAGCATCTGCTCTGTACTTGAGGAAAGGGAAAACTTGAATCACTATTAAGTACTTTCTTGTAAATGAGCATAAAAGAGTTCAACTTCATGAGTGACATTCAAGGAGAAAAGTAGCATATCTTCCTCAAACAAATGTAAAGTTCGCGCACAATTATGTCTTAGGATTTCGTTTTTCAGCATATTAATAACAAAACAGGGATGACTGCCTCGCATCTTGAACTAGTACAACATTCACGTCGACCTAAGTTGAAGCCCTCAGTATCCGGTCGTTGTATCCTCCATCTGACCCTACTCTAACCTCAGCAATCTACGGCATGTACCGGGTAAACGCTGGGTTCGGCGCTCAACCGCAAATGCCCCCGCCAAGTGCCTCCATGACTGAACCGACAGCAACCCACTGTGGTACCACTGTTGTGCAGAGTAGTCACACATTTCTCGACAGCGGCCAGGATTGTCTTTTTCTCAGCGGTCGTGTCACAGTTTGACCCGGTCGTCGTCGCCTTATACGCATATCCCAGCACCTTCTCCCCACTGACATCTGTACCGTAGGTCAAGGTGCACGAGTCCGCGTCCGACTTCGACTTGATGAGACCAGCCAAGAACTCCCAAATTTCAAGCCCGGCCTTGACTGTGAAGATTACGTGGGATGAGACTTTTGCGGTAGTCACGATTTTCTGGATCGTGATGCCCGTCCTTTTCTCCAAGTCTGTCGTGTCGGATGTGACATTCGCCCATTGCCAGGCGTAGTCGGCGTTGATGACCTTCAATGTTGCAGTCATGTTGCCAAGGCCATCGTCCCAGTCTGCAACGATTGGTGTGGTGATCACATCATATGTTGTTTCATTGTCTCCAGCAACACATGGATCAATAAACCCGCATGCGAGAACGCCACACAGGACCTTGCTGAACTTGACCATTCTCCGTCGGTGTAGCGGTGATACAGAGCACAGAGGTCGATGATGAGGAGGCAAGTAAGTTGCAGGAGGTTCATGCACACTTGAGAGCGTTTGTCAGTCAATACATATCCATATCTTCACGGGGCATTGAAGGTGACGCTTCCATACCTGGTGATAAGTGCTGAAAAAAAGGGGGCAATGACAGTGAGAGACCTGAGCGATGAGTTGATGAAGAATACAGGAAGACTCAGTGACTTGGGGCCTTTATATACCTTTGCAGCCTGGAGGACACAAGTCCTGCCAATAGTCGTTTGAAAGTTTCTAGTCTTCAGAGTAGTATATCAGAAGGCTCTTCAGGTATTTTTTTCACGCTAGCGAAGCAAAGGATCAGCTAGCTAGCTTGATTTGTATAGCAGGATCTGACGAGAGGATACCTGCTGTCAGCTTTACCAGCGAGAAAAGATAAGAGGAGAGCATTCTCCACCTTATGAAGGGCTGTGTTGATTGTATTTGCTGCGTTTCTTCTACATTCTACTCACGTTAGCTATGTGAGTTGGCCTAAGGGCAATCAATCATGATATTGCAGATCACGATTCTATCGTAGATCATACAGCCTGTGAATGCCGAAGGAGAAAAAGCAACTGGCCTGAGTAGACAAATTTGAAGCGATACACAAGTCCCAGTTTAGAGAACCGATAATCGGAAGGTACGGCCCTGATTACCGATCTGGAAAGAGCTCATATCTCCCTTCTGCCTAAAGATACATTATCTAGTCCCAAAGCATGACGATTGCCGGTGAACATGTGCTAGTTTGTTTCTGGTGACGCGGCTTTATGAGTCTAAAAAGGATAAGCTCTGGTCTGGATGAATAGACGGAGAAATTCCGGGATAATGGAACAGCCTCAATGGCTACTAGCAGTAGGGCAAGAGTCAGTCCCTAAGGTCAAAGAGGGTTAGTTCAATTGTTATAAGCCTCCTTCCTTCACGGATCCCCGCTTTTTGGCCCCCACTGACTGCTGACTCGCATGCTTGAGGAAATACGTAACATGTGAAGGTCAATTCATCTGGGTTATCGACTGGATAACATGCCATGTGCACTTGAGCCTGTTGTTAGCGCTGACATGGAACTATCGCACTTCGCAAAAATCTGCTGTCACCTGATGTGGCTTGCAATCAAGTTAGTAGCTCCCTAGAATGATACAGTGAAAAAGAAGAGGGAAATCGATGGTGAGTATTCCGGGACTAGTTGTGGTGATTTGCAATTAGGCTCAAAGCAGAATTGAGGGCAAAGAATGAAACCAAGCTGTCACGGAACTCTACATCAATAGTGTACAATTTCAATAATGATCAGGTGCTATGCTTTGACTATACTACTATACATTCAGATCTCTTTATACATATATACATACTCGCCCAACTTGAACACCACACCCCGTTTGGGGTACATCCTAGAAATACACTTTCAACTCAACGAGTCTCACCCTCGCCTAGAGGGGTTTGTCCCTCGTTTTGGGGCTCATATATGTCCTGTTCTTCGGCATCAGAAACATCTTCTCCTTCTTCTGCCTCCTCTGCCACCCATTCTTCTTCCTCTTCTTCATGTTCTCCTTCTTCTTCGGACTCCATGTCCTCCTCCAGATCGTCGAACTCATCTTCATCATCTTCCACGAGACTTTCATCGTCCATCAATTCCTCCTTCGTTCCGAGTTCCTTGTCTCTTTCCTCGAGCAGCGTCTCGGCCTCCATGTCATATTCATCGGGGTAGTCGAGGGTATTTCTGAACGGCGAGGGTACAACATCGGAATCTTGCTCATCATCGTCCAATTCGGAAATACCAACATTGATCGGAGGCTCATCAGTTGGCTCAGAAGTGGTATCTTGTGCTTCGACTCGAATATTGCTACTGTCTTGTCCCGCCTTTTCAGCAGTCGGTTCATTCCGTGACTTAGACCTAGTCAGGCCGCCCACACCAAGAATACCGCCTGTCCACACATAACGATCACGTCCAAGTTCATCAACCATCTCGCCTTTCTCCTGCCGACGCCGGAGGAGCACACCCTGGAACTTCTCACGGAGGTAAGGAAGTCTAGCAACTGCTGCGATCGTCTTAGGCGCCGCATCGTATATAGCTTGAAGATCCGTGCCTCCCTCGTGAATGCTCCGTTCGCGAAGTCGCCTCAATGCAGCAGCCAGATATACCATGGACACGTACGTGGGCTGCATGAAGTCCGGCTGGATCTTGCTCCAGTAGCGCCGGCCCAATCTGCCCAGTACATTAGGTGGCTTTGCCCGTTTAGGGTTCTCCATCGCATCAATGGTTGAAGGCACCCCCGGAGGTCGTGCACCATATCCTCGACGAAGATTATCCCACCCAGGGAAGTTGGGCATGAACTTATGTTCAAAGACAGTGAAAGCTTCAATCTGATCAGACAACCTGTCGGAGGACGCAAGCATCTGCACAAAAGTGGACCAATTGAAGGTTGTCATGGAGAAGCCTGCCTCCACATACTTTGCTATGACCTCGGAGATCTTCGAAACCTCGTTTCCATAAGCCAAAGAACGCAGATACAGTGAAAGAGGGCGAGATAGCATGAAGCGGTACGCCGGTAGAATCGGGTCCTTCTTTGTCGTAGCTGACTCGGATGGCGTAGCTTGGGAGTCGTCGGGATTCACCAAGAGCTCGGCATGAGATGGTAAGGGCGGTGTACCTGGGTTGAGTTGACGACTAAGCCACTCATCAATCTCAGGAGAAGTGGGACTGGCTATCTTTAAGGCGCGAGTAAAAGCCAGGTTCCAGCATTCTTCCACCTGTTGGTACTGTTCAGCCTTCAAATGCGCGAGCATC
The DNA here is from genome assembly GCF_003184755.1 of Aspergillus piperis CBS 112811. Classification (NCBI taxonomy): domain Eukaryota; kingdom Fungi; phylum Ascomycota; class Eurotiomycetes; order Eurotiales; family Aspergillaceae; genus Aspergillus; species Aspergillus piperis. Next base: position 1,202,621 of record NW_020291597.1, on the reverse strand, counting down.
AAAGCAGACAGCAAACGAAGAGGCGCGATGTCATGGTAATTCTCTTCATCAGAGTCTTTGGGAGGATGACTAGCGGTATAGTCATCGAAAAGCCTCCGAGCCGACAGATAAGCCCCCTTCATACCATAGGCAGAGATCATATATTCGTAGTAAACAGCAGGGAATCCCTTCCTGGCAGACATCCTACCAGAACCCAGCAAGGGGTACTTCGTCGCCAACTTGGTAGAGTGGTAATCTGCAAGAGTCTCTGCGAGGAATTTCTCAGAGTTTTCGAGACGAATATTTGCGTGGTTGCCGACCTGACCACCCTGTGCCAAAAGTTGCAGATCTCGCTGGATCTGACTCTTGAGCACAAGGAGCCTCGAGCCAAGTCCCGGTTGGTTGAATCTGTCTTTGATTTCGCGAAAAATGATGTGCACCATGTCCCGATTGCGGTCCTTCAGATAGCCATACAGAATGACTGCATAATGGAATTCAGTTGCGTAAACGCGGCGGCCTCGGTGGAGTGCCCTCAGGATGCGACGGGCAGAATCCGTCTGGCCTATAAGCACAAGACTGAGCATAAGAGCAGAATAGGTCATATCATCGGGCTCCAGTCCTGAGGCGTCCATCCGCGAGCGTATCCTTGATATAGCTTCCAGATCCATCCGGAAAGCATAATTCCAGAGCAGGATATTCCACATTCTTACGCGAGAACCCTTGACGTCGAGGCCGAGGCAAGTCTCCGCAACGTGCTCAGCCATCTCCCACTCTGAGTTGTTGCAATAAGCCTCAACAACTGTATCAATCATGGGGGCTGTTATCTGCACGTTATGTTGTTGGGCTAGACTGAGCAGATCACGGACATGGGTGACATCGCCCCGGTTAGCACAAAGACCCATCATTATACCAAAAGTGTGCGAGGTGGGCTCAACACCCTCCATCATCATCTTCTTGAACATGGTGAAGGTCCCTGAAAGATCTCCCGCTTTGGAATAAGCTGTAAGCAGGATGTTCCAACATATGTCATTCGGTTGAAGGTTAAACTCTTCCGAAATCCTTCGGAATTGACGCGTGGTCTGTTCAACATCGCCAATTCTGGCGTAGACATAGAGAAGTGGAGCCACGATTTTGCGGCTTCGCGGCTTTCCGTGGTCCGAAAGGAACCTCTCGAATACATGCTGGACATTCTCCACATCACCGGCTCTCGAAAAAACAATGAGCGCCTGCCTGTAGACGTCCTCTGTCGGTTTGCGATGGAAGTGGGAAATCTCATCGAGGAAGTATAAGATACCGGTCGTGATCTCGAAAGAAGCGAGACGCTTCAACAGCTTAGCCAGAAGCTTGCGGGGTGGAGTTTCTTCCTCCATCTGCCAACGGAAATTTCGATAGACCACAATAGATCGAACAAACGTCGATCGGTGCTCTGATTCTTGAAGGGTGTTGATGAGATCAAGATAATTCCGCGAAGTGATCAAGTCCAGATGGTTGAACTTTTGCAGTAGTGCTAGAAGGGTCTCCGTCGCAGTAGCTTCGGCAAATTCCGTGCTAGAAAATACATTATTGAGTATGAAGCGAGCAGCAAGACGTACTGGACTGTTGAGACTCTGATCTTGTAAGTAATCAGCAAGTGCCAACAAAGGCTTATGCACGGAAGACACCTGTAGCCAAGGGGCGACAGTGTGCCACAGCGACTTGTCGCCCAACGGCCTCGATCTCCAAATATCTTGCACATAATCCCATTGTTCAGAGTTCACAAAATGTGCAAAACAGTATGCCCAACATAAGACGCCGCGGTTGTAGGAGATTGCTTCCTGACATATCCCATCCACATCCGAAAGATTCCCGGTAGCAATACAGGACTTGGTCATGTGCAGATAATCCTCAGAAGTTCGCGACTCGATAGGCAGGGAGTTGACAAGTCGCCTGGCTCTTCTGTTATCAACGTCACGATCAGAGCTGCCTAGTCTCGCCAGCAATGCAGAAGTCAGGTCGAGAGGGTGACCAGCTTTTGAGAAAAGGCTCCATAATTTGTCGGGATCTTCGATCTCCTCCTTATCCAACAACGCTCTTAGTTCGGTCTTGGCAGTGTCGCGGTCCTCATCGGCAATTATTTCAGCAGAGTCGTCAAGCATGTGAGCCTCAGCGTCCACCCTGCGGTCTAGGCTAACAGCCTCTGACGAGTAATTCCTGGAAACGCCAGGGACGGCCTTCCTTCTCCGTCGCGGGACAATCCTTCTTGGCGAACGTATCAAGCATGTCGCTATAAACTCCTGTGTGCGAGGGGGATAGAGAAACTCGAGAACGGGGGCCCGCGGGTCCGTGGCTGTCCTTCCGGTTGTCGAAGTGGCGGTTGAAGTATTCGACGCGGATCTTTGCGGTGCCTGCAGGAAAACCAAAAGCTCCGCCCCCGCGCTACTGAACTGTCCAAGAGTTGAATAGATCGAACCCCGACCTCGAATGGTGCCATTGGGATCCCGGAAGAAACGCCGTCCCGCGTTCTCAAGACATCCGGCAGCCCGTTCCAGCATTACCTCGAGAAATTGCGGTGCCAAACCCTGAATTTCACCGAAACTTGACTGCGATGCATAACATATCGGGATCAGAACTGTATTCGATGCCAATTGAGGTCAGCGAGCTGGGCATGCAGGAATGTGCAGGGTGCTAAGGGAGTCAGGCCATACCACGCAAAGCAATCTTGTGCACGAAGCTCACAGCCTGCCGTTAGATGGCTGCTCCTCCTGGAGAGATTTGAGAGAAGAACCGGCTTCAGAGAAGACAGAACCAACGGCTCCAAGCAAGAAAGCCAAGGGGGTGGTTCGGTGGCCGGAAGGTTGACGTGGGATAATTTTCGAGATGGCCGAGCAGCAAGCTTTCCCGATGCTGGAAAAGAGAATCCCGCGAAATCAGCCGGGGATTTGTTTGGCCGAGTCCTGACCACCTCAGCCCGCACTCATTCGGGTGGGAACACCACCATCGCCCCGAGCTCCCCCAGTCGTCGAATATTGCTGGCAAGATGGAGATCACCGATTTTATTTTCTCCCAGAGGGAGGAGAGTCTCTTGACGGGAAATTACAACGCTTATCGAGCACACACGACCCGCAAGTTGCACAGCGCCCGCCAGCGACTTGGACAGACAACCCCCAAACGCAGCAAGTACATTGCCAAACGACCTGTGACGGCGGAAGATGTGAACAGCAATGTGGAGTATGTTCCTAAAGTCATGTTTGACGTATTTCTACGAACAATGATATGGCTGGGTCCGCTATGAAACTTGCACTAACACTCCGAGTATCTTAGATACGTCCACACCCTACTCATCAGCGCCGAACGGGCATGGGCGAACGCAATGCACATGAAGACTACGCACTCGGCAGACCCTTCGGCCAAGGGAATTAGCGGTACGACTAGGGGTCACATCATTTCGAAACTCCGGAAGGCGGTCACATATGCGAAGCAATTGGTGCTTGTTCTCGAGGATCAAGAAACTTCTGGGGCTACGGACACTGATGTCCTCGAAGCTCGTGCATACCTGGCATCCCTCTTAGGGGCATTCTTCTTGGAGAAGCGCAATTGGGAGCAGTGTCTCCAAAACTACTCCGTATCCAGAGTCGTCTATGCAGCGCTGGGTCAGCAAGTCAAGAAGGACGCCTTCCGAGACCTTCTTTCCGGCACTGTCGACCCCAGTATAAGATACGCAGCATATCAACTGAAGCTTCCGCGGTCAAAGCCCATCCCCTCTTTGGCTCTTAGCTATTTCCCATCGGACGCGACCATCAGGTCCGAGGTTGAGAAGTTGGACCCCAACTGTCTGAAGGAGGATGCAGCGGGCACACGGAGGACCGCCGACGGGGAGGTGCAGCAACTCCCTGGAAGCATCACATGGAGATCGCATACAGTTGGTTTGGAAGATGCCGCAATCTCACAGGCTCTCGCGTCCGCAGCGGCAGCTGAATCTCGTCTTAGTACGTGGCTTGCGGAAGACGAGGGTAAAAATGCCTCTTCGAAAGATAAAGCCGCTGCCTACGACAATGTCATTATCGCCAGTCAAGATGCCGTCGATGCTACAAAGACTGCGATCGATGATCTTGCCGGAGAGGGAGTTGACCCGAGTGATAAGAGGATGCAGGCTTTGCAAATAACGCGGACTGCTGTTAACTATGATCTGGTTGGGTGGAGAATCGGACGTAACCGTGTTCTTTGCGGAGACAACGACGGCGTTTCTTTCGAATTTGTCCCGACCAAGCTACCCAAGGGTGCCAAGGCTTCTGACGATGCCACCGGTAAGAAGCTGGCACGGCTGCGCGAAAGAGTCGTCCTGTACGATTCCACCCTTCAAAGTATCGAGTTCATTCTTGAGCTTCCCGGAGTTGCGGCGGATACGGCGTTTGTCCGGGAGTTAGATGCCAAGCGGCGGTATTTCCGTGCTCTAAGGTACAGCAGCGCAGCCCTTCAGTACCAACCCAATATGCTAACTGGAAACTTCTCAGATGTCTGACCGTTGGAAGATCGCACGGGATTCTGGGCAAGTCCACCAATGCCCTCGCTCTGTTTGCGCAGGCTTTGGCCCTTGTCACGGAGACCGCACGGTCGCCGCAATCCTTGACTGAAACGGAAGGGCCACCGAGGCTGGATATCTCCCGTAGCCAGGTCCAGACTCTGGAAACCACCTTGAAGGGCCTTGTTGCGCAATACCGCGGTCTGGTGACTCTGGAGAAGATGTCCGCTGAAGCACAGTCGAACTCCGTAACTCAGCGCCCCGCAATTGAACGTCTACACGATTACGCCGGTGATGCTCTGGATTTGACCAACATTGTTCCTTATCCCCCTCAAATGCAGCCGATTCCAGTGAAGCCTTTGTTCCTCGATGTAGCTTGGAACTACATCGACTACCCTCGCCAAGGCGCGCCTACTGCAGACAGGGCTCAGGCTCAACTGGAACCACAACCGGAAGAGAAGAAGGGTGGACGACGCGGTTGGTTCGGCTTTGGTCGGTAGCCTTTTCATTGTTCAGGCTACGAAAGGGTATCTAACTCTTTACCGGCTTCATTGCCATGACATAGTGTGTAATGTGCTATTGCATGTCAGCACCCACCAGGTGTATCTAGCGTACATAGTAAATCTGATGATGATGAGACTGCGACCAATGATCGCTTAGCAGAATAATCTTGACTATATATCCCAGATGACCTATTACTGTTCTATCCAAGTTTGTGCTGATTTCAATCTCAAAGATATACATAAGAGTGAATAAGGAGTTTGTCCTGGCAGCGGCGCACTGAGGGACACTTTTTTTCTGCCACCGCCTAATGTTACAGTTTGCTCAGTCTATTTCTCAGATCTGTATGTTCTTAAGTCCACTTAAATCCGCGATCTTCCCAGCGAGGTTCGCTAGGTTCTGCCGCTTAAAGCGGTCTACAAGGCGGTGGGCTGCGAGGCACATTCGCTTTGTAAGGCCCAATCAGCTTGTAGTAGGGAAGGTGTCTTTAACTCCTAGAGACGAGATCTTCCCATACAATACATTGAAACAGCCAAGATTTCATCCTCGACACTGTATTGATAGGCGGAGTATCATCCGGACGTCTCCGACTACATCCGGACATCATATTGTCAACCGTCAAAGATGCTCAGTTCCCCGGAGAAACCGCACGGGCCAATTCTCCGGATAAGCCGAGCCACCATCCACTCGGAAGTTTGACAGCCGGATCACCTTTCTAGAGTTCAACAAATGGTACGATAGCAATTTGCATTGCTTGGCTACCAGTAAACTGCGTCGTCATTCAAATTCTATGGGCTGTTCAGTGGCCGGCTCCTCCGGGCTTTCATTTCATTGTACCGAAGGTTTGGAGAGGTGACTGATGTGGCGTTAATAATTTGTGGTTTGCAGATTGTCTCGCTGTGCTTTATGCGGTCTAGATGATCAAAGTTTGTTGTGAGATTAATGGTACGGATACGGATGATGTAGATTGTCTTTGTCTAGAGTGGTCTTGCTTGCTCCCTGGTGCTATAGTAACTTGGTAATTTCATTGGACTTTTGGGAAGATAGAAATGCATTCGGTGGTGGTGAATCACCATTAGTAGTATTGGATATATATTCGAAGCGAGCACGGTGACTTGAAAATTTACTACACAGGCACGTGCCTCATACTATGGCCATGAAACTGTGGAGATGACTACATCACAGCCAGGACCACATATTAATAAATTGTCCTATTATTTTCACAACCATCTAAAGAGATGACGGAACATTGAACACACGACATCCCCAGGGTTCGTAATACCATTGCTATCCAGTTAATATGGGTTTGGACCGTTCTGATTATCGAGCGGGAATGGCACCCGCCTCCCCTTTACAAGATCGGTACCTGGTGCTAGTGATTCGAGCTAGCCATAACCTGCCTAGCGACTGCTCAAAGGAGCAAGCGCCGTCTGACAATTGGCTGCAGCGCATGTGGGATGTTGCCAAACGAGCCATTCTCGTCAGAATCGGGACACGGATGTATGGCGTGAAAATACGCGCGGATACGAGCGATCATCCAGGGGCAGTTGGATTGTCTCCTCCACATCAGCCATCCTCCCGTGCAGATTTGATTCCTTCTTACTCCGTACAAGGGTTTGTTTAAGATTCCCACGTAAGCCCACAAATTGCAGGGTATCGGTCACGAAAAATATTATCATTTGACCAGCTGTTCCTAAATTCTAGTAATATACTAGATTCCTACGATTGACTATATTATACTCTTGTTTACTTTCAAAATCTGTTTTGCGCTGTTGAAAACAAAGACTTTAATCATAATATTCTGCCGATCCTGCACATCGGGGGCTTCCTGCGTCGCCGTACTGCCAGCGTCCGGCGTTCCGGCCAATCCAGAGCGAGTTTGTCTGCCCTCGCCAATAATTCTGCCCCGAAATTAGAGTTGCGTCTCCCCTGGATTCGCTTTCCTCTTCTTTTCCCTCCGCCGTCGCCGCTCTCCTCCTCCTCCCTCCTCTCCTTCCCTACCCCGTTGGAGACCGTTATACTGTCTCAATTGATCAATCAGATCATCCGACATGGCCTCTGTCAACGGGAGCTTCGTCTCCCCCTCGGCTGATGCCGTCGTCTCCCCCAGGCTCTTTGAGCCCACCGGTCTGGTCGCCTCCGTCCTCGAGGGCTTCACCGTTTGGAAGGCCTTGTTGACTTTGTTTGTTGCCGCTGTCATCTACGACCAATGTACGTCTTTTCTCTACGCCAATTCCTCAGATTTGGGGGAAAAACCACGTCTCAATTCTAACCGTTCATATAGTCCGTTATCTCTGGCTCAAGGGCTCCATTGTCGGCCCAGCATGGAAGTTGCCTTTCATGGGACCTTTCCTTCAGTCGGTGAACCCCAAGTTCCACGAATACAAGGCCAAATGGGACAGCGGTGAATTGAGCTGTGTCTCCGTCTTCCACAAGTAAGTAACCCTTTGCGACATGTTCCGGGTGTGTCGCGAGGCGCATGGCTGGAAGAGGCCAGATTCTAATATATCTGCTTATAGGTTCGTTGTTATCGCATCCACTCGCGACATGTCGCGCAAGATCTTCAACTCGCCTACCTACGTCAAGCCTTGTGTTGTGGACGTTGCGCACAAGCTTCTTGGTGCCGACAACTGGGTCTTCTTGGACGGTAAAGACCACGTTGAATTCCGTAAGGGTCTCAACGGTCTTTTCACTCGCCAGGCTCTTTCCTTCTACCTCCCTCGCATGGAAGAGGTCTACAACGAGTACTACGCCCGTTTCTTGCGCATCTCAAAGGAGAACAACTTCAAGCCTACTCCTTGGATGCCCGAATTCCGTGAGCTCATGTGCGCCGTGTCCTGCCGTACTTTCGTCGGTCACTACATCACCGAAGAAGCTATCCAGAAGATCGCCGATGACTACTACATGATCACTGCTGCCCTGGAGCTGGTCAACTTCCCCTTTATCCTGCCTTACACCAAGGCCTGGTACGGCAAGAAGGCTGCCGACATGGTTCTGGCCGAGTTCTCCAACTGTGCTGCCAAGAGTAAGGCTCGCATGGCTGCTGGCGGAGAAATCTCCTGTATCATGGACGCGTGGGTCAAGGCTCAGCAGGACTCCGCCAAGTACCGTGAGAAGATCGCTCAGGGTATCCAAGTCGAAAAGCCCGCTCAGGTCCTGCGTGACTTCACCGATTACGAAATTGCCCAGACCATCTTCACCTTCCTGTTCGCCTCCCAGGATGCCACTAGTGCTGCCTCTACCTGGCTGTTCCAGCTCATGGCCGACCGCCCCGATGTTCTCGACAAGGTCCGCAAGGAGAACTTGGCCGTTCGCAACGGTGATATTAAGGCCCCTCTGACCATGGAGCTGCTTGACCAGCTGCCCTACACTCGTGCTGTCGTCAAGGAGACTCTGCGTTACCGCCCTCCCGTTATCATGGTTCCCTACCTGGTCAAGAAGGACTTCCCCATTAGCGAGAACGTCACCGTGAGCAAGGGCTCCATGATCATTCCCTCGGTGTGGCCCGCCTGCCACGATGAGGAGGCTTACCCCAACGCCGACTCTTTCGACCCTGACCGCTGGATCACTGGTACCGCCGAGCAGCAGACCAAGAACTGGCTCGTTTTCGGTACCGGTCCCCACTATTGCCTTGGTCAGACCTACGCCCAGCTGAACCTGATGGCCATGATTGGCAAGGCCAGTATGGAGATGGACTGGGAGCACACTCCCACTCCCGAGTCGGAAGACATCAAGGTCTTTGCCACGATCTTCCCTCAGGTATGTTTCCTTGCGCTATACCGAATTGAATTGTTGAAAGCTAACAAAGCCCAGGATGATTGCCTGCTTGCATTCCGTCCCCGCCCTTGAGCGTTTCTGCCGTCTTCGCTAAAGCACTAAAGACGTCAGGCGCTGCAACGTCAGTTATGCCGGATTTTCCTGCCTTGCTGGAAAAAGCAAGCGCCTGCTTCGTGACTACGGGCACCCTCTTCTGTCCTGGTGATAGAATGGCTGCAGGCATTTTTTCTTTTGCCTTTCTGAAATGTAACTACTTGTAGTACTGTTTTTCCTTTTTCCAATCCTTTCTGAATATTTTGGATGGGAGTTGCGGACGGTCGACCTTTGAGGTACGGCCACTGGCCTCTGTCTGTTGGAGGCACCGACGCCGCGGACAGGGTGTCTGGAGTAACATGATATCGAAACGATCCATCTGCGGTCGTCCGCTCCCGCGATGAGCGACGCATTGAAGGACATGTCATTTTTAGACCACGCTACCTAGAATTAATAATAATAATGTGACATCTGAGCTGCTAGCCAGGGAATAGAATACGATCACTAGCCCTATGTGAAAGATGTACTTGAATAGGTTTATTCCCAGCAGTCCTTCAATAACCGTGTCTGGAATCACATCCAGCCCTCGCCACCACCACAACCCTTCACCAAGCCATACCCATCATGGTATATAAAGCCCATCACTCCCACTCCCCAAAGACTTTCTCTACTCCAACAATCCAACTCTGGTACAACATCGACATATACACTGCCCTGCAAGAACAATACAGCATCTCTCCAAGCACATACTACGTTCCCTACTCAGCTATATATACCAAAAATCCACTGCGATAGCAATCTGCCCATCCAAACCCTACATCAAACAAAGATGCCTATTCACTAACTACCACTGCCTAAAAAACACATATTCTCTTCAACAAACCTATATACAACATGCAATACCCAAAAGGCAAACCAACCGGCATGCTACCGCTGCCGTCTACCCTCTAATGACACACCCAGAACTAGAAAAACACAAAGAAGGCATGTTGGGCTCCTCTAGTGGCCACTATGCATGCGGCATCTACCGAATAAATCTACATATTCTGCTTCCAATCAACCAACACAACCCTGCCAGAAATGCCAGAGGGGATACAAGCTAGTAGCTACTAGGCTAGTTGGAAGTGGAAGGGAAGCACATGTGGTTCCTGTTTCAAGCGCAAACTGTTCAGCGATGGTTGGAATGGACCAGAAACAGGAAAAGGAAACCTTTTCTGGAAGCTTGTCGGGAGGCTGTCGATGACACCACGAGCTGATAGCATTGCGTATTGGGATATAGCATACGTTTATATTCTCGGACTGATATATTATGGGACTACTATTACATCACGACGAAAGTTAAGTGCGCAACTATGCGGTTCTTATATCTGGCACATAAATTAATGCAAGATTTGACTGCCGATGGAGATTAAGGAGCGGACATACCTGTCCTCCGTTTCCAACAACCGCAGCGATAATCAAAAGCATCAACGGTGATGCTAATGTCGACAGTGAACATGGTATTCTTGGTTATAGCTGTGATGTCGATGATAGCTACAAGCATTGCTAAGGAGTATATGCCAATCACTCAAAGTAGAGTGATTCTTCTGTCGTCCTCATTGATGGAGGCACTGGGAGAACAATCTTTCCAGAGAGATTGGGATGGAGGCAGGTCCATGATTTCAACCCAATTATGTTGTTCCTTAACATCACTACTTAAATTCTAGACATCTCATCGACTTGAAGATATTCTGCCTATTGTTAAAATGGGCAACTATGGTCTTGATACTACATACAAGCAAGCCATCGCAGTCATCGAAGGATCAGCAGAGTTCACGAAGTACTAGGGACTCATGCAGGCTAAGATGACATCAGACACCATAAACGAACGTTGGGCCGGGTCCTTAATGCCAGTGTTCCGTCCTTGTTCCTTCTTTCAGTCAGGCGTGGTATATCGATGATCAATCTAGTACGAAGCGATACTTTCGGAAGACTTGTCAATCCTCGCCAAACTCGCTAAGAATTCTTCACCAAATTAGCAAGTCTTACCTACCGCCCGGGGGACAAAGCTAGCATAGTCAAACCGTACAACGGAATACAGCAAATACCTGTGGACAGACTTCCAGATCTGGTAAACGAAGAATGTTATAGGACGCAGAGGGTCGGCCCCTCGGACTTCCTGTTAGGGCCTGAGCGGCTCCTTGAATGGCCAGGCTTCGCGGGGGAGGTAAAGAGTCTAGTCTGAGCCCTATATACTAACTATATATCTGCTCTTAGTAGGCTACAGCGTGAAGGAGCCTATTGGGTATAAGGTACGCTAAACTCTTATACTTACTGCCCCGATCAGACCCTTTTTTCTTTTGGGAAAGTACACCCTCGCGAATAGTTTTATCACATATCGATAACTATACTCTATCTTGGTACCGGTCTCGGAGACTCTTCTCTCTTTCTCGATATCTACAGGTACACATCAACCCTGAAAAAAACTTGAGTCTCTTTATGCAGTTGGCTTCCCTGTCATATAGTTCATCATACCATGATCGATGCAGAGACCACTACAGAAGCTCAACCATCACTCACCGGGGCGGATACAGGCGTTGACCTTGAGATGCATCTCAAGGCGAATGCTTTCACTCTTGCGACATTGAAAACAGACACGATCTCTGCATCCAGGTGCACAGAATGCGCGGATTGCAGAAGATCAAACTCCCAGTCATACAACTGGCGGCCGACGCAGGCAGACAAGAAGCCTAGGCCCATTGGGCGTGGTGGTCGCTGGAGATTTTGAGGTAGGCCTGCCAAGCTCAGATTCATCTGATATACTACATCAGCGGAGTAGGGCTACGAGAGCTGGATTCATCAGCTGTCACAGAAACCAGACTGGGGGTTAATGATAACAGTCTAGAGCCAGACACTGAGAATATGGACCATGAGAGTTCTCTAAATAAGAATAAGGAGAAAGATAAGGAGGACCTTTATCTTCCAATTACCTGGTGTGAGAATAACACAGTTACTCAGCCAGATATGCTCTTCTTCACAGGCTTCTGTAAGGTGGTCCTCGCCGTAGAGTGAGCCTCCCAGCCGGAATCCAATATATATTCTTATTATTCTCCCTCCTCCCCCCCCCACCTCGCCGGACTAGTCTAACCAGGCTCGTCCAATCCTACCGTTTAAACCATTGATCCTGGAACCTGATGATAGGCTCGACAACCCTGACATATGAGGTTCTGGGTGATACTCAGGATACCATGGTTGACACCCGGATGCAGCTGTACACTGTCCGCCAGTACAGGTTCTGATTATATCTAGATCTCAAGATATAAGTGTGTTACACAGAGAAGAATAAAACCCCGGCCATCCTACCCGAAAACAAGGCCAATCTATACCTCACTCTGACTGGGTGGTTGGGCTGGACGGCGCGGCAGGTGGTTTATTGAAAAGATAATATCTCTGTTCCAGAGGATTGTGTGGTCATCCCTACCAACTTAAAGGACACAAATAATAAATTTAATTATATGATCAAGCAGGGACAGGTATGGGAGCTCAATCTTGAGATTGACATAGGTGAGCGTCATGCGTGCGTATCGTTAATGCATAAAAGCGGTCCCGGTTCCTGGGCATCATGGTTGAAGTCGAGCAGGCCCTCGGGCGAAAAAAGATAGGACGATCACACTATCCAGGCCGAAATACGCATTCTCTTTGAATCACCGCTCGAAGAGGTCCGAGGATGGATACAGGTGTCAAAGGCAAGGAAAAGTATGTATGGGACCTGAGGCGACGTGGGAACAACCCCAATTCAGGAAATGCTTAGGATCGTGGCGGACGATCCTCGTTTCTGTGAGTCAAGGAAGGGACACCCTAAGAGAGACGCCAGCACAGGGTATCTCAGCAGAGAGATACACTGGCAGGCTCGAACGTACGAGAAATGGAGATTAAAGCAGCGAATGGAGAGTCAATTACTGTCTATCTACCCATGGTCTCAGGTCTAGCATGACCAGCCTGACCAGTGGTCCACATCCACCACATCCACGCAACATAGTCGTCTAAACACGCGAGAATGTCTGAGCACCCTGTCCCAATTTGCCCAACTCATCTCATGGGTTCTCGATGCAATCGCGAAATCAGGACGGGGGCCAAGTAGCGAGAATGTCTGACTGATGATGACGGCAAAGATTGGACCTGAATATAATTATCCATGGTATAACAATTCGCCATCGAGAACACTCTGTTCAGGGTCATTGAGGTGTCTTTTTGAAAGTCTTCGAGAGTCCTGAGAGACACTATCACCAATTAATCTATATTTCCTCAATAACAATATGTTTAGCCCTAAAGGAGATGAAGCCAAATTACCTGAACGGGGGCTGTGAGATTGGTGGTGTAGTCGGGAATCTGATCAGCCGACTCTAAATTCGAGATGCGCGCATCGGCAGGGCAAAATATGATCTGCGTGACCGATAGTTCCAGAAAGAAAGAAGATTAGCATGCTCTTTCATTATGAACAAATTACCCTTTGAACACACTCCCAGCTTCAGGTCTATCATTGCTGAAATTCTTTCATCTACCATTATGGCGTTCGGAATAGCAGGCCGGATTAAAAACCTGGTCTTTGAGATCATCGATATTAGGGGTTACCACCACCACCTACCATCCCAAATCGTGTTATGCTATCCATGCTAGGATGAACAAAGTATCACAGACACACCATGATGGGCCCTATGGTCAGCTACGTAGTTGCTACATACGTGACTGCTGTATTTCTTGGTCTTATGGTCTGGTGGTGGTTATCTAACCGGAATTGGTGGGTACAAATTGATGATATGATACTCGACCTGTGCGCGTTAAGGATTACTGGCTATTACTGCGAGCTTCATTAGTTGATGGACTCAGAGGTCTCTTCCCAGCTACTGTGCTTATAGCGGCGCAAATATCTCCCCTGGAAATTATCACTGCGTCTGAAGAACCTTCAGAAGACAGTCGAAGCAAGCACCTGTAAGTAACAGGGCAAAGTCCAGTTCGTTTGGGTTGACAGCATAAAGCTGTCGGGATTGGCGGAAAGATTTGATGGAATTGAAATGGGAGACGCACTGTGTTTCATCATTCCTTCTATCTGCTTCTAAAAGGACCTACAAGGCATCAAGCTGCTCCGTACAGGATGAGCAATGGGCGCCATGTACAAGGCGATATGTTGCACGAAGGGACTACCACCTCACATTCCCATTATGCTGTGCTCGTGTCGTTCCCCCCCATAGCAGCTGGAGGTGATCACTGGCCCATTGATCCTAAATAAAAAGGACGGATACCAGAAGGACTCATAGTGTGGATTTACTAGAACGAGGTCAGTGGTTCCCGTCATACAGAGATCTGATCGTATCACATACCCAAGGGCTCGACTGTGTGGATACAGCACAATGGTGCTCGTTGATACTCCGTTTATTCCGTTGCGAATATATTTTATGGAGAAAAGATGTTGCTCGTTTCAGCAGAGATTGGTTGATAGATCTCAAGAATTCATTGGTCCTGGAAGTATCCACATACAGAGCAGCACTGGTAGCTGATGGTGCTATGAATGCGGAACTTGCTATAAGTTCTAATACCAGTCACGTCGCCGCATATTATGACCTAAAATTCCGGCAAGCGAATATTATAGCCTCCTACTGCCTGGCAGCGACTGGCAGTAACCAGGATACCAGGAATGCCTCAGAGCTAGTAGCATGGTCGAGAACAAAAAGCAGAACCGTTTGATTCAGTCTACTTAGCGTCAAAATGAACCAGACCACCAACTGCAGAACGCTGGAGATTAGTTTAATGGGGCCCAAGGATAAGAAGGCGCCGGAACACTCCGAAGCTGACGAGGCAGCAGACAGTCAGCCCGAGGATGAGATTGCATGTTTAATCAAAGATGTCAATATGGAATCCTCGAAGATGACTCTTACAGATCTCTCAAGTGCTTTGAAATTCCGGCCACTATGTCTCCCACCAAAGATACCCTCATGGAAGTCACACCTGCTAATATTAATCATTTGCGGGAACAGCAAAAGTGGCTAGATAATGGCCCGGGCCTTAGTGATGGGTGCGATGATTGCTGATGTTGTCATTGTGGAAAAGACATGTATTGCACATAAATACCTTCTCAAAATATCGCAACAGGCTTTCGAATAGACTGTACAGATCTTGAAATATATCTAAACATGTAGTATAGATCCATCTCTAAGTAAACTATAAATGGAAGGCGGTCAACACCGCAACTGACATCACCCGAAGCCGGACTTCCATCCGTCGGATATCGGCTGTCACTCTAGCATTATCAGCTCGACAACTTTCTCGACTCACCTATATCTAACCCAGACATATCAAGTCATTTTTCTCTGGAGTAAGTTACTTCTCTACACACAATCCCTCACTTGTATCATACAGCCGATACCCCCATTCCCAAACCACAAACTAACTTCCGCAGAACACCCCCAACTACCTTCCCCATCCGCAACCGCATCAGCAACACCAACAACCTCATCTCCAACCCAGAGCTTAAAGCCAACAACAACAATGGCCTCTCTCCTCCCCCTTCGCCGGGCACCCACGTCCCTCCTCACCTCCACCTCCAAGCCATCCACCCACCTCACCCGCTCCCTCCTCACCAGCACCGTTATCCCCTCCACCCGGACCTTCACAACCAGATCCTCCACCCTCCTCCCCAACACTATCACCAAAAGGACCACTACCATCAACCCCATCACTCGCCCTCACCACCACCCCCTGATCTCCTCCCCATCCATCCGCCAAAAAAGCACCAAAGACAACGAAGCCCCCACCTTCCGCCAATGGGGCTTTGAAGACGTACGTCCCTACCTACCACCCCAACCCACGCACCCAAAACTAACAAACAAAACGAAATAGATAACCGCCTCCCTCCCCAGCAACACCCCCGACAGCCCGACCCAAAAACCCATCATTCTAATCGACGTGCGCGAGCCCGCCGAGCTCTTCACGGGCATCATCCCCTCGGCCGTGAACGTGCCGCTAGCATCCCAGCCCGACGCGCTGTTCCTGACTCCGGAGGAATTCGAGACGAGGTTTGGGTTCCCCAAGCCTGGTGTGAAGGGGGAGGAAGAGGACGCGGATATCGTGTTCTATTGTAAGGCTGGGGTGAGGGCGCGCGCGGCGGCGCAGTTGGCGGAGCAGGCGGGGTATGAGGCGGGTCGGCTGGGGGTTTATGATGGGAGTTGGTTGGATTGGGCGAAGAGGGGAGGTAGGGTGGAGAGGTGGGAGGGTAATGATAATTAAGTCTTAGTTTTATATCATGTAAGTGGTGGTTGTGTGGGTAAGATGATGGTTTGGTTGTATATACTACTGAGGGTGTGTATCATGTGAGACTACTATAGTTGTGGCGTATGTACTACTTAGTATCAGTACTACTTATGTTCTGGGAAAATGTCGAACAAACATTCAATTCAACTAGAGATCCATGATTATCATTAACAGAAAAACAAAAACCTAGGTATCGACCACGCTTTACTTTTCCAACCACCTCTTCCCTTCTCCCCTCTCTCTTCACACCCCCTCTTTCATGTCATGTACAGGCATCTTGCTTTTGATTGAAAGTCGTAGTCATTTCTCATGCAATGCTCTTTTACTTTTCTTCGTCAAATCCAAAGAATGCACCTATCGTTTCCTTTCATTCTCCTCGCATAAAGCAGCACATGTCTCATCATCACGGCAATGGAACTTGAAACCGCTGTACAATACCACGTTAATGGCATGCTGGAGCCCGTTTCCAAACGCCATAACTCCGCCACGCTGTACTCAAGTGAGTGCCCAGGGTCTGTGATCCATGGGTCATGCGTAGGGCTAGGTTCGGCATCCGGGCTACAGAAGGAACGGGTAAGGCGATCATGGGATGTCAAAGACAGGCTTGAGCTTCTTGACGAGACCCCACTCCTCCATGGAGACGTCGGAGCGGTAGAACTCCTTGAGGGTGTCGATACTGGCACGAGAGATGTGCGAGTACAGGGTGTCCTTGTCTTCGAGCTGACGACCGTACATGGGCTGGTTGCTTCCCTCGATCTTGACGGCCACGGAGGGTTGACCCCTCTTGCAGACCTGGATGGGCTTGTGATCACGCTCAATCGAGACACTGTATGCGTAATTAGTAATTGTAAGGTAGGGAAAACAGGGACAAAAACTTACACTCTACCAAGGTCGATAATTTCCTTAGCGCCAGTCTCAGGGTTAGCCTTGACAGCCGCAATAGGAGTGTGCAGACGCAGACTTCCTTCCGCGACATCAACACCAATGACGATGGGGTCCTTCTTGTTGAAAACAGCCACGGTCTTGAGCACGCAGGGGAAGACAGCAAGCATCTTGCTCTCCTCCTTGCGGCGCTCCGTCAGCTCAGCCATGTGCTTGGTGAAGTCGTCGAACAGGTGGTAGATAATGTCGGCAGTGAAAATCTTGACGCCAACTTCATCAGCATAGGCAGCTGCTTCCTTGTCCACCTTGACATCGAAACACAGCATAACGGCGTACTCCTTAGCCTTCTCCAACATGGTACCGGCCATCATGACATCACGCTTGTACACAGGACCGATAGAAATGTTGGCGACGGGAATCTTGGAGACACGGAGGAACTCGAGCAGAGCTTCCAGAGATCCAAGAGTGGAGGCCTGCACGCTGACACCACGCTGGTCCCTGGAGACCTTGCTGAGCAGGTTCTCCAGATCGGACATGACCTCCTCCTCAATGTCCTCCTCGTCGTCATCCGGTCCGACAACCATCAAACGAGAACCGGCAATGGCCTGTTCAAGGTCGTTCGCGGCAATCTTGACACCAAGGGCAGCCTTGACCTCCTTGTTGTGCACGTACTGCGATTTGAGACGCAATTCCTTGAGAGGAGCCGGCGTCAGCAACGCTCGAATATTCGTTGATATAGGTCCGTTTAGACCACACAACACGATTCGATCACCCTCGCGGAGGATACCGTTCGACAGGACAACGTCAATGGTAGTACCGAGACCCTCGATGACCTTAACTTCAAGAACAGTACACTCAACCTCGGACAGGTACATCAGAGAGTTGGTCATACGCTCCTGGGTCAGAGTGGTCAACAGCTTAAGCATGTCAGGGATACCTTCACCGGTGTGGGCGGAGGTGGGCACGAGAGAGACGTTGCGGGCCATGGACTTGTTCTCGTAGAACAGCTCGGAGTTGAAACCCTGCTCAGCGAACAGGACCTTGGTGCGCTCCAAACGGGTGCGGAACTCGTTCTGAACGCCCTTGTTCTGCAAGGCCAAACTCTCCTGGAAGCCGTTGTTGTCGATCTTCTTCCAGCCGTACAGACGATCG
This sequence comes from Aspergillus piperis CBS 112811, assembly GCF_003184755.1. Lineage (NCBI taxonomy): Eukaryota > Fungi > Ascomycota > Eurotiomycetes > Eurotiales > Aspergillaceae > Aspergillus > Aspergillus piperis. Next base: position 1,184,515 of record NW_020291597.1, on the reverse strand, counting down.
ATCTTGTTCAGAGCGACGATGAAAGGAGTACGGCGATCACGGAGCAACCTCATGGACTCAAGAGTTTGGGGCTCAAGACCGTGCATGATATCGACAACCAGGATGGCAATGTTACAAAGGGAGGAACCTCTCGAACGCAAGTTGGAGAAGGACTCGTGACCAGGGGTATCAATGATGAGCAGACCAGGAATCTTGAAGTCAAACTGGCCATCCTTGTTCACAACAGCAGTCTTCTGACGCAGAGCATCGACAGGGAAGTAAGTAGCACCAATCTGCTGTGTGATACCACCAGCTTCACCTTCCTGGACGTTTGTCTGACGAATCTTATCCAGCAACTTGGTCTTACCGGTATCGACGTGACCCAGAATACAGCAAATAGGAGAACGGAGGTTGTCCTTGGAGCGCGCAGCCATAGCCTCTTCATGCTGCTTCTTTCTCCGCTCGGCGGCCTCGGCCTTGCGCTGAGCAATAGCCTTCTGTGCCGCGGACTGCTCCTCGTCCTCAGAGTCCTCGTCAGAGGACTCATCGGAATCATCCTCACTCTCCTCTTCCTCAGCCTGCTTGCCGGCAGGCTTCCCGTCAGCCTTGCCATTGGCGGCGGGCTTCTCCTCTTCCTCGTCGCTAGGAGCATCCCAGCTGTCCTTCACTTCCTCGGCATCGGCAGCCTTCTCCCAGTCATCGAGTTCGCTCTCCTCTCCGCCAGCGGCAGCGGCGGCAGCAGCAGCCTCAGCCTCAGCCTTGGCCTTCTTTTCTTCCTCCTCCTTTCTTCTGCGCTCCTCTTCAGCTTCACGCTGGGCCTTGGCGCGGGCAGCAGCAGCTTCCAGGTCATCCTCCTGCTTCTTGGGTCCACGCTTCTTCCGGTTCTCGTAAACAGGGCGCTTCTTCTCGGCCTGGCCCTCTTCCAGACCAGCAACCTTACCGATACCAGCCGCAAGCATCTGCTGCATGCGCCGCTCATTGCGTTCCTTGGCTTCTCTCTGAGCCTTGGTGAGAAGCTTACCCTCCTTGCGAAGCTGCTCCTTCTTCTCCTTCTCCTTCTCCTTCTTCTTTTGGCGGGCCTCTTCCCGCTTCTTCTCCTCTTCCTCTTCAAGACGGAGTCTCTCCTCCTCAGCGGCTTGCGCCTCGGCTAACAGGCGCTCCTCCTCTTCACGCTGCTTGCGGAGAGCCTCCTGTTGCTTCTGGATAGCCAGCAGGTGTGCAGGAATCTTCTTCTTCTTGCCGCCGGTTTCCGGAACGGGGGCAGCAGCGGGGGCGGGGGCAGCCTCTTCCTTCTTCGCAGGCTCGGCCTTAGCGGGCTGAGCCTTCTCAGCGGGGGCGGTGGTCTTCTTCTTGGCAGCCTAGAAAACGAGATAGACCTATTAGTTCGACACAATCACAGAATGATGAAAGGACCGCAAAAGCGCAAGAAACATACCTGCTCCCTCTTACGCTGCTTCTCACGCTCCTTCTTCTCACGCTCCTTCTCCTTCTTAGACTTCACACGGAAGCCACCCTCCTCCTCCTCAGCGGGCTTGGGCTCAGGCGCAGCAGCAGCCTTCTTAGGCTTAGCCTTTCCGGCGAACACATCGTCGTCATCGAAGGTACCCTCCTCAGGCTGCTTGCTAGCGAAATCGGCATCGCCGTTGGCCTCCTGAGTGGCATCCTCACCCTCAACAAAGTCGTTGGCCGGCTTTCCCTTCTTCGCCTTCTTGTTCTTGTTCTTCCTCAAAGCGGCGAGCAAACCACCACCGCCCATGCCAGCATCCTCGTCGGCAGCACCTTCTTCAGCAGCGGGAGCTTCGGCCTCGCCACCGGGAGCAGGGACGGACTCGCCGAGCTCAGCTTCCCAGTCCTCCTCTTGCCTCTTGTTTCCCTTCTTCTTGGGCGCCATATTGATAGGTGGAGGATTCGGTCGACCTCGCTTTTATTCCTTTAGATGAATATGTAGATGGAATTACCCTATATAGAAAGTGTTGAACCGTTAGTCAAGTGAATATAAGACGGTATTATGTGACCGAGCGACGTCGGCAGGCAATGAGGATGAATGGAGGTTGATGGTGGTGGTGCGCACTAACAATGAGGTATCAGCTTTCTCCGGCCCGCGCGATCTGCGGAAGGCAAAGAGTGGCGAAAGATAAGCCCGAAAAGAAAAAAATCCTTCCAAAGGGATCGTGAAGAATGGAAAGAAAAAGAAAGAGCGAAAAACAAGCAACCGTTTTCCCCCCTGGTGGTCGATAAAGATCCAAAAGTTGGAGACTCGATGAGGCGGGAAGGACGAGTTGCCTTTGGGGTAATAAGAATTTTGGGCCGGGCGTTTGGTGGGGACAATCGCCGGATTATTATGCGAGAGGCCGCCGGTGGCCCGCACTCTTATTGTTCATGACTGGCACACAATAATCACCTTCGTACTATTAAGCTGCTGGCTGCATTCAATTTGCGTCAAAAATTAAAGCATCTATGTACACAGTACAATTCTATATATAGCATGCTGCCAAAATCTGTCCTTCACAACCAAAATTGTAGATAATCCCTAGACATCCACCGGGAGAATCCGCTGCAGCCATCTCATAACGCTCGCAACAGCATCGCTTGTTTCTCCCAGTACGTGTTTTGACAATTCCGCAAATTGCTCGGGGACTCCCTGCTCTGAGCGGATTCCTGCAGCTGCCGGACCACCGAGCGTCTCCTTACTTAGCATCTGCATTAGATAGCCAGACCCACGTATGAGCAAGCGGCTGAGAATGTCACCGTCAATATGCATTTGAGATGGCTGAGGGTCCATCAGCCCGACTGGATTGCGCTGTCTTCTCCTCTTGGGAATGAATGGGCAAATCATAGGATCACGGATGCATAAGTCCTGCAGCAAGCGTAGAAGGCGCCACTCCTTCTCACCAATAGTCAAGAAACGATAAACTGTGCCATTCATCGCAGTACCATAGAATACCTGAGAGGTAGTGGAAAGGGGTGACTTATCAGAGCCAGAACTGAGCCTCATCACCGACGAGGGGAGGTGTGCTTCACACAGAGCTGTGGGTAGCATCTTGTTGGTCTCCGTCACACCATTCTCTGTCAAAAGGCTCACCCGCCCACCTCTGCTGGAGCATAGAATGAGGTTCAGCTTTCCACCAATATAAACATGAGCGAGACCATCATGCTTTTGACGATCATAAGCATGGAGCGTTAGTTTGTCTTCTGTGGCCTTGAGCACCATAAGTGACTCCCTCGACGTGGTCATGTAGAGGTACGGCTCCCTGGCGGTAATGAGGACCGCCGGAGACAGGACGGAGTATCTAGCCGCTCGGACCCATCGAGTCTGCGAGAATTTTGGCTCCAGTGGCACGATTTCATGACCCGTCGATACCATTAAGGTGAACGCACCGTATGGTGCAATTGCGAAAACCGGACCCTCAAACTTGTGAATATATTTGACAGAGCATTCAATCCGCGACGGTTTCAATGGATCGCGGTATGCTTGTAAGAATATGACTCGGCCACGCTCTTGCTGATTTTTGCGAGAAGTGCCTATGACAATGAAGTGATATTCTTCATCACCTTTCCTGGGCGTCCACTCCAGTATGCAGCTGATCTTCTCTCCTGCTGCACCTTGAGGTCGCCACGGCCGGGGATCGTCATCCAAAGGATTTTCGAGGGAATCGATAAGCGAGTGTTGCATGTCAGGGTCGACAAACTCGATGAAGGGCCGCGTGTAGCGCTTGATGGGGTCTGCGTCTGTGTCGTATTCTGTCTGGGAATAAACCACTATTAAGCTTTTGAGATATCGTGAATAAGCTAGTCTGCTAGCGCTACCGGGCAAGTCGATCCTCCTTGGAACAGTCTTCGTCCCTTGCTCCAAGGTACATATCATGAGCTGTCCGTCGGCGACGCAGAAAAGCGTGTTGGAAAGTCCATCCATGTCTTGACTCCCAGAACTCGAAATAGAAAAGCTATGTATGCTTTTTGGGTGGTATGCAGGCTAAAGGGTGTTAGTATTGATGGTTGAATTGACGAGCTCATGATACTCACATTATTCTGGTCGGTGACCCATATCCTCTGAAGAGAGTAATCGGCTAGTCCGCTGTTGCAAGATGCTTGCCAGAACCCTTGTCCACAGGTCAATAATGCAAACTCCCCCTTTCCCTGCACTTTCACCGATGTATGGCCTAGCTGTTGCGGCGTTACCTGGGTTAATGCTGCATATCAATGTGATCAGCATAGGGAGCACGAATGTGTGTGACAGATCAGTCCTCACCAATGGGGGCGTCAGGGTTCTCCCTGTCAAGCAATAGCCCGAATGGAACCAGGATACCGCTTCGCAAACCGCATAGAATAGTGCACATTCTCGGTGAAACCTTATCGGCCTTCCTAATGACAGCAATACTATCAATGGCTCTCGATATGTCGTTCTCAATCCCGACGTTGACAGTGGCTTCCAGTAAGAAAGAGATGCTTTCGGAGATGCGATACACCAAGACCCTTCCGTTGCTCGTGCCTAGAAACAGAAATAGGGACGAGTCAAGATTCTCCACGGTCATACAAACCGGCTCATGTTGCATTAACGAGGGTGGAGCTAGATCAAGCAACTGATGCTGGCCATCTGACGTGAGTTTCTTCACGTGAAGGTGTGCTTCATCTTGTGTCCTAACAACGGCAGCGATGAGTGAGGCCGGCCCATCAACCGCAGCCACCGCAATAGTTTGGCCAGGATCGACCTCAAAGCGATAGCCCGGCATCTCTGGGGTTGTGCCAACGCAAATTGTCTTGTCTGTCACTTGTAAGATAGCTCCCAATACAGTGCATCCTGCTGCCAAGGTCTGTGTGCTAGAGTCAAGCCCGGACTCTGCCTCATCAATAGCACAAAGTTCTTCCCCAAAATCGGCAGGCAAGTACAATAAAAGTGAGGACATAGGGTCAGATGTTAGGACAAAAACACCTCCGGTCGTGCCGTCTGGCATGGTCCATATATCTCTGGTTCCAGACAACTCCTCCAGCGCAACAATGAGCCCGATTTGTGCTTCAACTCCGTGCCGCAGCTCAACTACTGCACCTCGTGAGAACGAAGAAGCAGAGCAAACAAAAAGGCGATCGGTTGCAATATCCGAGGGCACCGTGTCCTCACTTTTCACAACAACGGAGTCGGTGACAGGGGTCCAGTTCATAAACTTCTGGACACACCGCGGGTGGTCACGAGCTTTCTGGACAAAAAGCCCGCCATCACCTGTGGTGCCCGCTGCAAGGAGTAGGTCACCACCTTCGTAGCCAATATCCAGAATATCAAATGCTGCATCAACGTCACAGCACAGCTGGCCTAAATGTGCCTGATTCTCGAGCTCGCCGTCAGTGCCAATTCCCAAGTACGTTATTTCACCGTCTTCGCGACAGAGGTAAATGTCATCATGTTTCTGATTGTATAGCCAATTGCGCAACGGCCTCGCCCATCTGGTCCAGAGAGGGGACTTTTGGGATTCTTTCTCATAGACAGGGAGCGGGTATCTGCTGGGGAGTCTCTGAGGGTCAAGCTTATTTTGGTATACCGTTATCGATGTCGTCGTGACGAGCATGAATGAAGAAGTCTTAGTCAAGGGAATCAACATAGTAGGAAGCCTATCCTCCAGCGGCAATACTTTTTTGGTCACCCGTGGGGTAGCCTGGCGTAAAGACTCGTTCGCGTCCCATTCGTAACAAACAGCTTGTGTCAACTGATCTTGAGCAATCAACAGTAGTAAAGTGATCTTGTCCCCGTCTTCAGATTTGGGATACAGAAATTCCATGGCAATTATATCGCCGTCAACGCGGAAGAAGCGCTCCTACATAAGTGACACACAAGTTAGTCGCATTTCAGTATCTAGAAGTAACCAGAACATACCTCTGCTATAGGGTCAAGTCTGTTTTGGGTCATCTGTGCTTGAATTACCGGCGGCCGCTTCAAGACGAAGATCCCAAAATAGTCACTTGAAGCACTAACTGCTACCGCACGAGACCTGCAACAATTCTCAGCCTATGATCATCATGGAAAGGTTTCTTAAGAGGCATACCTTGGCTCCACGGCAATATTCCGGCCGAATCGTTCAAAAGCACTGACATCGTTCGGCAGCGGCCGACGATGGTAGACAAATTGGCCACTCGCGTTCGAAAAGTACAAGAATACTAGCTCTTTCGAAGCAAGGCTAAGAACCAAAATTTGTGGAGGAAGATCCTGGCGCAAGTCTGAGCTCGCGCGCAGTGTCGAATTGCTCGCTGCGAGCTTCATCTCCTCTTCCCAAGGCAATTCGGTGCTGACATTAATGACTTTTGCTGCCATGATACACGAGTCAAAGTCATTTTTGGTAGTGACCTCCTCCAGATGAACCCCAGATACTGCTTCTTTGATTTGCAAATGTCGCTCACCCACGAAGACGACATCGTTTTGGTCTTTGCTTCTGAGATGCGCAGGGAGAATCCATTGAATGATAGGACTTGATACTAGAGTATGCGACAATAGTCCAACTTTTGTCTGGGATGCAGAATGTATGCTTTCTGTCTCGATTTCCATCGAATCCCCACCTCCACCTGCAACGGTCGCTGAATTGTTTGCGGCTAATCCTGCACCGCTTCCTGATGTAGCCATGATAGCTTCTCTGATTGACCGTGGAGAAAGAGGGCCCTAAAATCAAAGAAAGTGGTTCCCTTGCCAAACGAAAGGATGGCCAGAGGACACAAAATGAGTAGAAAGAGAGACGCGGAAAGAAAAAAGGAAAACGAAACGAAAGAGTAGAATAGCTGACCAACGGTGTCCGCAGCTGCTTTTCGACGGATACCGAGTCCTACTTCCGTGGAGCTGAAAAATTAGAGAAGAATGGGAGGGAAGGTCTCTCAAAGCTATAGCTCATGAATTCTCATGCTTGATGTAATATGAGAAAGCAATTTCATGTCAGGAAATTGCTGAGACACGAGAGGCGAAGTGAACACAGAGCGCAGTGCTACCATGCGAGAACAGATCAAAGAGAAATACCCTCGGTAGATTTAGCCACCGCTATGCAAAACAGAAACCTAGTTGGAGCATTAGCAAATTATAATTTGTGGAAGACTTGTCACAGGCAAATGATTTGGGACATACACTCCAGTGATTTCTTATGAAAACGCTTGCGGTGGTGCTAGCGATAAGTACTGAGATGGTTTCTCAAATTACCCAAACACCATATGGTTGTCCAGAAGCTTGTGTCTGACGACAAAACGCGTTCATGGGACATAGACAGCGGGGAAGTAGTATGTCGAATTAAACACGATGGCCAGCAGTGGAACCCAAGCGGTTCGCGGGAAGGTCAATTGAATATGTTTGGTTTTAGTATGATGCCATCGGCCCACTATAAATTTGCAGCATTGTCTGCAGCTATCTTTGTGAGCCAGCAGAATTAATTTCGAATAAGACAGTTTTAGTTGCCTGCGAATTAATCAACAGTGACCCGGGGACTCGTGAGGACCTCAGCCAGCCATGTAGGAAGTCTGGAGGGGCAGTGGATCGACCATCAAAGCCTCGCCTGCTCGTTCGGGCGGTCGGCGATACAGATCCAACCAAGCAAATCACAGATCACGGGACACAGACCCGATGTGTGGCCTGAGGCGGCCACGCGTCCGTTTTGGGTTTGGCCATGGCCGCAATCACCTCCGGCTTTGCATATCGCCTATGCTATCCCATAGATATATGGTTGCCTACATTGCGGACCTGTCGGTGAATCTGGAGAAGCCAGGGTTGGACTGGATCCCACATCTGGATTTTGAGATCCCCAAACGCAAGCTCTGATCTGGCGAGAGGCCCGTTCATCCGTTGCATCCAAGTATAGACCACTCATTGTTAACGCTATACATCGGGGTACAAATAAAATTTATATCGTCGAATTGTTTCATTTGGAGACCAAAATTGGGAATACGCAGGTTTACACAAACAATTTCTTTGGAGTATACTGCGCGCCTCAACGATGGACCAGCCATCTGAGAATAACGAACCAGAGCACATCACGGAGACAAATCTGGAAACAGAGCAGAAGACCGCCGCCGAGGCAGAGGCCCTAGAGTCAGAGAAACTCAAGAATGCGGAGCTCGAAAATCTCAGAGCCGAAAAAGAAACGGCAATCCGCCAAGCATGCGACTTGCGTGATATTGATGCATTAGTCTCATACGCTATCTCAGAAGGTGGCTTCCTCAATGATGATGTCCGGCGAACAGCCTGTGAGCGCTACCTAATACCAGTTATATACATTATCTGACGCCCGATAAGGGCCTATTCTTCTACAGTGTGATCGACGAGGACCCAATTTCGATTTCACGGGATGGGAACATCTACCTGCACATATTGACGAAGAACAAGTTCAGCTTGATGTGAACAGGTCATTTGTCTACTACCCTGAATGTAAGTCATTCATTTAGTTGTTTTGGCGATTGGTGATGTCTAACTTGACTAGGCTCTGACCAGGAGCTCTCTATCAAGAAGGATGAGCTCTCCAAATTGATCAAGCAAGTCCTGCGGTGCTTTCCCATGCTCTGCTACTTTCAGGGCTATCATGATATCGTTCAAGTCCTACTATTAGTGCTCGGTGGACAAAATAGCGCTGCTGCCGTGGCACAAATATCTCTTCTTCGGATAAGAGATTACATGTTGCCGTCCCTTTCGCCAGCGCTGAAACATCTAGAGCTGATTCCTGCGATCATTGAAAAGGCTGACCCTGCATTACGGCGTCACCTCGCCGAAATCAAACCATTCTTTGCACTCGCCGCAACTTTGACGATGTACTCTCACGAAATCCAAGAATATAGCGACATTGCACGCCTTTTCGATTTCCTGCTGGCCCAGGAACCAGTAGTCTCCATATACCTCTTTGCGGCAATTATTCTCTCCCGCAAGAAAGAATTGCTTGAATTCTCAGTCGATGAAACCGATATGCTGCATTTTACCCTGTCCAAGCTCCCAAACCCCTTGGATCTTGAGGGTTTGATATCCCTCGCGATGCAGCTTTTCGAAGCTCACCCGCCGGAAAGTCTACCATTTGGAGCCTGGAAGCGCATTCCAAAGTGCAGTGTGCTGAAATCTTCAAGGGATCTCGTCAGGATCCAAGGGCCCGATGAAACAGTCGACCTCTTCGCGAAACAAGTACGGCATCTACGTTGGGAGGAGCGGAAGGAGAAGACCGTTGCTTTCCTGTGGAATCACAGACGGACAATCGGCTCTGTGGCTGTGACAATGTTCATTGGTGCTATGTCGTTCTGGATCAAGAAGAGGGGATTTGACAATACGATATGGGCGTATGTCAGTAGGTTCCATGGGGCTCTGCAGGCCCGGGGCTATCTTTAATTCTTATGTGACCCTTGGGAAAGACAAGAAGGCACCGGTTCAAAAATTAAAGGCTTGGGCTTTTGTGTATAAAATATTGAAGACAGGTTAAAAACATGCTAATAAGGAGAAAGTTAAGTTTTACGAGACAAAGAACAGCCTTAGCACACAGAATAGACAGTAGAGGCGGACGCACAAAATGCGAAACACAGCCCGCGTCAGCCCGTGTTGAATAGATGGACAGTCTCCACATAGTGGCTAGTGCGTGGCTTTCCCGGCAGCCGCTGAGGTGTACTCTTGCATTCCCGCATCTCCCAGGAACCGAGAGCTCAACAACCACCCTTTAAACCGACCGTGAGCTGCCCCAGATGGCGAACCAGGGCTATGATGTGGTAGTGGACGTTGACGCCGAGGTAAGACTTCCATAACAGTTCGCATCTCTGATCGCAGTATACTAACATCAATTTCCAGGGCGATCTCGGCCATACCGACCTCCAAGAAGACCTCGAATTCCACCGTTCCAGTAAGCTAGCTGGCCTTGAGCACAACCACCACCTCATCCCAACGCACACCTACTTACCTCCCCTTCTCAGACTTCGAAAACGACCAACGCAACGCCAAAGCCCAACAAGACTCTGCCCCCTTCCTCGGCGGCGGTTCATCGCGCGGCCGTGACCGATCCCCCGGCGGCACCCCCTCCAAGCTCAACTGGTGGTCAATCCACTACTACTCGCAATTCTTCGATGTAGACACGAACGAAGTCCTCCGCCGCTGCGTCGCGGCCATCTACCCGCGCAGCAACTTCCTCGACGTCCTGGAAGGAAACCCGGACCTCTACGGACCCTTCTGGATCGCAACCACCGTCGTCGTCATCCTCTTCCTAACCGGTACCATCTCGCAATGGCTCTCCAACAATGACGACGAGCACTTCGAATACGATTTCACTTTGCTATCCGGCGCCGCAGGCTTGGTTTACGGATACACGGGCATCATCCCCATTGCGCTGTGGGGTGCGTTGAAGTGGTTCGGCAGCTCCAGCGCGGACTTGGTTGAGTCGTGGGCGCTCTATGGATACTCGAACCTGATTTGGATTGCGGTCGCACTGGTTAGCTGGAGTCCTTTGACGGCGCTGAACTGGGCTCTGGTGGGTGTTGGCTTCGGGTGGACGGTCTTCTTCCTCCTGCGCAATCTGTACCCGGTTCTTAGTGCTACGGATGCGAAGGCTAGCAAGATCTTGCTGATTCTGGTCATTGTCCTGCATGCTGGGTTTGCGTTGGCGATTAAGATCTTGTTCTTTGCGTAAGTGGTTCCCTGGCCCCTACTCTGGTGTGCTATTCTACTGTGAGGGATTGTGACTAATATTGGCTTATGTGCAGACATGGAAGTCCCGTTTCGAAGAACAAGGACCACGATGACGACGATGACCACGACGACAAGCGACGGATGTTTGGTGGCTGGTAGAAAAGGTGCTAGATGTCGGTGTTGGTATCAGTGTGGTTCCCTTCGGTTGTTATACTGTTCAGTTGCTGTCTTTCTCCCACAGGGGACCATGACATTTGCTCCGGCAGCATTATGTCATGTCATATCATGTGTCGACTTGCTGGTTTATGTTCTCAAGTGTTGTTATTTCTGATATCGTTCCCGCTGTTTTGTCTGTTGAACGTTTCCCTTTCCACCAAGCCGTGCTGCATGTGTGTATGTGTATCTACTAAGAATGCGACGAGAGCTTTTTTTGAATTTTACAGGTTGTGCTTTGATTGCAACTTCTTCCCGAGGAGTCAACTATAGACATTTGACTTCGGCTATAAGTAATGATTCATCATTCCAACGCCATGTAGAAAATCTCCCACGTTGCAATCGTATCGTAACCCCAGCAGCACTTTTCCCCAGCAACGCAGAAAAACCGTAATAAGATAATCGTCTATTTGAGCTTCTTCTTGGGGCGGAGCTGGTTGGTGTGACCACACTTCTTCTTGCGGCAGTTGGTGGCACGGGGGGGAAGGCGGGCCTAATCGGGTTATTAATGTTAGTGGGGGGATTTTTCGCTAGCCGGGACTCAAGAGAGGGGCGGGATCGAGACGAGGGGTAAGGAAGTAGTATGGATGAATGAATGGATGGACGTACGTAGCACTTGCGGCAGATGGACTTCTCGCAGTTGTACTTGGAGGCAAGAGCCTTAAGGGAGGGCTCGATGATACCACCACGCAGACGGAGGACCAGGTGAAGGGTGGACTCCTATAGTCGAGAAGATAACCCGTCAGTCAAACTATATCCCAGTGGATTGATGTCGCGTCGGATGCCGATAGTCGTGAAACGTCCATGAATGCGACCGTGCCGATGGAACTATTCCCCCCCTCCTCAAAACCTAGTTGCGTGTTGTGGCGCCCCAACCGACCCGAATCGCATCATGTTCGTAACCGACTATCCGAGCAGACGATATCGACGTATAAGATATTTCGCGGAACCGGTTCATTTCATACCTTCTGGATGTTGTAGTCGCTCAGGGTGCGGCCATCCTCAAGCTGCTTACCAGCGAAGATAAGACGCTGCTGATCCGGGGGGATACCCTCCTTGTCCTGGATCTTGGTCTTGACGTTGTCGATGGTGTCGCTCGACTCGACGTCGAGGGTAATGGTCTTACCCGTGAGGGTCTTGACGAAACTATTGATCGGGAAGAAGCCTGGGTCAGTTTCCTTGTTTCATTTCTCGATGATATATTCGTGCCATCTTTCGGATTTCGGGCTGGGATTCGACGGGTGGTTGCCAGGGAATTTTGGAATGACCTACATCTGCACTGCAGAGACGCGGAAAAAACGACATATTAGCTTGCGACTTCAGAGAACACGCATTTCGCATTCACGAACGAAAAGGGTATACGTACTGGCTGCGGTTTTCGTTGTTGCTGGCTGACGATCGGCTGACAAGGTCGGTCGGATGAGGCGATGTCAATTTCACGATTTCTCGCTTAGCAAAGGTGGAACGGACCGCACGTGATCAGGGTTTAGGGCAGTCCGGCCGCGTTCGGGGCCTCTCCGCAGTCTCCATAATTAGTCCGTAGACTACTACTACTTTTACATCATCCATTTAGCATCATCCATACGTTGGAGGCTTCCCGTGGTCCGTGGTCCGCGGTCCGCGTTTGGTTGTGCTTTTATGATGCTCGACCCGACATTAGTGTTCAATGATGCAAATCAGCCTTCCTTCAATTAATTTTAATTTGCAGGGAAAATACAACCTCAAGGACTAACAGTATAGGAAGTTTCTATTTTTGATACTTATATACTACTTCAAAGACGGGACTCAATTGGCTCAGTTTCCTAGTATATACGATCGCCAAGCTCAACTTAAGTCACCATCCTCCAGCTCAGACATGCTCTCTTCATCATTGTCTGGATCCGCACTGGAGTCCCGAGTGAATTCCATGCCCATCGATCCAAAGTATTCAACCCGCCGCTGCTCTTCAAGCCACCGGTTGATTTTATTTTCTGCTTGTGATACAGCCCTAATCAATGTAGATAGGGAAACACCGGCTACCTTGGCAGCTGTCTCGTAGAATGACCTCGCAGTATCCGGAAGATCAGATTCGGTTCGATACCGCGTGTAGGAGCATCCCGGCCGTGGAGTGTCCAGGTCATTATCTGCAATGACCTGTCTTGCTCTTAATTGGCCGGTGGACGCCTTGTTCAATTCATCAAGAGCTTCCTCATCTGTTATGTCTGGAGTAGGAGCTGTGGTCTGGCTTTCTCCAGCACTTGGACCAGTCGGAAAGAGATCTGCGAGGGGATTTGATACTGGAACATTGTTCAGCACCGAGAAGGGGAAAATGTGGCATAATTCATACCTTTACTTGGATCGAGCCAGCTATTCTCGTACCAGTTCATATACTCGTCGAGCTGGGATGGCGTCATGCCGAAGACGTCTCTCTCAGTCACCAATATCTCCTTTCCCTTGCCAAGCTGACCCGCAGGCGTCTCTCGATTGTCATAATGCCTCTGTATTTGTGACCAAAGATTCCAGTCGATCACTTGCACTGTGGGCTCTTCAACAGTCGTGGGATATCTTTCAACATCGTCAAACGGGAACAGAAGTTTGGTAGTGATGACAACCAGAGCGACTAGTTGCAGCTCGGGCAGTTGGAGTGGCCTTCTCCTTCCAGATATGCTTGTAGGGTATTCAAAGTCGAACCCTAGAAGATGCTGCAACTTCTTTGCGGCCGGGTGAATGTCCACTGCAAGTAGGTTAACGAATAGGAATGATTGAAGACGGGGGCGTCGCATACGAGGAAGCGCAAGTCTCTTGACATATTTATATAACAAGACCGGCCAGTTCAAAGATGGAAATTGCATGCTGAATTTGTTATGATAAAGCAGCAGAAGGTCTGAGACAGCCCCATGAAGGTGCTCGGCTTGGAGTAGCCTCTATCATATAGTCAGACACGACCATCAATTCCTCCTGACATATCATAGGCACTCACCGTGGTCTCAAGTATCGAAATGAACTCTTGTGGCAGTTTATCCCTCATCTCTCGAGGGATAACCTTCACAATCCTGATAAAAGGAACATCACCACGCATTACCATTCTAAACATTCACTTAGCCCTTGCAAGATCCACAGTGGTTTATAATTGACTACTCACTGATAGAAATCCCCAACACCCACTGGAAGCCTCATTAACAGGGCGCCTAGATAGCACAAAGCAATGCTATCAATAAGGCGAGGCCATGTAGCCTGCCTTCCTCTGAACCTGGTGTCGTCGGATCCATCAAGCCCCGAGGTTACCTGCGAGCTGAAGAACTCAGGCTCCTCATCCTGTTCTGAAGGATCATTAATCTTTTCGGCGTACGTCTCCAATCGGAGCGCCCAAAGATCGCGAACGACAGACTATGCGTGCATCAGTAAACCGTTCATTAGTGGTTTCCCCAAGGGGGCTGTGTCATGCATACCTCCAACTCGGACGGAAAGCCGCGGTGATGGACCAGCGCGTGACATTGCTTCCAGAGGATCAATTGGTAGACTTGCAGAAATAGACTATAAGCCTGGCGTCCCCGGTATGCTGCCCGATATTAGCCGATGTGGAGAGCGCGTCACCCCCAAGCCATGATGGTAGTATGATGGTGGTGGTTGTAGTTATGGTAGGTTGGAGGCTCTCTTACTCTTTTGAGACTTCTCCGCTGCAGCCTTCTTTACGCGACTTGTCCGGCCTTGAGTGTTAAAGTCTTCGGGATCCTCTTCGACTTGACGTCCCTACGCGACAAATGGAGAATGAGTGGGCTGATCGGTCGCGTGCGTAGAATGAGTGAGGGGCGGGAGAGAGGGGGAAGATCAGACCTCTTGTTGATGACCCCGCCTGCAGAACCAGAGGCCATTATCCAGATAATACCGTCGTTCACGGCACCCTTCCTGCCCGCAAACCCCTCGGGTGATGTACTCCATCCAGGGCAGCGCTCTTCATTCTTCCTTGTCCAAAGGTTGTGGAGGAACAGAAGGCCTGGGTCTTCCGGAGCGGGTCAGCGCAGCTACCAGAGATTTGTTACCAGTCAGATTTTTCTACCGTTGATGCAGGACCCCGAAAAAGTAATATCCGCATGCGCCTTATCGCCCACTGCGTAGCCTTTAATTCTTGCGATAAGGTTGGTACTTCATTGTTCCTGTAGGTTTTATGCACGCGTGTCTCAGAATATTGGATCTACACTGGTACGCTGCTTATCGTGTCTACGAATGACATTGGGACATGACATGTTGGGAGAAAGGTAGTTAATTTTTTATTCGTCAAACTATCGTGAAAGTGCTGAACTCAAGAACTGTTTCTCTGACAAGGCAGGATTTATGCTGCCAAATTAACGTGACCATCATGGCCAGCTCAGCGTATACCCAAGGCTAAACAGACGGATATAAGAGTACGTGGCGCCGCAGCTGCCCAAAAGGCCGTATCATCCACCTGACCAAGGGCAAAGCCGAGCGAGGCTCTTAAAATACACCATGGATGACAGAGCAGTTAACGGTCCATAGACACAATAATTTAGTTGCCCTTGGGAGCCTCCTTGACATCCATGCAGACCTGCTCGCCCATGGAGGACAGGATGGTGACGTCTGGAAAGGAGATTCGTCAGTAATCATGCCAACAGCCACTTATCCAAGATAAACGGGTGTTACTCACTGCAGTCCTTCTCCTCATCGTGGAACATGCGGCGGATACGGTCGCCAACCTCACCCTCGGGAACCTTGACGTCGTCCTTGGTGTTACCGGCCTCGTCCATCAGGGAAAGGAAGTCGTCGTCAGTAACGTCAAGCTATAACCGTGTTAGCGTGTCAAGTTCATCAAGACCGTACATGTTCCGAACTACTCACGAGCTGGTATTCCTTGCGGTAGACGTTGGGGACATCCATGTTGTGGGTGGAGGGGGACAGATCCTCAAGCTTCTTCTGGGTGAAGATATCGATGGCAACGATGTGGACCTTGGCGTGACCGTGCTTGCCAGTCTTGGAGGTGGACATCTCAACGATCTTGCAGGGGCGGCCCTTGATGACAACGTGACCGTTCTTGCGCAGAGCAGAGCACTGCATGGGGTAGGTGGCCGAGGCGCCGGCATCGGCGGACTCGAAGGTCTCGTGCTATTGAGTGTGAATATTAGCAAACTAGCCCATGATCAAGATGATAGAGGATGGTCCAAGAGTGTAGCGAAATATGCAATGTCTGCAGGAACGAGGGGGGTTGGGTGGGGGGCAGCGATCGAGATGCGAGGCCCCGAAAACACCCAACCCAACCGAGCAAGCAGGACGAAGATAGGCCGCAACTGAGTAGACCGGGAAGTTCGCAGAAGGAGAGTTAGCACCTACCTCGTCAGCCATGGTGATGGATTTTAGGGGGTATGAGGTAAAAAGTGAAAGGGAGAGGTGAGGAGGATGTTGGAATTGAGGAGGAGATTAGAGGAAAAGGAAGAGAAAAAAGCGAAGGAAGGACGAAGAGGGGGACACAGGCGAAAAGAAATCGACAAATGGACTGCGAAAAAAAGGCACTGGTTGTGGCGGGGTTTTGTGGTCGCTAGTCCCAGTCCGGTCTAGTCTCGGACAAACCACGTCCGCGGTTGCTGTAGTGCGCCGTAGCATCTCGGCCTGCTATTCCACGTATACTCCTAACGACTATAGTAATACTTAGTAGCTATCTACTCTTTATCCTCCCGTCGATAAGTATCAGCCTGGCCTCGGCCTTACCCCCGTCTTCTCGAATGTACGCTGCCGTATAATATCTCCCAGTACCCACCTGTGTTCTGGGAGAACTTCCCTCACCTCTCCACCTCACCCCTCGATGAACCCGGGGAGCTCTCCGCTATCCGCACGCTTCTCCGTGTCGGCCTCCCAAGATGTGGCTAGACCGCATTTCGGGTCATGCGACGCCCTCCGGTCCCCAATTTGATAGTCGCAGCAGCTCTCCCTTGCCTCGAAGGACCTCATCTCGCTTGGCTCCGGCTCAGAACAATCGCCCCGCCTCCAGTCGCCAAGGTTCGGCGTTGTCTCTCTTGTCGACTCCGAACGACTCATCTACTTCCCTCGCTGCGACTGCGCGTGAAAGTTCCTCGCCTAAACCGAGTGCTGCAAGACCCCGCCCATCCGATGTTGCTGATCCGCTCGAGGTTTTGAATGGGATCATTGGAAAACAAGGCAAAACAAGAGACAGCTCTCCAGCGTCCGTCGCGGAAGTGAAACCCTCGGAGCTTGTGGAGGACATTGATTTCCATGGACTCAGCCTGGAGGACTTTATCGCGGAAGAAGAACAACCTAGAAGAGCCTGGCAAAGTGATGTCGGCGCCCAGACCATCCAGCAGTTCGAGAAGGAAAGGGACAAATTTCAGGACCTGCACTCGGCAATCACTGGCTGCGATGACGTCTCCAAGTCAGTTGAAATGTACTTGAATGACTTTCAGAATGAATTGGGAGCTGTATCAGCAGAAATAGAGAGTTTGCAATCTCGTTCGATACAGCTGAATGCGATGCTAGAGAACCGACGGAATGTTGAACAGCTTCTTGGACCTGCTGTGGAGGAAATCAGCTTGTCTCCGAAGACCGTCCGATTAGTGGCGGAGGGACCTATTGATGAGAACTGGGTCAAGGCTCTGAACGAGATCGAGACTCGGACGGCTAGCATCGAAGCCAAGGCCTCAGGCACCAATAGTAGCAAGTCTATCGAAGATGTGCGGCCTTTGCTGGGTGATATCAAGAAGAAGGTACTGCTTCCGGTATAAATTTACTTTACAGATCGACTAACAGACATGCAGGCAGTGGAGCGGATCCGGGACTACCTGGTGTCTCAAATTCGAGCCCTGCGATCTCCGAACATCAATGCACAGATCATCCAGCAGCAGCGACTGGTTAAGTTCAAGGACTTGTACGGCTACATATCACGAGCCCACCCCACTCTCACGGGAGAAATCACCCAGGCCTACATCAATACGATGCGATGGTATTACCTGTCGCATTTCACAAGGTATCACCAAGCACTCGAAAAAATCAAGGTCTATCCGAGCGATCGGAATGAGGTATTAGGAGGGGATCCATCCTCGCATAAAACAGGTGTGTTTGGGCTTGCTGCTCAGTGCATGATTTGACTGATACTGACTGGCACAGGTAATATTGTTCCCGGCGGCCGAGCTGGTTCTGCGGCGCACGACCCCTTCTCTCTCGGCAGGAGAGTCGACATACTTAGGGCAGGTAATCAAATGGCAATATCTTCCTACTTGGCAGAGGAGGACAATGCTTTCCACGGACTCGAAGTCCCTTTCCGAAACTTCAACCTTGCTCTCCTAGATAATGTTTCCGCCGAATACTCGTTCATGACCGAGATGTTCTCCACATTGGGCTTCCAACAGATATCTCGCAAGGCCGTTGAGATCTTCGAACCAGTCTTCACCCTTGGGCAGGCCCTGACCAAGCACCTGATCGAGCAGACTACAGATGCGCTCGGAGTTCTGATCTGCGTGCGATTGAACCAGCAAGCCGCTTTCGAATTGCAGCGGCGCAAGGTACCGGTGGCCGACTCCTATGTCAATGGAACCAACATGCAATTGTGGCCTCGGTTCCAAGTCATCATGGACACGCAGTGCGAGTCATTGAAACGGGTAGCAGCGAACACCGGCCGTAGTGCGGTCTCTGCATTGTCTCTTGCTGGAGGAGACGATCTCAACAAGTCATCCGCACCTCATTTTCTCACTCAGCGTTTTGGACAACTCCTGCACGGCATTTTGGTGCTGAGCAGTGAAGCCGGGGATGACGAGCCAGTAGCCAATAGTCTGGGCCGATTGACCACAGAGTTTGACAATCTTCTAGCAAAGCTTAGCCGGATTGGCGGCGACGCCAAACGGAGGGAGAGGTTTCTTTACAATAATTATTCGCTTGTTCTGGCTATTATTAGTGTAAGTCGACTGATCCGCTGCGGATGCTGATGCTGACGGACGCAGGATACCCATGGCAAACTAGCCACCGAACAGAAACAGGTACGTGCCACATTGTCAATTCAAAGGATCGAACTAACAGCGTGCAGCATTTGGAAGACATGCTCAAGAACGTAGGCAAGCGTGGCTAATCGATCGACATTCGTCAATAGACCCGCTGGGTTGGTTTGAATCTGCCACTGTATATTCCATAGCCTGAGATGGCACGTCCAAACAGTCTACTGTACGATAATATGATCCATAGAAGCGACCACCCCATATAGTTAGAACATAAAGTATTACAATCAGATACCCCTGAATCAGCATACGAAATCCATGTTCCAATCTTCACCAACCAAGTATCGGGCCAGGAACATCCCCGAAGATAACGATAATAGCAGAGCTTATCGGCATCGGCACCGACGCCGACTCCGCCCGTCGTGGGGAACAACCACCACTCAAATGCTCCTCCTCACCCCAACAACCCACCCCCCGTACAATGCAGGCATTGTCTAAATAATCCCACGGAGTCACCCAATTACCATGGCCACCCGTATCCTCCGTTCCATTCCCAATGGTCGCCTTTTCTCGCGGCGTGCCTTCTCCAGCACTGCCGCCTCCAGGGCCGACGTCACACATGCGGTAACCAATCCCTACCAACACCATCCATCTACATTCTTGCAACAACCACAAACAGCAATCTAACACATCACTGTCAAGGTTATAGGCGCAGGGGTCGTCGGACTGGCAGTTGCGCGCCAACTAGCCATGAAAGAGGGCACATCGACAATTCTGCTCGAAAGACATGACGCGCCGGGGACGGAGACGAGTAGTCGCAATTCAGAGGTAAGCGTTCCAGACCCTAATTACAACCAATACAATTATACTCTCAAGAACAAAGCTAAGTAATGATCTCTTAATGATAGGTCATCCACGCAGGCCTCTACTACGGCGCCGACACCCTCAAAACCTCCCTCTGCATCAAAGGCAAAGAGCTCCTGTACGCACTCTGCGCCCAACACAACATCCCACACCGCAACACCAAGAAATGGATTGTCGCCCAAACCCCAGAACAATGGGAAGCCTGTCTGCGCGTGCACGAGCATGCCAAACGCATCGGCGTCCCCACGCGCATCCTAGGCCAGGAAGAAGCGCAGCGGCGCGAACCTGAAGTGCGCGCCCTGGCCGGCATCGTGGAGAGCCCGACAACCGGCATCATCGACAGTCATTCCTTAATGACCTATCTACAAGGAGACTTCGAAGATCGCGGCGGAGACTGCGCGTTCATGACACAGGTGACGGGCATTGAACCCCTCCCTGCTAGTGAGGGCGGCGGATACCGGATCAGCGCTGTGTCAGCGGACGGGAGCGAGACGACCATCACAGCGGAGACAGTGATCAACAGTGCAGGCAATGGGGCCTGTGCGATCAATAACATGGTGATGCCGGCTGAGCGGCATCGAAAAGCTTATTTCGCCAAGGGGACGTATTTCTCTTACTCGGCTTCCACGCCGAAGACCTCGGTGCTGGTGTATCCAACTACGTT
The DNA here is from genome assembly GCF_003184755.1 of Aspergillus piperis CBS 112811. NCBI lineage: Eukaryota > Fungi > Ascomycota > Eurotiomycetes > Eurotiales > Aspergillaceae > Aspergillus > Aspergillus piperis. Next base: position 1,164,264 of record NW_020291597.1, on the reverse strand, counting down.
GCCGGGAACGGGCGGGCTAGGGACCCATTTGACCCTTGATATGGGCGGCAGGATCCGGTTTGGGCCGGATGTCGAGTGGGTGGAGGATCCGAGTGATTTGAGGCCGAGTCCGGCAAGGTTGCAGCAGGCGTTGCCGGAGATCAGGGCGTATCTGCCTAATGTGGATGTTGAGGCGATTGCTTTGGATTATTGTGGGATCCGGCCTAAGTTGGGGAAGGGAGGGGCGGTGAATACGGGGAAAGGGTTTCAGGATTTTGTGATTCAGGAGGAAGAAGGGTTTCCTGGGTTTGTGAATTTGTTGGGCATTGAAAGTCCTGGATTGACGAGTTGTTTGGCCATTGGGGAGAGGGTGAGGGATATCCTGTATGCTTAGATAGTTACTACTACTTTAATGTATATAGTAGAGGCAGACTTTGGTTGCGTACATACTAGTCGGGAGAATATACATAGTTTGTATATCGAAGTGGAGCATGAATGTGAAACACGCAGACAAAGAATACCACACAAAGTCTAGACAAGCCTACAAGGCGAACTTGGCAGTTCCATCATCGAAACAAAAGACCTCACATAACCAAGGTCGATCAAGTCTTGTTCCGCAGGCTTAGCATGGCTGGAACACCATCAAGGACGACGCGTTGGACTCCACCTCTGATTAAGCTTCTCCATCGGCTACGTCAAGACTTGTGGCAGATTAGATACATACCCTTCAGACATTGCTAGCATATTTTGCACAGTATTCCAAGTAGAAGAAAAAATATTTTTATATCAAGGGAGAAGAGCGTACCTGATATGACAGATCACATTCAATTCTATTTCAGTCAAATATAGTAGAATGATGGGGGGAGAAATATAAGAATCTAGAATGAACAATCAGCGAGGAGTTACCCGATACGGAAGGGCGGGTTGGAAGGTTGTTTGCCACGCCTTTTGCCAGCAGATCCCCCGATCCCCTCAAAAGTCCAGACCCGGACTTGGATCGACGGTTACGCGTGTTCGATTCTTTGATTGTACTTATATATGATATGATATTCTTTCCTTGGGTTATTTTGTAGTTCAATATATATTATCATGCTTTGCTTTACTACGTGAAAGATTGAACTGAATACTTTCTTTCGTTATACTTCTCTTCTATCACATACTCATCTATACTGATACTACATCCCTGCTATCTGCCTACTATATACTACACACTCATCCAAAATGACCACCCATCTACACCAACCACATCACCACCCACACACCTCCTACAACCCCTACCACCCCTACACTATCCCCAACCACGCCAACACCCAAACCAAGAAACAACGCTCACGTCCAAACCGACGCCAACGCCAACACCAGCACCCCACGCCTTCCTCCCCATCCTCATCCAAAAGCAGCAACAGCAACCGCTGCTTCACCTGGCTCCTCCTCCCCCGACAAAGCAACACGCACATCGCCAAAAACCGCTCTTCATTCAGCAGCTACCGGCGAGCACCATGCAAGATCGCAAACCAGCGGGTGCTAGGCGTAGGAACAGTGCAGCTCCGCGTGCAACGGGCACCGGACGACCCGCGCACGAATACTCTTGTTTTGCATGACGTGCTGCATATGCCGAATGCGAAGTGTAATGGGATTAGTGTGGCGAAGTATACGGGGGAGAGTGAGGAGGAGACGGCGTCCGAGGGGGGTAGTAGTGCTGGGGAGAGGGCGGTTGTGGAAGAGGTTGAGAATGGGGGTGTTGTGAAGGTGAAGAGTGAGAGGGAGGATGGGGAGGGGTTGTGGTTTGCGAGGGGGAGGAATTCGGATAATGAAGGTGGGAATGGCGATAGGGATGAAGGGTTGAGGGTTGTGTTGGCGGGGGAGAGGAAGGATGATGATGGTGCTGGTGGGGAGGGTGTTGGTAAAGGGATCATGGGGGTGGTTGCGTCGAAGGAGGAATTGGAGATGTTGAGTGAGAGGGTTAGGAATCGGTCGTGGGTATAACTTAATACCCTATTTGTGGGTTATTATATTGTACATAGATTGATATACATGCTGTCGTATTCATAAATGAGATCGTAACGCAGTTGATGACTTCAGTTCTGGTGTAGTGGTCATTCCACATCCATTAGCACATCGCTCATGATATGCAACACATACGAAAACTTTCGTACGCTCCATTTCCCTGTATCCTTTAGCAGTCCTGCGTAGTCGAGTAGAACGCGGCGGGCTGCTTGATAGCCTCCCTGGATGGGTACACCGCGCAGGTATATCGTGCCGCCGTTTCGAATGAAATTCAATGCTGCTTCTTCAGACGGCGGAAAAGGTTGGCCTTCCCGAGGCTCCTTGAAGCTGGTGAACCCCTCAGTGCCCACCTTTTGCCAATCAATATCATCGAAAAGCTCGATGGAGTGTCCACCTTGCTGCATCTCAGATGTACTTGGCACCATGAAGACGTAAAGTCCCAGCACCAGTGCTGCGTAGAAAAGGGAGAATACAGAGTGGAACATTGTATGGTCTGATGCCTTCCTATTCGTCATGGCTCGGTAGATGTGTGCTGCATGCAAGCAAGCTCGTCTGGCAGACGGTGTTTGCGACCATGCTGCAATGTCATCGAGTGCTTTTCGGGCAGGGCCTGGGCCAGAACGGCCAGCTGCCATGTCGAAGATTTGGGTGTCTGCTGTTAACGTCATGCACATATTGTGCCACATGACGGCTGCGTTTGGATTGAGCCGGTCCAGCACATCGCCATATTTGCTAGTTAGCTGGAGCTGAAGTGATGGCAGACATCTTGCACGCCCGTCCATGGCATATGTATTGCAGGGGGCGAAGGGGTAGCTGGCACGATTTGAAAGGAGTCGATAGTATGCTTCTGAAAGCCGCGACTGAACCATTGCTAGTACTGCATACATGCAGAAATCATCTATCGGGCTGCGAAGTGTTGGAATGTCGACATTCTCCGATGGCATCAGTATCGTAGGCATCAAGCTGACTTTGTCGCTACCGCTTAGCTGCATCCAGCGCGGGGAAGATGGAGCTCGAAAGAGCGCTTCATCACACGGCAGTATCAGTTGAACAGAGTCTGGCACGATAATCGGACTCGTAGACATGAACGATGAGTACCAAGAGTCGAGCAGCAGTAGTCCAGTTATAAGCCTGTGATGTCAGCAAATGCTCTTCTGAATGATTGTTCAACTCACCGTTTTACTGATTCTACCTTGCTCCAGGCTTTCCACCGAGCCTCAGTATTAGGGACGGCGTCGAACAAGTGCGTGTCAAGCACCTGCCCTTCCCTAGCTGCGAAGAGTCCGTGCCGCTGTGCGATCTATAAGTGTGTCAGCCGTATTCTATGGTTCCGATGAGATAGCATACCGATATGAGGTTTACATAGAGCATCTGGCACATCTCAAGGTGCTCCTTCTCCTACATAAATCAGTATAACCCAGTTTCCTTCTCAGTGAAACTTACCCCTGTCATGGCAGCCAAATTTAGAAGCAGAAATGCAGCTGCAAAAGTAGACACGGTGAACATAGAACCCTCGACTCCAACTGAACACTTGGCTAAGTCTGCTGTAATACTTCCAAGCATGGACTACAGCATATTAGCAATGCACACTGCATCTAGAGCTGATCATACCGAGAAGTTATTGACGACGAAGCTTAACGTGCCTTTGGTTCCCAACAGGACCATGCCAATGAGACACATGGCATAGAGCAAGGATGGACGGGCGTCTTTTGCAGAGAATGTTGGGATGTGGATAAACGGCACCAGTGGATGAAAGTCGCGGAAGAACAAATCTAGTGCCATGTCCAGGATTTCCGCAGGAGGAAAATTGGAGTTGCGATGTGGTTGGGTAAACGGCGAGACTGCAGTAGCCTCAGAAGAACGCATCTGAGATTGACCTTGGATCTGGTTGAACATTCTGTACAGACGCTGCCTGCACTCTTCATCGACGCCGTACCTCGACCCCTGCAGGTAACCCGACGGAGCGCTGGAAGAGTGGGTTGGCCTGAAAGAGAACACATTGTCCTGGTCGCTGTAGGCTACATCATGCCATAAGCTGTTCATGAGCCGTCCAGTGTTGTTGGATGGAGCAAGCCAATAGCGCTGAACACGTGCAAACCGTTCAGTTGGAATACTACTTCCAGTGCTCAAGCTCATGCTATCAATAGATTGTCGTGGTTGCTCTGAAGAAGCAACGGCCTCCCCTAACATGCCGAAATTAGAACTCCCCCTGAGGTCTATCGATCCTTGCTGTGAGATAGAGTCCCCCTGGGGCTCCAACCAGAACTGCAGTATGTCGTTATGCAATGGATCAAGAACTGTCCCTCTGTAGCATTGCTGGTCCGGAACAGACACGTCATTCCAGCCAAGGTAACCTTGATGCTCATTTGCCATGATGTGATTAGCTACTGGTTCAGTCCGAGGTTGATGAGCAGATACGTTGGCAAGAAAGTCCAGGGAAGTTGACTGCTGATCGAGAGCCGCGGACAATGTAAAATTGTGAGGTGCCGACGAACCATGCTGGAGCGGGCGAGCACTCTCCGCACCCATATTTAGAACGTAGTTCTGATTCCCCGCTGTCATAGTTGATGGTCGATGAGCAGGAGCTTGATTGGTAGGTGTGGCAGGAATACCAGCACCTGGTCCAACCACTGCATTGGCAGCTGGTTGATTATGACCCCTGGCATGGCGGCTTAGGACATCACTGCAACAGTGTTAGCACGTGCAGGAGTGAAAATAGCCCACAGCTTCAATACCTTCGTGAAAATCGCTTATGACAGACAGTGCATTCATAGGGCTTCTCCTTGGTATCTACCAGACGTCAGGAGGATGCAACCATATGCAGGTCGGTTGACTTACGTGAGCGTTCGTGGCGCTTGAAATGCTCCGTTTTCTTGAACCGTCGATCGCATATGGTGCACTTTCGCAACACCATTATTGTATCCTTGAGGCTTTTGGCAGAAAAGGAGAACTAATCAGTTTGATATTTAGCTGGACATGGTGTGGCCGGCTCTCGCCATCTCCTAGAAGAAGAAGAAGAACGGTGATGTGAGGGGAGTGCATCGCAAACATAACCGGCAACCTGCAGCCCCGGTCTGGCTTAAGCCCCGATCGGGTAAGGCGTGGGTGCCGAACTGCCGGAGCCGTGGGGTAGCCGTACGGATACCAGATTGATACACGGTGCAGCCAATGAGAGACACCCGATTATGGTTAGTCATTGCATCTGGGAATCCTGGGGTAATTGCTCGTATTGCACTGTCAGTGGAAGTTGTTAAGGGTTCATGAAGCATTATATCAGAAACCCTTTGTAAGAGAATTAAGTACTTTCAAAAACCTGGTGAGAGGTAATCCCATTCCGCTAACCCACCCACAGATACAATCTTCTCCAGATAAGAGGCATCAGTTCGACTTTGAAAGTTTGTACTAGGTCTGTATATGGGTTTACCAAATGATGCCTTGAAGGCTTTTGCATGACCAACAACGGAGGTTCAAAGAAAATCCCCCCTTTACTATAGGAGTCTCTATAGAATATCTCAAATGAAAAAGGTACATATCAAGTCAATTGTTCGTCTTTCTGCCATTCAAAACAGGTAGAACCGTGGTATTCTGGCTTTATCACCTCTGATCGTTCCTTGGATTAAGGCGACATCTGGAGCTCGTCTAGATCGAACCTCAGTCAGCACTGGAATAGAATTCAGTATCGTCGAGATCTCTTGAGCTCCACATTCTGGTCATAGACAGTATATGACGAAGCCCGCTTCTCCTTCTGCAAGTGTACTGACCCGGTCGGAGCTTCCAACCGTGATGGAACTCGGACGGCGAACTCATGAGCGCCTTCGCGCATATGAGACAGGAAAAATTTGGCGTAAGCAGCCGCCGTGGCAGCGGCATACTCCTGCCACTGATCGTTTTTATGCGAGTCGGCATAATCGCATATGCCCCGAATGACAAGGCAGTCGGTGGTGGTTCTCATGACTCCTGCCGCCTCCATCTCAACACAGATCACATTTTCCTGGCCCAGGCGGTCTCGGTATCTTGTATCTCGAACGAGCTGATTACCAGATGCGATAAGACCGTAAAAAACGCTTGGACCGTCATGCTGTCGAGTCTTTGGACGTCGGCTGCCCATGCACTTGTCACAATTTGGTTCCGTCTCAACGTGCACGTCACCTGCGTTAAATAGCATGTCTTTGTCTGCGCCTGGGTATAAGTATTTCCGTTGCATTGAGGCAATCAGATCAAGATCGTCAAGGAGCGGGTTCAAAGCGGACTCGAAGGAAATGAAGCCATTGGACTGGATTTTCGTGATGACTGCTCGTAAATAGGGCGGTGGTTGTTGTTTCTGTGCCGTCATCTTGAACTCGGAGTCCTGGATCCATTTCCCCATATCACCTTGTATCACCCCGGTACCGACGACGACATCACCGAGCTGTATATCCCGATTCGCAGAAGGTACTCCCCCTCCGATTCCAACGACCAGGCAGAACTTCACTCGCGGGAAAGTTCGGATCAAATGAGAAGCAACATTTGTGGCGGAATTTGTGCCATAATCATCGTGTGGGAGACCAGCAGCAACCACATTGAATCCTTTCATCCGTCCGAGACAATAGCAATTAGGGTCATTTCGGTCTTTTTCGAGGTCAGGGTGGGTTGAATCGAACAATGCGCGGACGGCAAGAAGTTCTTTGGACAGCGCACACACAATGCCTACCTCGTAGTCCTCGTGAGTGATACTTCCAGACGGGGACCTTGACAATGACAGCCTCCTAGAACCATCGGCAGTGGCAGGAGCCAAGCTTGTTCCAACTCCTGAGTCGTGGAAGTCGCCATTTGAATCGGACCCCGAATCATCTGAGCATGACAAGACGTCTTTCTGTTCAGGGTAGCCGGTGTCGTTCCAGGTCCACCGCAAGTCTCTGTTGTAACCAAATATTATCGCGCCACGGCTCCAACTGCTTGATCGAACGGAATTCGGCATAGGTATTCTCCTTTTGAAGTGTGAAGGCAGGATTACTTGTGCCAGCTCGGAATGTTCTGTCTGTTCTGAGAGTCCAATGCACTTGCAAGCTGGCGGGCCATTGTCTAGGCAGTTGCACCAAACCAAATTGCGGGTCAGTCGGACCGGTCTACTATGTGGATTTCCGAACCGATCGATGATATTTGTAAGATCATACCCACTGACTGCAAGGTAAGATTTACCTTCTGGCAATCTGCTCCAATATGGGCATAGTTGATCGTTATCAACTGGGCGAAGAATCTCACCAAACCCCGTCCCAAATAGCACTGCCGCACGAATGTCTCTAATAAAGTCAACCCAGCTTTTCCCTCTAATCCCCAACTTACAAAGCCGAGGATACAACGGGTCTTCCTGGGTCGCTAAATCCTTGAAATCCCATCCTTCCAGGTTTCCCCTGGACGTATTGAGTGACGCTCCGCCGCCTGCCCCCATGATCTCTGCTTGATGATCCATGATCTTCTCGAGCATGTTATACAAACGATTGACTCTATCTTGAATCCGTACTGGAGGTAAAGTTGCCTCACTGGGTTCGCTCTGTTTCGCGTGGTACAGTTTCAGACTTAGGTTATCAGGGTTCAACAAGACCTCCATTGCAGACCTGGGGTTGAATGTGTTCTCTGGGACTTTGATGTCGGTAAGATCTAACTGGAATGCAAAGCTGAGTGAATCAGTTCTGTTGAAATATAGGGAAGCAAATAGAAGGTGCAAAAGAGCGCAGGCCCCATTCACCAACCACCCCCGTTTGGCTCCGGCATCCCACATTACCACGTATTGTCTGGCAATCCACGAGAGCTTTTCAATGTACTCATCCCTAATTAGTCGATACGGTATGTCTCTGTTGCCATATATTGCTGGGTCACCGCCTGTGATTAGCCTGCCTGCCGTGATCAATGTGTTGTTTAAGCTGCAGCGAGCGGACGGTGGCCCCAACCAAGACCGATTGATCGAATAACTAGCATCTGTCGCTCCTTGTGGCAAGTCAGCTTGTGAAACCCTTTTCCACCCCTAGAATCATGCTATGACGTACCGGCATAGAAATCTGCGTCTGAACACCAACCAAGAATATGTCGGCTCGACTCCAAATCGGCTAGTGTGATGTGTCCGACATGAGCCCCAATGCCATCCAGATACGAAATGCGATCTCCATGCACATTATAACGTAGGTGCCACATCATCTGATCCTGATCTCGGATGTACTCTGTCGGGATCAATAAGCTAGAGAATCCTTTGATGAATAGCTTATCATTAAAAACATCCACCTGCTTTGCTTGGGCCAGACCCGCCAAAATGTTGAGCGGGATTTCAAGGCCAGTATTTCGTCTGGAACGGTATGGTATTGGGAAGCCCATCACCACTGTGGGGTTTCGGAACAAGTGGTGCCAGCATTGTCCCAGGGGTGGCGACGAGCTCGCTTTCTCCTGATCCTCACACTTGAAATCAATACTGCATAATACCCGTGTGATAGCTGCCGCTTGTGGATTTGGGTTTGATGCATCTTCAACACCCATACCCGGATATCCTTGTCTACAAGCCCGGGTGTACTGAATCTTCAAAGCTCGGATCTCACTTTCTAACGCCACATTCCGTTGGTGTTCCCCCTTGGCTTTCAACTCGGCCACTTGGTGCTCCAGCCGTCTAATGTGCTCCGTGGCCCGCTGACGAATGGTTCTTTGGGCTTCCCGATCGTTGGCGCGCTCCCTCTCCAGCTGTTCGGCAGATAGCGACGTCACTTTACGCGTCTCAGCACGGGACTCGCGCTTTTTGGCCGTGGGGGGTTCTGGAGCAGGGCTGGTGCTGCTGATGAACGGTGTGCAGTACAATATCCTAGCGTTGTGGGGTGAGGAACGGAGAGCAGAGCCTAGCCACGCAAGTTGTTCCCCAATCTCTGTAATTGAACTCTCTATCCCAGTGACTTCAACTAGAAACTCCTTTTCATTCGTCCAAGCCGCGAGTTGTGTATTGTCTGGCAGGGTACCTATAGACATGATAAGCATCCGCGGGTACCAATGGGGGGAAAGCGTACAGTTGTGTTTATAGTCACGCTCACTAAGCAGTGTAGCCTCGACTAGCTGAAGGATATCGGCACCATATGAATGCCATGTTTGCTGAAGGTATTGCAAGCAAGTCATTGCTTGAGCATCCTGACCGGACCCTGTAATCGTGATAATCTTCCCAAGGAAGCCTTCTTTACTTATGTCATACTCCTGCTCTGCGATGAAAGACGCGGGATCCCAATTGAGACGGAATACTACCTGATATATTGTTGGCTGGTCATATCGACTGACTCTTCGGAATGACGGGAGGGTCTCCAGGACTCGGTCGCGAATAGCATCCTGAACATTTGGCTCTGCTGGGTGCAGGTGAAGTTTTCTCCGAAGATTTCCAATTAGCCATTCATACACTGGGCTGCCAATAATCAAGTCCCGATATTTCGTATGTTCAGGGAGATTTTCATCACCATCTTCAATTGGTATATCTTCGTCAACGTCTGAATTCACTGCCCCACTGTCGAACTGTGGAATGACAAGATCATCACCTGCATCCTCTAGATGTTGGTCCCAGAGATCCATGAGGTCGCCTAATTCCATTTTGGTGTCGTCTTTTGTGGACACATAGGTTTCAGTCTGATCTTCTAAGTACTTCATTCTCAACCCATTCGCAATTTCACTGTCAGGACACTTTATCAGTTTCTACATGGAGGTGATGCCAAGTCTTGGGGAAGGACTAACTTTCTATGTCGACGGATGAACACCATGATATCCCTGTGTATCTGAGTCGAGCCAAGTTGACCAAATCTCATTGCGAAAGCTTTCAGAAGTTGGGGGAGAATGCCGTGAATTCTTTCCGAAAGGTTTCGGGCATCTTGATCATGCCGGACTTCTCTGAACAAATCATTAACCAATTCGCAAATGTAGATCTGCTTATTCGAAGGGGAAATGCTAGACTTAGTTGTATAGATAGATTCAGTGTCTTCGCCGTGGTCATCTTCTGCTTTTCTCGGGCTAGCTGCCGCCGGAGACGAAGGGAATCTCTTTTCGCCAGTCATTATGCTTTGAACATCATGAATATGTTCTGTGCGGTGTTGATCTCGGCGTGAATCTTTCTGGTGGGTAGTAGATGCGTATCCAGAATCTGTTGGCGGCGCGTTCAAGGTACTTTCCCTTTGTCGACTCCATTCCGGGGTTGGATTGCTACCTTCACTCATATCGGTGCTTGTGGCTTGGTTTAACGGAGAAAGCACACGAAGGGATAGAGACGCTACATGCGGATAGGACATTTATGAGCGCAATCCAGACAGAGTTTATTTTGATCCGGAATATCTCACCAGAGTGTACTTTTTTCAAGGCTGGAACAACCAAAATAAGCTCCTTTGCATAGGCTGCTGCCGCAGCAGCTGCATATCCTTGCCATGCTTTGTCTTTGTGAGAGTCGGCATAGTCACAGATGCCCCGAATCGCCAGACATGGAAGATCATCCATGAGACGTGCGGCTTCTGAATCATAACAAAGTATCCCTAGTTCCTGGTCTATTCGATCTCGGAGTTGGCCGTGTTTCATCACTTGACTTCCAGATGCAATGAATCCGTAGTGGATGACAGGCTCATCGTGCTCTCGATCAGGTCGTAAAACCAACTTGGATCGATCGCAATCTGCACACGAATTGAATCCGATATGTTCATATTCAGCTTGAAATAGATAGTCCTCTCCTGGGCGCGCGAACTTTTTTGCGGCGCCAGGAGGAAGTTTCTCTTGCATGTCGGAAAGATATTCAGCGACATGACCCCCCATAAGCCCTTTAAGGTTATGATTTGCTTGAATGGCAGCTAGAGCAGTTGACAGAAACTCAGGGACTCGATTTAGCGAATTAGCTCGCGCGAATTCGTCCATGCTCAATATTCTACCAAGATCGTATCGGATCAGACCTCCAAATCTGCTTATCGGCTGGCTCACTACAACATCGCCTAATCGAATATCTGCTTTGCTGCTTGGTATGCCACCACCAGTCCCGACTGAAAGATAAAAGCGGATGGCTGGAAATCTAGAGAATACCAGCCTCTCAAGCAGTGCAAATGTCGTAGAGGCATACGCCATATCTGGTAAGCTAGCAATAACGATATTGTGATATCCGATCCTTCCAAGAACATACTCACTGGGATCGTCTAGCAGTATGGGCGACGCTGAGTGTATTTCATCCAACATCATTGACGCAACTGCCACCTCCATAGGTAAGTTGCATATCCACCCGACGGTATACTCATCGTGGCGTGGGGTTATCTTGTGGTCCTGTTGATGGAGAGTGTGCACGTCGCTTTTTGATGGGTTTGTGGGCATCATCTGTATGGCGGATGGCTGTCAGACCTTGAAGCACAACCGAGGAGAGAGTCAGGAAGGATAGAGAGATCAGTTTATCTCTCTCCTCTTCTCGTCCCAATCGGGAGATAGAATTGTAGAGACAAGAAGGGGAGGAAGATGGGCTGTACAATGATCCGACTCTCGACATAGAAGAGGCTACAACGGAAGAGGTGGTGGTGGAATGGCCGTCAGTTTGGGCAAGAATGGGCGGGGTTGAGGGCGAGGCTGAGCTTTATCCCGATTCATCTGCCCAAATTTCTCCCAAGGCTGAAGAGACGAGACATCCATCCTATTTAGACTGGATTGGTATTCTGCATACACAAATCGACCATTGCTCCTAGGATGGTTCTCGCCGGATTTCTATATATTATATACCGCTTTCGCATCGTCTTTAAAGATGATATCTACGATACCCTTCTCCTTCCTGGAAGCTGGTCTTGCTGCTTGGCGCCTCGAGCACAGAACACCAGCCTGCTACCAGTAGCGTCTCCCAAAACGAATCATTCAGAGCCGACTATCTCAGCCTTGCAGAAATACGCACACATTTAATTCACTAGCAAGCTTTGTTGTGGTCCTTGGTTTTTTCCGCCAGCCAATCATCATCATAATACGCTTCTAGCTGCTTCTTCCATGCTTCTTTATTGGACTTGACTTGGCTGAGAATTTTCTTGATGTTTGGGTACGCGGAGAATCTGTCCTACAAAGATTATCAGCTCTGCTCCAACCAGCGTGGAGACCAAAGACGTACAGGTAAAGCATCCCATACTTTAGGATCTGGACCTCGGTTCTTGAATGTTCCACAGCCACTTTGCGCATAGGGCTATTAACCTACTTTCTAAAACTCTCCGTGGCTCGTTCATCTGGTAGCGTATTTCACGCACATAGTCATCGCTGAAGTTGCCATGTGGTGTATGGCTGACCTCGACACTACCTCCACCAGGCAAAAACTCCTCAGAGCGTCCGAGTCCGCTTCCATACAGACACGCAAGGAACTCTGTTGCCGAGTTACGGTGAAAATACGGAGGACGGAACGTATTGGACGCCACATCCCATCGTGGCCCAAACCATAGAAAGTCAGCTAATGGCGTGACTGTATCTCTAGATGGGGCAGTCAGTACACAATTCACGGAAGGGTCGGTGTGATCGATAGAGGTTGCATTTTGGGACGCGAATTTGGTCAGATCGTACTGTAGGGGACCGTCAGTATTCATTTTCACCATCGTCCCACAAGGCAATTGTTGCATACCTTGTAGGGAACGACATTTCCATGCCATGCCACCAGATCAAAAGGACTGTGATCCTGCTCAATGATGCTATATCGACCATTTGCCTTGTTGACAACCTCCCAGTCTTCATGGAGATTCTCGTCAATGTGGGCCACAGGGTGGAGAAAGTCTCGTGGATTTGCTAGTCCATGACCACCCAAGGGACCCAAATCAGGTAACTCCCAATGAGAACCCCATATCTCGATGATGTACCCACGAGCCACATCATGCTCGTGACCTAGGCGGACAGCGAAGCGAATTCCACGCGGGATCACACAGATTTCACCTGGTTGCAGGAACAGCATCCCCATCTCCGTTTGTATGTCGAGGATTCCGTGCTGAGCCACGATTAGAAAATCACCGTCCGTATTACAATATGCTCGGTGGTCCATATCTGCATTGATCATGAAGACATAGAGTGCAATGCCTTCTCGCAGATTTGGATCTCCACTTCCCCCAAGGGTGTGCAAACCATCTACAAAGTCAATCTTCTCGTCATCGTTGGGAAGAGGAAATGGTGCCCATTCAGCCTGACCAGCAAGCGTTGTCACCTTGGTATTAAGTGTAAGGAAACAGTTCTCGATGTCTGATTTGAGTTCATAATCTTTCCTATAGCCATCTTCACAACGTTAGGAACACCTGCTTGGCTTGGAAACAGAGAGGAATACATACTGTGTGCAGCTGCTGGCCTCACCCGGTACATATAAGTGCTAAAGTTGGCATGTCTTGGGGCTGTGAAGGCAGAGGACGTAAGGCCTTCAGTGTATAGACCAAGCCGTGGTTCTTGCGGATTGTTTTGACCAGCTGGTAAGGTCCCTGGGATGACTTCTGACTGAAAGCGGTTTCCAAACCCAGCCATGTATTCGTATGGATCATTGTCGCGGGTAGGCTTCCGAGCCATGGTGTCTGTGTAGTGGAACACTCTAGTCAGGTCTTTGATGGGTTTTCGTTGGTTGGGTGTGGGTGCCTGCATTATGGAAGAAGTATGGGACCTGGAGAAGCTAATATAGTTGTAAGAATGAATGGATGAATCAAGGCTTGCGTGACTGAAGTTGTATAGATACAGCAGCAACAACAGAGAGTCTTTAAGTATATGATGGCAATAGTAGCTGATTAACATGATCGAGACATACGTCAATGCATAACCTAGAGGTTTGAATAGGCCCCTCATGATCCCATGATAGCTGTCGACGTCCAAATGATGGAGCATGTGGAGCAAGTCAACATGTCCGGGGCTAGCTGATTAGGGATGGGTATCCCTTACTCTTGAGGAAAGACCCACATGGCTGACAGCGAGGTGAAAGCAGTTTCATGGTGATCTGAGAGTGTTGAAGGTCCCATAGATAATCTCAGGGTATTCACTATCATCAGACCCCGCATGAAGGGAAGCTTCTTCCCCATAATCCACTCCTCCAATGCGGGGCTACCGACTACGTATGTGGAGCCATTCCACGATCGCATCTGGGAGTATGGGACCGTAACAATTAAGCTTATTATTTAGTAGTGGGTGTTATGGGGCATAGCTAAGGTTTTTATTGCATGGCGCGCAGTCTACGCCACAGGTATGATCCAGATAGTAATACATATGGACTGAGGGATACGCCTCTAATCAACAGCAAGAACATCTTGTACCACTCTTGTCGTCTCATGACCAAGATGCTCCATGTCCAGCTTCGACTCACTAGCTCACCAGTTTGTGATGGAACCACATCTCAACGTGATTGCGCTCTGGCGAGCGCGGCTTCGGCGTCCACGCACCGCTTGATGTACGCTTCATTATCGAATACTTTGCGTATTCCTTCAGTTCCAAATTGAGTCCGGAGGATACCTGGGTCAATTGCACTAACAGATCCGATGGATCTTCGAAACACAACATGGGAGATAGTGATTCGCGGACGTGGGATGTAGCAAATTTGTCCAAATAGGGATGCTGACATCTTGTGGAAGTAGAATGTGTTGGGCTATGAGTGGCTTCAGTACATTGTAGTATGTGAAATTTGTACTGGCTTCTGAAGAGTGAGTAGTTTAAGCTTGGCTTCATTATGGGCCATGAATGTATGAATAGCCGACTCGTCCCTGTGGATAGTAGAGCGGAGGTACCTGGAAATCCCCGCGGATGCTTGGGGACAGCCCCGCAAGACATGTGGGGTTCCACATATGCCTTTATGCCTTCAGTCTCTCGGTTTCCGTGACCAAGATATACTATGGTGCAACATAAGGTCTGACGATATTTTAACTAACTAATATTGTGAAGCTAATCTCATGGATGTCAAGCCAATTTAGGGGTTGGCAACTCTCCACATTGCTGCGGGTCCGGAAGCAACCGTAATTCATGGCAGTAGGCAATAGAAATCTGGCGAGTACTGACATGTTTGCTTGCACAGCATAAAAATAACAGATGTTTTCTTTATTGTAGATTTTCAAATTGCTATTGTGTTCTTCAGCCAATCAACTGCGTTTTCTTATCAGGATGGCATGGTTTCTCGCGCGAAGTCACATGTGCGGGGTCATACAATAATGTTTCGCGATGAAAACAACATGATCTACTATGGTATTCTTTCGAGCTACGCAGTCAATTGAGTATCAGGTACAACAATGGTCAAGCCTCAGATATACCAATTGTCGGTGGCCGCCGCATTTGACGGTTTGCGCCCACAGGAAAAGCTCTATGCACATCACATGGCGAAGTAATACACGTCTCCCACCCACAAACGCGCGGCGATAACTTCTGACATGTTGCATACAAGGGCTGCCTGGAATGGCACGCGAATCATCCTCCGTCAAGTATCTCCAGAGGCCAATGGCATTTTCGACTTTATAATGGCCCTTTACCATAGCTGTGACGGGAATTGGGAACAACTTGCCACGGAAACTGGGGTCAGCGTTCAAGAACTAGAGAATTTCCTGGATTATGCCGCTACATTCCTATCCAATGTTGGCAATTACTTTGTAAGGAATATCCTGACCACTGGATGATCCTTTTCTTATTTCTCTAGGGGTCCGGCGATCAAAAGTTTACGCCCAATGTATCCAAGGAGACTCTTACCTCTCTAACATCAGTATCTTCGTCAGCGAGTAAACTATTTGGGCAGATCAAGGAACCGATGATCAGCCCTCTTCCGAGCAGTTTAGGCCACCCTGGACCGTTTACCCAGTCATCATATTATTTGGGTGAGGACTGCCTTGAGTCTTCAGAGGATATTGCCACGATATCAACGATATCAAAACTCATGGAGGCTCAATCAATCTTGCCTGAAAATACTCGACTAAAGGCATACCAAGATTCTGATACTCGTTGCTATGATATCATGCAAGCATCTGTGGTGGAAGAGAAGGTAGCATTGGGAGTATTTGATGTATCGGGAGCGTCCGATAAGAGGGCATTTCTGTTGAAAGGAGATCACAAGGAAGAATTGAAACGGGTTTGTGATTGTTTGCAACAAGCCATCCCATACGCACCAAATGCTGCTCAAGTGGAAATGTTGCAGCAGATAATTGATAGCTTCGAGACTGGAAGCCTCGAAGCATACCGCGAATCACTGAGGATATGGGTGAATGACAAGGCCCCTCCGGTTGAAACAGTCATAGGCTTTGTCGAGCCATATCGCGATCCACTAGGTGTTCGTGCAGAGTTCGAAGGCATAGTCGGAATACCGGATGCTGCCGAAACCAAGATATTGAATACACTTGCAACCAAAGCGAATCAATTGGTCTACAAACTTCCCTGGGTTGAAGGTACCGGTGACAGCAAGGGCCCTTACGAAAAGGAATTATTTGAGCCACCTGATTTCTCAAGCATCAATAGTGAGCCTCCATATGCTCAACCATACCCTGAAGCTGACACGTCTAGGTCTTGTATACTGCTCGAGTATCATTTTCCCAGGAATCAACCTTCCAAACGTCGGTAACCCATCCAAGGCCATTGCATATCGCTAACTTCTAGCAGTATAATGATCTTAGACAAGATACAGGTTACAAAAACATCATCTTCAGTAACCGCATGGTGTCTGAGAGTAGTCGATCTCGCGGTTTACACATGGTGGACGCATCAGAACAAGACACTTTCAAGAAGCATCGGTTCCATGCCTACTACATCTGGGTCGTGCTGCATGAAATCCTCGGACATGGCACGGGAAGATTCTTGACTGAATCTTCTGATGGTGTTCTCAATTTCAACATGGAAAACCCGCCCCTGGATCCCTTTACTGGAAAACTCGTGGAAAGCTGGTATCGGGTTGGGCAAACATGGACGGGGGTGTTCAATGACCTTGCAACAACAGTGGATGAATGCAGAGCAGAACTCGTCGGCGCTTACTTGATCGACGATCTAGAAATACTGAGCATTTTTGGCTACACAGGCCAAAGCGAGGTCAAGCCTGATGACAGTAAGTCGCCCCGGAGAAGCCAGAAGACTAAAGCTAAGTCTGACACTTACAGTCGCCTACAACATGTATCTTCAGCTGGGCGTCGATGGACTTCGAGGCCTTGAGAATTACGATCCCACGACCCAAGTAAGTTAAGACATGCCAGATATTGAAGGTAGTGCTAACCGATGACAGAAATGGGGACAAGCACATAGTCGAGTAAGTCTAGTTTACAGTCTTGCCATGTTAACGCTCCCCTAACTCCAATTTAGGCACACTATGCCATGTTCCGGCATCTCCTCTGCGACAGTGGCGGTCTCTATAGCGTTACGAGCAATCTGGAGAAGAATAGCTTGACGGTCAAAGTTGACCGATCGCGAGTAATATCTCATGGCAAACCATCACTGGGTCGCATGCTCTTGAAACTTCATATCTATCGTTGCACCGCTGACGTCTCCAACTGTCGCCGTTTCTATGAGGATCTATCGCATGTTGACGAACAAGCTCTGAAATGGAGAGCTATTGTTGTCTCCAAGAAGGATCCTCCTCTGGTGTTCAGCCAGGCCAATACTTACCTTATCGGTGATGATGTAAAAATAAAGGAATACGAACCCACAGCTCGAGGAGTTGTGCAAAGCTGGGCGGAAAGAAGTATTGAATAGTACTTCCCAGTCGGCATATTACTACACAGCCAGAAAACAATTGCACAGAAAGCCTTCAAATGATCGCAAACTTCCCCATTGAACCCACCAAATACGCCTTGCTGTACAAAACTCTGAGCAAATTGCAAAACTACCTCCAAATATCTAACCAACTCGCAGGATCGCTCTCTTCCATCCAAAGCTGAACCCAGGTGCGAGGCGTCGTGGTAGCTAACTGCCTCTGCAAAACGACAATGCGATATTTCAAAATCGGTAAGTCCCACGGACGATAATACTTCTCCTTCTAAACAAGCTCAGCCAAAGTATAACGCTCCCTCTTTCCACACAATGCCATCAGTAATGGGCATGCCAGCGACTAGTAGGCTGGAATATACTTGGAGTTGGCACATGTACTGCTGGCGGTAAGACGGTCAACTCCGTTTGTTAGATGAGCTTCAAGGCCCTTTAGGTTCTACAATGACACTAGCAGAGTCATCTTAGATTATTGGCAGTTCCAAGTATGACAATAGTACAATTCCTGTACTACTTCCTGCCAATGGCAAAAGATAGCGGATTGCTAGTCTTTCTACATACAGGAATTTTCTATATGAAAATATCCGTAACTATCATGTAAGTTACAACCATCAGTTCCGAATCGAAACAAAGATTAACCAGATGTAGTGTAGTACAAACATAACATTTTGCAGAACAAAAAGAATGAAAGTTTACACATCTTGTGTCATTATACTGATACTTGTGGAAGATTCCAATCCGCTGCAAATGCCCTATATTCCTACCTACGCAGCATGGGGGACATCCCCTAAAGGCAACATCATCGAGTATGTGCCTACGCATATAAAAGAACCTCATAATCCTGTCGTCTACCCCTATCTGTCAAGACCATAAACTATCTGATCAAGGCCTTTGTTCGTTTGTTAACATCTTCTCACCCATCGCGGCATTACTGGAGACAATATCTCTAGATATACACCGGACAACACCCAACCCCGACCGAGTCAAAATCATGCCGTACTACGCTTATCTCCAAGAGCACGTCGTCGACGGGACGCAGGAACCCGTCCTACAAAGATACTACCTGGTAACTGCTGCCGATGCCCTTGCGGCCAGTGATTTCCTTGTCGGACTGGGCAAATATGCCGAGACAAAGAACGATCGGGTGTATAGTACCAAGGCCGAGACCATGGAGTGGTGGAACTGTACGGTAAGCTCAGCCGGTGACATTCAATGGATCTACAACGAAATGATTGCCCAAAGGCCTGAGAATTACAACAATGTGGAAGAGTTGGCCGATTGCCGTGGTAGAATCATTCTCTGCGAGTTGAACCTGGCGAATTGGCCAATTATTCCTGTCACCCAGAACACTTCGCTTGATTATAGGGATCACCAGGTCTCCTAGATCAGCCAGTTTTACCATATGACGAGGGTACATTGGCTGATTGGAATGCTGATGTTTGATGGAGTCTTTGTCTTTGAGAAACCCAGAATGGTTTGTGGCTACGGTCACGTGGTTGTCGGTTTCCCGAACCTCCTGACAGAAGCATGTATCAAGTATGACCAGAATGCGAAATAATTATGTCTTTAATCTTGAGTGGCCAGAGTAGTCCATCTTCACCCTCCATCATAATGTAAAATCCAGGAAAAAGTTTTTGTAAAGCAAGGGAACGTGCTACCCCAGATCGAGACCCCACAAGATCTCCCGAGTCGGAGGGAAAGTCGGCAGAGTCAAGGCTGGCCAGGAACACCGGCGAGTTTACCCGATTTGTCTTGCCGACGCCAGTCCCGCTATCGGAATCGTAAAATACACCCGTCGTTGTGACGGGTTCGCCCCCCATTGGGCGCTTATCTAATCAATCATCACTGCCGGAGGACCCTGAATAGACTGACGGACAAGCAGAAAGTAACTAAGAAACAATCCGTGCATTGGGGGATACCGGTAAAATCGGAGAATGTTTGACAAGGCCATCCCGCTCCGATCGCGTGCCTCAAATAGTGCTTTTGAGGGGAAAGACTGGGGTGATTCAAACCAGGGGGTTGTGGACACCCCGCAGGCAGAACGTTTCTCCCCCCCACAACTGTACGAGGCAATACGACCCCAGCGGTCAGGCAGTGGGGTCGGCTTCGGAAGGCGGCAAAGCGATGCTGAAAGTCGGCGGCGGATAATCGCTTTTGTCGGCTGCGCCATCATGTTCACTAGCCGAACGGCGAGCTACGCGATGCTGCAAGAGCCGGTCTGGCCTAGGCTGAGCTTCTTTTTTATCGCTGGCGTTGTCCTTCCTTCTCTCTTTCTCTTCTTTTCTTTCTTTCTTTTCCCCAGTTTTTTGGACTCCCTCCGCAGATCTCAATTCTTTTGTTTAAGGCTGGTCGACAACCATGTCGCGGCCTGTTCCTGCGGTGTTCCGCCCCATCTGGAGGCGGAATTTCTCCGTCTCAACTGCCAAGCGCGCAATTGATAAACTATGCCCGTCCGCTCAGGAAGCGATCAAGGATATGAAGGGTTCTTCGACCCTTCTCGTCGGTGGTTTCGGTTTCGCTGGTGTCCCTACTACGTTGATTGATGCCGTCCGTGACCGTCCGGACATCAAGGATCTGACTGTCGTCTCCAACAATGCTGGAATGCCCGGTGTTGGTCTCGGTAAGTCTACTTCAGTGCAATTTAACGATCACACGGGTTGTAATTGGTCTAACGGACAATGATAACAGGCCAGCTGCTGGAAAGCAAGCAGATCAGCAAGATGATCGCCTCTTTCATCGGTGAAAACAAGGTCTTCGAGAAAATGTATCTCACTGGTGACCTCTCTCTGGAATTGACCCCCCAGGGTACCATTGCGGAAAAGTGTGCCGCTGGTGCCGCTGGTGTCCCTGCCTTCTATACCCCTGCTGCTTACGGAACAATCGGTACGCATACTTCAATGGCTGTCTATGACCCCGGACTTAAGACTAATTATCCGGTTGTATAGTGCAATCTGGTGAACTCCCCGTTCGTTACAACAAGGACGGTAGCGTCGCTATCAAGAACGCCCCCAAGGAAGAACGCGAATTCAACGGAAAGAAATACATCCTGGAAGAATCGATTTTCGGTGACTACGCCCTGGTTAAGGTCCACAAGGCCGACAAGCTCGGTAACTGCCAGTTCCGCAAGTCCATGAACAACTTCAACGAGGCCATGGCCAAGAACGCCAAGTACACCATCGTCGAGGCCGACCACATCGTCGAAGTTGGCGAGATCGACCCCGAGAGCATCCACCTCCAGGGCATCTACGTCAACAAGGTCATCCAGAGCACCGGCGAGAAGAAGATCGAGAAGCTCACTTTCGCCAAGGACCCCAACGAGATGCTCCAGGCTGGTCAGTACCCATTTCTAGCCCCGGCCCATAGCGCAAACTTGCTAACATTGTTGGTGTTGTAGGTTCCGGTGAGGCCACTATCCGTCGTGAACGTATCGTCAAGCGTGCCGCCAAGGAATTCAAGGACGGCATGTACGTCAACCTTGGTATCGGAATGCCCCTGATTGCTCCCGCCTACGTCGAGGAGGGCGTTGAGGTCGTCCTCCAGGCCGAGAACGGTATCCTGGGTCTGGGTGGCTACCCCAAGCCCGGTGAGGAGGACCCCGACTTGATCAACCCCGGCAAGGAGACCGTTACCCTGGGTCGCGGTGCTTCTGTTTTCGGTTCCCACGAGAGTTTCGGTATGATCCGCTCTGGCCGCATTGACCTGACCATGCTTGGTGCTCTCCAGGTCAGCCAGTACGGAGGTAAGCTCAGCACCCTTCACCACAAACTCATAATGAACAATACTAATCCTTAATCCCAGATCTCGCCAACTTCATGCTTCCCGGTAAGGTCAAGGGTATGGGCGGAGCCATGGATCTCGTTTCCAACCCCGAGAAGACCAAGGTCGTCGTCACCATGGTGAGTCATCCTCTACTTATACCACCACACATACATGTGAATGTCCACCACTAACATAGTTTTAACAGGAACACACCGACAAGAAGGGCAACCCTAAGATCCTCCCCGAGTGCAGCTTCCCCCTGACCGGACCCCGCTGCGTGTGGAAGATCATCACCGATCTGGCCGTCTTCGAAGTCAGCCCCACCGAGGGTCTGACTCTTGCCGAGTACGCCGAGGGCGTGACCGTCGAGGAGATCCGCAGCAAGACTGCCGCTCCTTTCAAGGTTTCTGCTGATCTGAAGCCTATGCTGTAAATTTATTATATATACCACTTTTTTTTGATGCATAAGTATGATGGGTTGTTTATAGATTGTGATCGTTGTATATAACATTGATTGTTGATGTTGATGACTGGTTTGGTTGGATAAAAAGGGAAATTCAAAAACTAGATTCATGATATACACTACACTCATTATTCCTTAAAACATAAAACATACACATACCCCAATACGATACAATACATCACTGATGGATAGCGAACGACAGAGAAAAAGGAGCGAGAATCAATGCGTCGTCTTCGACCTATTAACCGACCCCGTAATCCCCTTACGCGTCCCCTCAACAGGATTCGGCGCAGTACCGGTATTCATCCTCCTCGCGGCAGCAACATTCGGGGCCTTGAAGGCAATATCATTCTGCTCGCGGTATTCCTCTTCCTCTTCTTCTTGCTGTTCGTGCCAGGCATTCTCGTAGTCGTCGATGGGGAGGTCATCGTCGCGAACTGCGCCGTGGACTTTCTTCGGTTGCGGGGGTGGGGAGGCGACTGGTTTGGAGGGCATTTTGGATGAGCAGAGGATTAGCTGGATTGGATTGGTTTAATGGACGTGATTCTTGGTTTGTAAAGGATGTTCTGTGGTGTTGTGATTGCGAATGGGATGATGTGATGTGATGGGACTGGAAATGGGGAAAAAGGTTGGTTTAAATAGCCAGGTATATCAGGAGTACGGGGTAGCGTAGGTTTGAAGAAGCGTTATGATGAGGTCATGCATGATTAAGTATCATTGTATTTGGTATGAATGAATTTAGTTCGAATGGTTCCACAAAAGATGCAGGTTTGTGTACATTGATTGCTTGGGTGATATGCTGTGTGGTAATGGTACTGTGTATAGTTGGCGGCGAATATACTTCGTCCTAGTATTGGATGGGTGATGGCGTCATGGCGATGTAAGTCGCGCAGTGTTTGAGATACTTGCAGAATCCCATGTGCTGAGATATTCTGTAGAGTATATTCCTGTAGGTATTGCTCAGGTCTCAAGTATCATATGGAAAGCTCTGATGGAATGGATGGATGCTGCGGCTGATATGGGTTTGTTGTGGGGACGGGCAGATAGATTCGTCATTTCCCAATTAGGAAACATATCACGAGAATCTTATCCCACCGGTTTTACAGGTAATTTTGTTATGCATTTTCTTATTACTAGAATTTTGAGAAGCAGGTTTTGAGAGACTCTCGATATAGTACTCGTTTGGTCATACTAATAGTATATGACTAGGCCATTGTATATACAGCATATAGGTCCCCTTTAACCAGTAGACCCAAGGACTCCTCCATAATAAAATAAGCATTCTTCCATAAAGACACAACAGGAAGGTATAAAGTTGTGATGTCCCAGCGACGGACCAGCTCTATCGTCAACAATCGCTTGCATGCCCCGTATATCTCTTGTCTGATAGACTACCAAAGAAATTGCTGTTGAAAGCTCACAGGAGGTGCACCCCTCCACAGACTCGGTTTCTGCAAACTAGGAAATTCATGGACCGCTTCCGCTCGAGCGCGTTGATACTGTATCGCTTCGAAAACAGGATCCATTCGTGGACGATTCTCCCTGGCCTCGCCATCTAATGCGCTGCTATATGGAACTTTAGCCGACGATAAACCGCCATCGATCGGACTATTGGGTATATCAATCTGGTGTATCCGTGGTAGCGTAGGCATTTCGCGATATCCTTGGAACTCGGGCATCTGGTCTTTTGGAGATCCAGTCTCCGGTTGATATTCAGGGTGTGAGACAGAAGGACGCTCAACGGCTTCAGGTCCCGAAGAGTGCCGTGACGAACTATCTCCTTCATTGCTCAAACAGTCATTCTGCCAGTCCCGGATTTCCTGTACTGTGTGTAGAGGAAACTTCTTCCAATAGTCGGTGCCTCGCTTTCCGAGGCGGGAAGATGACGAGTACGTTTGAGGCGGACTGCCGCTGTTCCGATGCCTGTTTGAACGATCTTGGCGTCCTTGGACACTGGCAGAGAGCTGAGAGTCCGGGATCTGGGCGAGAAGATTCAGAAGAAGACTCTCTGTTTCATGAAGACGGTGTTCCAAGGCTTCTATGTAACCTTTTGCCGGCCCACTAAGACGTATAAGCTTGAACACTTCCAAGTCCAGCAGCTAGCGTAGCTTACCGTTTCAACTGTTCGGGCCAGTCGCACGACCGATTGTGCTGGTCGCATTGAGTGCAAATTGGCCTTTCAAATCAGATTGCATGAGCAAAAGATGGAACTAATAACGAAGAATTTCCTACTTACTTATTCCCGCTGCACTAGAAACACATGGATTGTTAGATGCGAAGAAACATGAAGAATAGAATAATCTCACCTTCTGTTTCCGGAACCGGCAGGAATTACAAGCCACTGTGATGCGTGACACTTTGTTCGGCTTTGCAGGCGCCATTGTTGACCGGTTAATAGTTTGAACGAAGGGTGACGCAGTAAAGTATGCAGTAGATTGACCGGCTCCGCTCGGGGATCATCGTAGTACAAAGTATCAGCCAGAGGGCAGGATTAAGAGGGCGCTCGAGGAAAAGCGTTATGGAGCAGCGGACTGCCGCCATAGAAAGGCTAAGCAATTCGGGTCGATCGTGATTGCCACTTCGGGATAAGCGCAGGGTCGGTGGGACTTCCACGGCTGAACGCTTAGCCGACGCGTGGCTCCTTCTCTGTGCAGTGCCTGTGCCTGTTCTTCAGGGATCAACAATCACCC
Source organism: Aspergillus piperis CBS 112811 (assembly GCF_003184755.1). Lineage (NCBI taxonomy): Eukaryota > Fungi > Ascomycota > Eurotiomycetes > Eurotiales > Aspergillaceae > Aspergillus > Aspergillus piperis. The sequence goes on along the minus strand of NW_020291597.1, from coordinate 1,139,715 downwards.
TGCTCTGCACATCTGATCATCTACTCAGCAGCTATACACTATAAACGTTGGTGGTTGTGACATACTTAGCCTGTCCATCGCAGAACGGCATATGGAGAACAGTAGGAAGCCGGCCTGTGCGGTTGCCACTAATTCGGTATAGGCTGGATTAGATAAGCGCAGCAGTATCCATCTTTGCCCCCAAACTATACTGGCTCCAAATATTTAAGAGCCAACGGAAAATAAACTACTGGTTATAGTTGATACTAAAAGGCGGAATTACGAGACATGAATAAAGTTGTATGCGGCGAAATTATGGCGACAAGCGCAGGACAAACCTTCAGCCTGAATAATAGCCGGAGCGGGGAAGTATATAGAGCTTCAATGCGGGGATCATAGTACTGATATCCAGAGAGTCCTTCCTCGCCTCAGTTCTTACTAGTATCGTGTTTCAGTCTTGCGAAAACACAATGGCTACAGAGAAACCTACTTATCGTATCGCATCCATTCCCGGTGACGGCATTGGCGAGGAAGTGGTGCGAGCAACCATTGAAGTGGTCAACAAGCTCGCTCAGACGTTGAACACATTCAACATTGAATTCACGCATCTCCCATGGGGCACTGATTACTACAAGCAACATGGTCGGTACGTGTCTGAAGGTTACTTGGATACTCTGCGGAAATTCGACGCAGGCTTGTTTGGCTCTGTGGGACATCCAGGTATGTATATCTGATCCTTATAAGACAGACAGTCGATTGCAATTCACGCACTAACTGATCTAGACGTACCCGACCACGTCTCCTTATGGGGCCTGCTACTAGCGCTCCGGAGTCCATTGCAACTATATGCCAATGTCCGTCCTGTGCGCACCTTTCCCGGAACCAAGTCACCTCTGACCACAGCTGTGAATGGCATCGATTGGGTCCTTGTGCGAGAGAATTCCGAGGGAGAGTATTGTGGTCAAGGTGGACGCAGCCACACGGGTCAGCCATGGGAAGCTGCGACAGAGGTGGCCATCTTCACAAGGGTTGGTGTTGAGAGGATTATGCGCTTTGCCTTCGAAACAGCACGCTCCAGACCACGTCGCCACCTGACCGTCGTCACCAAGAGTAATGCCATGCGCCATGGAATGGTCCTCTGGGATGAAGTCGCTGAGGCGGTCGCGAAAGACTTCCCGGATGTCACCTGGGATAAGATGTTGGTGGACGCCATGACCCTCCGCATGATTTCGAAGCCGGATTCGCTGGATACTATCGTGGGAACCAATTTGCATATGGACATTCTATCTGACCTTGCAGCTGGTTTGGCTGGTTCCATCGGTGTGGCACCATCCAGCAACCTCGACCCTACCCGCAAGAACCCCTCGCTGTTCGAGCCGGTTCACGGAAGTGCTTTCGATATCATGGGTAAGGGCGTCGCCAATCCGGTGGCTACTTTCTGGTCCGCTGCGGAGATGCTCGCATGGCTGGGTGAAAAAGATGCTTCCAAAAAGTTGATGGACTGTGTCGAAAAGGTGTGCGCTGCTGGGGTTTTGACACCGGATCTCGGGGGTTCGGCGAATACGCAGGGAGTTGTGGATGCGGTTTGCAAAGAAATCGAGCTGCAGTTGGCTTCATCGTAAGGAAAGATGCGGCAGGGTCTTCTTGTATCGTGTGTTGGTGTTGGGAAAGACGCGAAATAGAGATACTTCCTCTCCTGTCAAGCATAGCATCGACTGAACGGTTCCACCTCCAATTGCATTATCCCCAGTTCTAGTTTCAATCCGTTGAGTAGACAATATATTCTTAATAAACAGTGTAATTTCGATTGATTACCTGGAGTTAACTAAACTCCTGGCTTGCCCTTCTCTATTCCCTACTTCTTTTGGCCGATTTCGCAAGCAGTATAGACTGGCCAGCAATAGGCGTCAACATCTTTGAAGTCAATTCACCCTCTGACGGTTGGGAACTGCATGTGAGTCATGGGGCTTGAAATTAACCAATTACTCCCGGAATAATTACTATTTATGCAAAACTTGACGCTCAGTAGTATCAGAATTGGTGATGGTGGAAGTGCTGTCCATGACTAAGCAGACACCCGGATTTGCGACTCCCAATTCAATCCGAGATTCTTGACTTCAACGCCATCTTTTCTTCCATGCTCTCTCCTTATCCGCGACAGAAGCATCATGATCCCACCAGAATGGAGCCTCCGGACCTTACCAATGGCCCATCTGAGATTGGTTCCCTGACCGCGCATTCCAAGGATGAGAGTCAGTTTGTCGGTAGCTCCAGTGGCGTCTACTTCATCAATACCGTCCGACGGGCTTTCTCCGAAAGTTTAGATCCGACTGGTTCATCGCCTGCACAAGACTTCCCCCAGCCGGAGGATACCCTGGTAGGCAGTGATGTCTCGCAGAAAACGACCCCGGCTGCACTGCAGGATGATCAGTTTCCGAGCCAATGGGCATATGATCCCGCAGTGGCAGCAGTCTTGGGGAATGCTCCCCCGCTTGATACAGCTCGGGAACTCATGATGATATACTTCAAAGTTTGGCATCCTCTGTTCCCATTTCTGCATGGCCCTACTTTCTTGCAGGCCATGGAAGGCCTATATTCAGAAGACCGCCAGGAGCCAACTGGTAATGCTCCAATGGCGGATCACCGGCATGTATGCTGGACAACAATCTTTCAGTGTATTTTCAATCTAGCCAATGCTGTTCATCCGGAGATTCAACTTCCGCTGGGGTCTCGGATTGAATCGCCCAGTAATATGCATTCTCTCCTCGGCACGCTAACTAGTAAGCACGATATGTTGTCCTTGCAGGCACTTCTTGCTTGCCAACTATATCTGCTTGCAAAAATGTCCCTCCGGACAGCCTCCACCGTAGGTGGCTGCATGCTCCGTTCCATGCTGCACGCAGGTCTCCATCGCTGTCCATACCGATACAAGGAGCTCACAACCCACGACAGGCAGCTGCGCAAGAGGATCTTCTGGTGTGCATACGCCATTGACCGATACCTAAGCCAGGCACTTGGACTGCCTCTAGGTGTACAAGACTCGGATATCGATGTCTGTTCGCCCAATGCTCCTGAAATCCATATACCCGGAATGTACAATAGATCGCATTTCGCCCGATCTACTTCGTATCCTGAGCAAAGGGGACACTGCCCCCAGCTCACAAGCAACCAACACCACGAAAACACTTCACCACGTACCTTCTCAGCCCACAGCAGCCCCTCGGCCGAAGAAGCCCAGCAAAACCGCCGCGAACTTGCCTTTGCAAGCTACGTCGAGTCCGGCACCTTAACAGGACGAGCCCTCGAGCTCTTCCACAAATCCATTACCGTGCGCTCTGTCCCACGCAGCTCCGTACTGTTCCTCATCACAGACGTCCACAAATGGTGGAACAACCTCTCCATCGAAACGCTCCAATGCCAACACCAACAATCATCCACCGACCAACCCTCATCATCATCCCCCGCAGCAACAACCACCACGGCATTCAACTTCGCCCCCTTCTTCACCGTCCTCTACCAACACCTCATCCTCCTCATCAACCGTCCCTCCCTCTCCCTCAGCCCATCCACCCCCGAATTCTGCTCCGGGCTCCAAACCTGCATCAACGCCGCAAGGGAGATCATCTCCGCTCTAACGACGCAGCAAGAAAGCGGCCAATCATTCTTCTGGCCCGGTTTCCTCTCTGCTGCCTGGATGTCAGGTCTCGTCCTTGCATTTGCATGCCAACTCCGCCAATACGTCTTATCCAAGGGAGCTCAGTACGTTGCATAAACCCCCTCCCCAGCTCTTCTTCCTGCACACTTTGTCTCACAAAAACCCCCCCTAACCTGCATGCACCCCACACCCGCCCCAACCTACCTACCTACCCACCCACCTTACTAACATCACCCAAAACAGAGAAATCACCAAATGTCTCACAATCCTGCACACCATGTCCACGCAATGGGAAGCAGCCAAACACTGCCACAGGGCACTTTCCCTCCTATCTCGGACTATCCAGGAATCAGGCACCACCACCGCCGCCGCAGGTGAAGGATCACCCAACAAACGACGGAAAGTAGCAGTAGATCCTCACCACACCGCCTTCTTCACTCCCATTAACTCGCTATCTTCGACGAATATGGATGATGAATATGCACGAGGACGGGCAGGGAGGAGGACTCCTACTGCTGCTGCTGCTGCTGCTGCTGCTGCGACAACATCTGGTCTGCATGAAACTGCTAATACTAGTGGCGGCCATGTACACCTGTCTCATGAGGATAGATTATTCGCTGCGGAGGGGGTGAGTACTAATACTAATGATAATAATAATGGAGATGCGGTGGGAGAGTTTGATTTTGGGATTGTGGATCTGCTCGAGGGGAGTAATTTTGATGATTTGGCGGATATGTTTGGACAGCAGTATCCTTCTTTTTGAGTTAGACTTTTTGAGTTAGTACTTATTCCATCATGGGTTGGTATATATGGGAAGGGGAGGGTGTATGATAGTGCGTATTACGAAATACAGAGACCGTGTAAATACAACATGTTACGTCTGCGAATGGAAAGGATTTCTACATATACGTATAATACGTGAGAAAAATCCCGTGAGGAAGTCATAAGTCTATATTACACTCGTGTCATATCGTAGGATACGAGGTAGGTAGTATGGCGGGGATAGGAAGAGAAGACGTCACAACTTCCTCCCTCTCGTGACATGAAATAAGAGAACCATGGCATCCGAACAACTTTTCATCTCCGTTCCCAGGATTGGCCCGCCTTCCTTTGCCCATCGCCCTCTTGCATCACGTGCTAACATTGCCAGGGAACAAACCCCGAAGCGCTATTCAAGAGGAAGGAGGAAGAAAAAGAGACGGGAGATCCGGTGGAGGTGATGTCGCTCGCTAATCATGGACCGATGACACCACTAACAAAGAACTTTTGGGAACCGAGGGATATCAGGACCAGGAGGGAAGGAGAAGAGAGGGATAAAAAAAAAAAAAAAAGTGGAAAGGTGGAGGGGTGGGTAAAATGGAAAAGGAGGTGTCGGATAGGAGGAAAATAAAAGGTGAAATCGTTAATTCGAGTAGAAGAGGTAGAAGAGGTCATCAAAAAATAGGTGGGAGTCAAAAAAAAATTCGACATGGCAGACTGCTGAAATCAAACCACCGGTGCAGGAGATGAGACGCGAATTTACGCCTTGTTCTCCTCAGTCGAGGCCTCCTTCTCCGCCTCGGGCTTGGCAGCCTCAGCGGCAGGAGCCTCGGACTCGGTGCCCTTGTTCTTCATGTACTCATCGTAAACGCTAAGGGCCTCGTCGACCTTGGCGCGAAGGGCTTCCTCGTCCTCAAGCCTTCAATAATGTATTAGCAACTAGAAGTAACAGTGTAAAGAGTAAAAGGGAAATACTCACAGGCTGAGCAACTCGGTGTTGTCCATCTCCAGAAGCATACCAGTGATCTTACCAGCCAGCTCAGGCTGCTGGGCCTGGATCTTGGGGTAGAGAGCCTCACCGAGCATCTGCTTCTGCTGGGCCGGGGGAGCGGCACCGAGAGTCTGAGCGTTAACACCACCAGCGGCACCTTCCTGAGGACCGGCGGGAGCAGCAGCGTTCTGTCCGCGACCACCCTGGCCAGGGCGGATCTGACCCTGCTGAACAGGAACACCACGGCCCTGGCCGTAACCGGGACCGCCACGCATACCCTGACCCATGGGCATTCCGGGGACCTGACCACGGCCACCAGCGCCGCGTCCGAACTGCACCTGAGCCATCTGGGGGTAACCCATGCCGTTAGGGATGGCACCAGGGCCCTGCATGCCCATGGGGATACCCTGAGCAAAGTTGGGAGGGATCTGCTGGTTGGGGCCCATGCCGCGACCACCCTGCTGGCCAGGGAAGGGACCGGGGTACTGGCCGGGGCGTCCACCGGGGATACCCATCACCATACCGGGCTGAGGGGGGAAGGCCATGCCGCGCTGACCACCAGGGATGAAACCCTGCTGGCCGGGGCCGTAGAAGACAGCGGGCTGCATGTAAGGCTGGGGCATACCAGCGGCAGCGGCGGCCTGCTGCTGTCTGATGGTGTTGCGAGCCTGGATGCTGGCCTCAAGCTGGCTGCGGCGGACATCCTTGCGCTGGGCAAGGGCAACGTAGAGGGGCTTGCCGTTAACCATTCTCTGGTTCATCTCGGTGACAGCCTTGGAAGCCTCATCGGGGCTGCTGAAGCAGACGAAACCGAAACCCTTGCTCTTACCGAAGGGCTTCTTGTCAGACTTCTTGGCCTCCTTGTCCTTCTCCTCGGAGGACTCGGCGGGCTTCTCCTCAGCCTTCTCCTCGGCCTTCTCAGCCTCGGGGGTGGCCTCCTTGTCGTTCTCCTTGTTAGCCTCCTTCTCCTTACCAGCAGATTCGGGAGACGATTCGCGCTCGACGTTGGTGTCGCGCATAACCTTGGCAGAGGTGATGGTGCCGTAAGGTCCGAAGAGCTCACGGAGCTTCTCATCATCAATGTCGTCGGTCAGGTTCTTCACGTAGAGGTTGACACCCTGGTACTTGGAAGCCTTCTCCAGGCGGGCGGCCTCGTACTGCTTGCGCAGCTCCTCCTCGCGCTCGTGCTTCTTCTGGGCACGACCGACGTAGAGCTTCTGGCTGCGGATCTCCTTGTCGTTCATCTCCTCGACGGCGGCCTGCGCGCTCTCGTGGGTAGAGAAGTTGACAAAACCGAAGCCACGGCTCTTGCCCTCCTGGTCACGGCTGAGGGTGGCGGAGGTGATCTCACCGAACTTCTCGAACATCTTGCGGAACTCATCGTCATCGATCTCAGAGTCGAGGTTCTTGATGTAGACGTTGGTGAAGTTGGCCTTCATCTCCTCGAACTTGCTCTGGCGGTCCTTCTTGGAGATGTGGTGACCGACGAAGACCTTCTTGTCGTTCAGCAGCATGCCGTTGACGTGCTTGATGGCGTTGTTGGCAGCCTCAGCAGTCTCGTAGTGGACGAAACCGTATCCCTTGGAGTTGCCGAACTCATCCTGAGCGACCTTGCAGCTGAGAATGTTGCCGAAGGCGGCGAAGGTGTCGTGGAGAGCCTTGTTGTCAATGGCGCTGTCCAGGTTCTTGATGAAGACGTTGCCCTGGCCAGTCTTGCGGAGAGCGGGGTCACGCTGGGACCACATGATACGGCAGGGCTTGCCCTTGATCAGAGTGTAGTTGAGGTCTTCCAGAGCACGCTCACCATCGGCGGTGTTGTTGTAGTTGACGTAGGCGTATCCCAGGGAGCGTCTGGTGACAGCATCACGGCAGACACGGATGGAAGCAACCTGGCCGATGGAAGAGAACAGCTCGTAGAGCATGGCCTCGGTCACGGAGGGGTCGAGTTCACCGACATAGAGGGAAGCCGAGTGAGGCTGGTTGGCAGCGGGAGCCGGAGTAGAGTTCTCAACGGCAGTGACCTCGGGGGTGGTGGCACTGGGGGCAGCAGCAGCAGGGCTGGCCTCAGCGGCGCCGTTGACGTTCTCGGCAGCGGGGGTGGTAGAGACGTCGGCAGACATTTTTGTGGTGTTACTGTTGGACAAGAGGTAAAGATGTTAGCACAGGTGTCGATGAAGAGGATACGAGAGAGTAAGTGGGGAGGGGGGGAGAGGGACAAGCTGTAACAGGCGATGGAATTGAAAGATTGGAACAAAGCTCTCAAGCAACAATGAACGAGAACAATCGCAAGACAAAGAACAAGAGACGAATGATGACAGCGGGAAGATGAGCAAGGAGACGAGATAAAAACAGAGGCAGTGTGGGCTTGTCTAATGGAGACGGGGATTTCCTTCCCAGGCGGTCACACTATCACCGTGATAGAAGGCAGGCAAGGGAAGGTCGACAAGAGATGGGAGGGGGGATGGTGGAGGAGGAATGACGATCCACGCAGCAAAAGTACAACCTCAAATTAGACACCGAGAAACACCGTCAAGACAACGGCTGCTGGTATGAAAAGAAGGCTGGGGAAGTGAAGCGAAAAAGACGATCACGAGGGATGAAGAATATGCGGTTGAGGGAAAACTTCCAGATGCACGCACAAAACACGCGCGCCCACACACACACACACACCGCACAACTTTTCGGAGACAGTGGGAAAAAGTCACAGTAGGGCCCCAACACCAACACGAAATTTTGATGGACGGGGGAGGGAATATTTACTTTGGTTTTTTTGGTCTTTTTTCCGGGTTTTTTTAGGGGATTTTTTTCGAGGAGTTTTCGAAAAAGGGAGATATGAAAAAGAAGGAAGAAGAGAAAAGGATGCTGGGAATAGACAGCAGAGAAGGGTTTTATGGATTTTTTGGGGAAGGAAGAAAGAAGGAAGAAGAGCGGATGGAGGAGGAAGAGGAAGAGACGGCGAAGAATGAAAATCGCCCCGAAAAGGTCTTTCTCTCTGACTGTGACTGACTGAAATTCTGCCTGCCTTTTTTTTCTTTTTTTTTTTTATCTGAAAAAAACTCAAAACGATAAAATTTTCTTTTGCTCTCTTTGGGTCGGCAGGTGGCGCTAAACCTTATTAGGGTATGGTCCTCGCTGCTTGAACGGCGCTTCACGGAATGGTGGATTCCTTTTCGGCCTTTAAACTCGAGCGGCGAAAAAAAAAAGGAAAAAACCAAACTAACATTTGAAGGATCTTAAGTTACATATGCCTCAGGCATTAAAACGGGGCTAGGCCACAATCAGGCAGGCAATCAAGAATATCACCAGCCATCCATCCAATTCATTCATTCATTCACCATCCATTCGTGGTGTTATTGGTTCGGGAGCTTGGAACGACAGCCACAGTGTTCGTGCAGAGGCCGGGCCTCTAATCAACAAAGGATCTCTAACAAAGCGAACCATTTCTGAACAAATATTGATGAAGGCTATCTATCTGGTTGGTCGAAGCTACCCCTCGCCATATGAACAAAGCCCCGAGACGAAAGCAAGTGTAGTAGATACTAGGACTCGAGCTAGAAATAGCACCCATCCTCGGTAAAATAGACACAATATGAAACGCGTTGACAACAACCACAATAACAATAACATGAAAAGAACATATGGATCACCAGGACGCCTAGCTATGCTACTCATAATTATTCACTAAATGCGCTGCAGGTATAATTGCATTGACCGATCCGTGTCATGCACACTCTCCATTCCCCTCAGCTCAGGTCAAATCCAGCTCCGGAATTGACCGCATACAAAAGCTTCTCCCGAAGGATATTGGCGTTGGTATACCGGGGCAGCTTGAGAAGATTCACGCAGGTGCTCGTACTGGGGAGTCGTTCTTGATCCTCGCTCGAGTCTCGAATGCTGAAACGAGGATTGAGATGGCTAAAACCTAACAAAGGAGCCCGGGGGGTCGACGTCACAAATCGAAGCACTTTCTGTCTTTCTTCGTTGGACATCTTCTCCATCACATCCCAGAACAGCTTGACGGTGGGGTGCTCTTCTTTGTCATCCCCGATCGTGTATACTCCTCCGTAAAGCGTGTTGCGTCGCAAGTCGGCTACATCAATGTCTCCTGAATCACCACTCACAAGGGTCTGCAGCTCCGTCTGGTTGAACATCGACAGCCACGACGGCTGGATGATTTGTCCCAGACCCTGGAGGAAAGCGTTGGTCTGCAGAGCAGGCTGGACTTGAAGCCGGTAGCGAGCAATGTATGAAATATAAACCAACCGATTCTGATTCGTAACAGGTATGTCTGAACCGTGGCTTTTCAAGTCCCGGGTAGTCGTGCGGTTACCCCCGTCGGGAAGCGGTATCGTATCAGTGACGGTGAAGTTCAACGAGAAGTCCTCCACATCACCAGGATAGTTCTTCAGTTGCAACTGTAGCATGGGTTAGCAGTTAGCACACAGTGCTAAAGAGCAACACGGTTCACTTACCAATCCCTGGTACAGTCCCTGGTCAAGATCCTTCAGATCATTCAGGTTGGCGCGGTAGGCTGTCTCACGCTGGGCCGAACCCGTGCCGCCCGTCAAAGCCCACTTCAGCAGGAAGAACGGGGCAAAGTTGACATCCACCAAGATGCCCTCATATAGACACTTTCCGATGATGCGGCCCAGGAATTCATAGCGCCTGAGTAGGTCACGAACGTTCTCGTTCCATTCCGCAGTGTTCTCAACAAAGCCGAGTTGTCGTAGAAGCTCTCGCCGCTGCTCGACTGCAGCAGGGTTCGGATAGAGCAGGTGCTGGTCGTTCTCTTCGAATAGATTCAAATCACTTGTCGATTTGAAAGCTTCACTAGTCACGCTCGTGAGGAACTCTTTGGTAACACCACCGCCATCGATACCAGCTTCGGTTGTATTGAACTTGTCAATGAACGTGATCTGGATGGGCTCCTTCAACCCATCCCCCAGCTCGTAGAACTCATCAAAGGCGTCCTTGAAAATGCTCTCACGCCTGATATTGGCATGGTGCCGGCTCAGTATATCTTGTACAGCAGGACGTCCATCAATCAGACGGCCCATTGAGGCCTGCGCCACAGACATGCGCCAGGCATCCGGGTCGATATACCCCTGTCTTCGGCGCATTTGATCCCGATAGATAAATTCGCGGAATATCTGGACTCTCGTCGGGAAAGGTATGAAGAAAGGCATGTTGCGGAGAATTTCCATCCTCGGGGCCACGGCCTCCAGCTGCTTCCTGCGAGCGGCCTGTTGTTGGCGACGTCTCAATGCCTCAATACGGCGTGTCTGTTGAGCGCGGCCAGTACCGATCAGGCCTGGGGAAGGCTCAAAGAAGGAATCATTCATTAAATCATCCTGTTCTTCCTCCTCATCCTCATCCTGGAGCTGATGCCTATTCTCCTCTTCTGCTACAACGGCAGGGATGAAGCCTTCCATGTCGAAGCGGCTTGTCATCAACCAGTGCCCGTCTGGAAGGAATTTACGTCTCGAATCTCGCTCATGGATCATCCGCAAGAGGCCAGTGACCAGACCCTTGAAGTAGTCGAGCGGAATTCCCGTAACGCCGGGAAGCCCTTTCTCTTTGTTCTTCATCTCAATGTCCCTCACGCTTGCAATAGCATCCGGTGGCGCTGCAGACGAGCTAAAGTAGCTTCGAATGCCCCCGGTGTCTTGGGTTGCTTCTTTTTCACTCAGATCTGCCGAGTTCCAATACAGTGTGAAACCTAGGTTTTTGAGAAAGATTGTCATATCCTTGATGTCTTTCAAGGGAAGAGCGCTCTCCTTGGTCCAGGAAACTCTTGTGTTCGAGGAAGCGGTGAAAGACGACTCGCTGGAAAAGAACTCCTCATCATCCATCACTTTCAGAACGAAAGTATAGAGCTCGAGGAATAGAAGTATAATTGTCCATTCTTCATCCCTTTCCATTTGAGATATCTCCGAAGACCTAGTACCCTGCGATTCCTCGGCCGGTTTCAGCAGAGGCAACACTTTCGTCGAATCTTGACTAATGGCAGCGAAGATTCTGCTAGCCTTGGATGCTTGCCAGAAATATTTGATCGCGGGTATTCTTGAGCCTTGCTGGCCTGTCAGCTGGTCACTCGAGGTCGCCGATCCCAAATACAACCACATTCGGATGTCATCACCCCGGCGAGGAAATACTCTCAGCAGCGTCAGAGCGTATGTTGCGAGAATCTTGGCTTCTTTCGATGCATCCGATTGAGCATTTGCCAGCTCCCCCTGAGAGAGATGCGTAGTGTGTAGCTGAGAAAGAAGCCCCGTGATATTGCTTTGATTCACAAGGCTGACTAGCTGCTCCTTGATGAAGGGGTGCAGTGGCGTTTGCTCGGGAGTCTCATCGTAGTCGTTAGAATCTTCTGACTCTAGACGCCGAGATATATGCGCAGCGGTAGAGTTCAGCAGCTCCGATACCACCTTCACAAAACCCGGTTCTGGCGCCGGACGACCTGTCTGACCTCCCAGAGCGCAGCGGTGGAAGAAGATAAAGTAGGCAAGCAGCCAAAGACGGGCATTCACGTCTTCTTCACTCTTCGGTCGGTCTCCGAAAAGCGTTTGTAACGGCCCCAAGGCGGAGGTCAGCAACTTATAATTGATATTATTTGCTAACCCGTCCAGACTTCCAATGTATTCCGGGAGGTTGGGAATGGTTAGATATATCTTCGCAAACCATTCATAGGCCGTAAGAGTTTCGGACGTAATGGGTCGAAGCAAAGCAAGCACACTCTCAGTAAGGCTATCCCTGGAGAGTTTATACCTTGTAGATATTGATTCAAAGTCTTTTGTGAGAATCACCATGACCGAGTAGTATTCTTTAGCTAGTCGTGCCATGTGCTTCGGTATCAGCCCCGTGAGAAAGACGAGTAGCTGAAGGAGATGTTGAACCGCAAACACCGGCACCGTGGGCGACGTCACAGACCGCAAGACACGGAGAGTCAAACCCGCCAGTTTCTTCAGCGGCGTGGTCCATTCCCCTTCGGTCGCGATTGAGGGAACTTCATGCAATGTCCTCTGAAACGCCTCGGAGAAGTATACCAGCCGAGCAACATCCCCACTGTCCCACGGTTCCAGAAACTGGACCAGCAAACGAAGCTGCGATAAGCAGTCCGCAGCTGTTCCGTACCGAAGGGAAGGTTGCAAAACAACATCAGGCTGTTGAGCGAGGATGTCAAAGGAGGGGAGATGATCTGTGCCCTGCTTCTTCTCTATGATATCCCACTCGGTGCGCCACGTCCTGCGCGTTATCTTCCGGCTCCGATAACCCCTCCATGTCCGTTGGACGAGTCGGCTCGCCGTCAACCGCTCTCTTTCCTGCTGCCTCGCAAGCCGTTCCTGTTGGGCAATCGCAAGAGTATTCTGGGGGCCTGCGCCGTGAGGGTTTTGTCGACCGGAGGGATATGCGGCGAAAGGGTTCGTATTGCGGCCCCCGAGGTTAACCTGCCGTGGACGGCGGGAGTTCCCCGTAAATGACTGGAACATAGCTTCGTCTGGACGATCACGCTGAGATTAAAGTCTGTCGACAATACTCGGGCGGACAAATGTGAAGGTCACTGTAGAGATGAACAGCATCAGTCAAGCGTCTCCATAACGCAGCCCACGGATGAGCAGCCTAAACACGCAGTGAAGCGGAGGTGGGTGGAGGATGGATTGAGCATTGCAGCTGTCTCTTTGCTGTCTCGTCCTGCACGCACTCCGGGATCGCCGCTGATTGCTTCTTACGGCCACGCACCGTTTTACACCAGATACCTTTATTGCCACTCACTTTGCCGCCACACTGCCCACATCACGCTTAATAATGGTCCAATTGCTCTATCTAGATGATGCTGGAATTCTTCATCTGCATGCTGAGAACTGAGTGTTTGTTCCCAGAGGCTGTCTATCATCTCGTCGCTATTTGGAAGATGCTGGTGATTTATAGGTGAGAATTCTCCATTTCAATATTCCTTAGTATTGTTATGACGAGTGTGAGCCGGCTACTAGTGCTCCGAGAAACAGTTCAAATATATATATCTCCAACAATACTACTAGCCATGAAACCAGAAAAGCGAAGACTGCAGACGGTAGTATGTGATACAGTATAGACCAGAACCCCTAACACCCCCTTCTTGAGTACTAAGTAATGTGCTTCGAGATAAATAGTAAATCGCAGGGCGGTTCTTATGCTTTGATTATTCGAAAGGTGCCGTTCTACTATACAGAAGGCCCCTAGTAATACTAGGGCTGGATCTGCCATATATCCCAGCTTGTATCACCAACTCTAACTTGATATGCGTCCCTCCACAATCCAAACTGCAGAGAAATAACCCTAAACCCAATGCATACCGCATCGAAAATTTAGACCGGATTATACCAGTATTTCCGAACCTCATGAAATCTGTAATTGGTGAAATCTAAACCATTTGCTAATATGCAATAAAAAACCCAGAGATGCGCCGCGAACCAATATATGTACCAAGAAAGGTAAGACCAAAGCCACACGCTCTGTCGTCTCAACCGCTTGATACCTAGGTAGCCCTGTATAAAACTGTGCCCTCAACATCAAATCCCACAGCTACTGTACATAGAATACAGTCCACGCAAGCCGGACCGGCACATAAAGCATGCAGAGCCGATACACTTCTGTGAATGCTCCCTGAAGAGCAACACCACCAGAACAGCCGACTCAACTTCGGCGCCGCGTCATTTCATGCCTGATGTAACCGCCAAACTGTGCATGGACGAAGGGGGGTATGTATGATATGCCTCATGATGTCCGAAAAACCCGAATGTGTTCTCCCTCTCGAAAAGTGCAAGGACCGCGATGTCGATTATTGACGAGCGGGCTGAGTAGTCGATGACGATTCCGCTGCGGCCTCCGAATCCAGACGCTCCTGCTCCAGAACTTCCTGACCGTTGTCCGAGGCCCACATATCGAGGTAGTCCTTTCCACTGAAAGCCCGCTGGAGGGTGACGATCCTTCCGTCCTTCTCGATTTCTTTCGTGTACTTGGATTTCGTGGGAGGCATACGCTTGGTCACGAAGGGGGTCAACTATATCATACATATCCGTGTTAGTATTCCAACCTATGGCCAACAGTCAATTGCACATTATAGAAGGTAAATCCCACCTTGAACTGATCCAAGTTTTCAGGCACAGCGAACGTGCGGACTTTTTTCCAATCGATCACATATGACCCGTTCTTCGCGAAGTAACCCATCGATCCGGTCCGGTTACCCTTGTAGTAGCCACCAAGAACCTGTTTCGTGGTCAGGCGCAAGCGCGCCATCATGGGCTGCGAGGGCTTGAACATGGTGGGCAGGCAGAGAGGCAATTGACGGTAGGTGGGTTGCGGAGGTAACAAGACGGAGGAGCGTTGGACAAGATGTTCGGGGAAGAGACGATAGGAAGGCTCTTTCTGGGCGGCGCTAGAGAGAAGTAGCTCCGCCCCGCCAAGAACTTTTTTCCTGGTCCGCATCGGAAAAGTAAAAAAATCAACGGCTGCATCTTGACAACTTCCTGCGGTGCGTGGTCGCCATTCAAGCTGTTGTTTCTTTCATTTAATCTTCTGGGATTTATTTGAATAGATTTTTTATTTACATAGATCACAGCTCAGGAGCTGCGACACTCGCCCATCATGCCTCGCAGGCAGACGCAAATGCGCGGTCCTAAAGACCGGGACCAGTCCCTGCAGAAGTCGAAGAATCCCGCACCCAAGAACAAGAAGTCCGGCAACTACCTGAATGCATTTGCTATCGCAGAGAGCGAAAACCCCGGAAAGCTGGGAGTTAAGCGCACCCGTCTGGGCAAGCAGGACGAACCGTTCAAACGCAGGCGACACAACCCTCAAGATGACGACGATTCGGACGGCCCGGACTACAGCAAGCGCCGTCGCACTGAAGACGATGAGGCGGAAATGGACTCGAATGCTGGTAGCGATGGCGAAGGACACCGGTGGAGGATTGGCGAGGTCGGTAGTGACGATGACAGCGAGTTGGACAGTGACGAAGCCATGGGTTCCAGTGATGAGGAAAGGTTCGAGGGCTTCACGTTCCGCGGAAGTTCTACGATGAAGAATAAGCCGAAGCAGAAGGCCCCCGAACGCAAGAAGCGCACTCGCGATATCAACTTGTCCGAGGATGCTGAAGTATCGGAGGAGGACGATCTCGAAGACGACGAGGACGATCTCGGAGAGGATGCGATAGATTTGACTACGGCTTGGGATATGAACATGGCAGAGGAGGAAGAGGAAAAGGCTAAGAAGGCCAAGTCTAAGTCTAAGCAATCGGCTGAAAGCGACGAATCGGAAGAATACGACTCTGAGAGCGAGGACAGCGACTCCGACGACAATGACGATGAACTGCCATTATCGGGAGACGAAATGGACGAAGATGAGGTGGATGAGCATGGTCTTTCCAAGCTACAGGACTTTGTAAACGCTATGAACACCGAGGGTACCACGAAGACGGCTCGAAAGACAGGCGGAAAACAGGAACAAGGGGCCCCTACGGAGTTCGGTCTGACTTCTACCAAAAAACTCACTATTGCCGATCTTTTGCCTTCTATTACAGATTCTCGCCTGAAGAGTTCCCTCAAGCATGTCGACGCTGCTACAACCTCAAACAAGAAGACGTCCGGTGTTCCTGGCAAGCTGGATGCGCCTCTTGCGAAACGCCAACAGGATCGGCTGGACCGAGCGGCCGCATATGAGAAGAGCAAAGAGACTCTTGACCGCTGGCTGGAGACTGTCAAGGCCAACCGCCGAGCCGAGCACCTTATGTTCCCTTTGCCTGATCCCGAAGCAAACCAGACACACCGTATGGGCGCTGCTGAGCCTCGAACCGACCTTGAAAGCACCATTCAAAATATCCTTCAGGAGAGTGGACTCACTGAAAACAACGGAAAGTCGGCTGAAGAACAAGTGCAGGAGTTTGAAGAGCTCCAGGCGCGGAAGCTGCCTATTGAGGAGATCAGGGCCCGCAGGGCGGAACTACGGAAGCGTCGTGATCTGCTCTTCCGGGAGGAGGTGCGCGCCAAGCGCATTAAGAAGATTAAGAGCAAGTCGTACCGTCGTGTGCACCGCAAGGAGAGAGAGAGGCTTGAGCAACAGGAACGCCAGGCTCTCTTAGAAGCTGGCGTGGACCTGGATGAAGAGGAGAAGGAGAAGAACGATCGTCTAAGAGCGGAGGCCAGAATGGGTTCGAAGCACAAGGAGAGCAAGTGGGCGAAGAGCCTGAAGCAGACTGGCCGGACCGCCTGGGATGAGGACGCTCGACATGGCACACAAGATCTTGCTCTACGGGAGGAGGAACTACGGAAGAGGATCGAAGGAAAGCGTGTCACCAACGGTGATGAAGACTACCTTGGCTCGTCCAGTTCTGAGTCCGAAGATGAGGACCCATGGGATGAAGAGGCTGGGTCAGATGCTGAGAAGCGCAAGATCCGCCAGAAGCTTAGCCAGCTGGAAGGCGACGATGATGCTGACGCAGAGTTCAAGGGACCTCATGCCAAGCTCCTTTCGATGAAGTTCATGCAGAATGCGGACGCTGCGCGTAAAGCAGAGAATGATGCCGAAATTCGACGTCTCAACCGGGAGCTCCACGGTGAAGAATCGCAGTCTGAGGCGGAATCTGAAGTCGGTCGGCGGAAGTTCGGTCACAACAAGGAGGAGGCGAAGACAGCAAAGCTGCCTCGCAATGAATTCGAAGAGGCACCGGGTTCTGACGATGAGGATCAGCGAGAGGCGGACCAAGAGGTCGACATTGTTGTTGACCGTCCCGCAAAGAAGGGACCGGCCGTCTCCCAAAACAAGTCCCGTGGTCGTCCTCAAAAGGAAGTCGTAGAAGAAGAAGATGATGCTGCTGCTGCGGAGGAGAACCCGTGGCTCGTGCAGACGAACCGCAATAACCGTCGCGCCACTGTGAACGACTCACAGCAAACTGTTGACATCACGCTAGATGACGCGAATGTCAGCAGTGGTAAATCGAAGAGTGCTCCCAAACCCCAAAAGGCATCGGCACCTAGCAAAAAGAAGGTTGATGCCGAGGTGTACGGTAGCGATGAGGAGGAGAGCGTGCCAGTGCTTCTCAAGAATCATGATCTGGTGAAGAGGGCTTTCGCGGGCGACGAAGTCGTGCAGGACTTCGAGCAAGAGAAGTTCGACACCATCAAGGAGGAGGACGATCAAGTGATTGACAACACCCTCCCCGGCTGGGGTAGCTGGGCCGGTGATGGCATCAGCAAGAAACAGCAAAAGCGCCAGAAACGGTTCCTCACCAAGGTCGAGGGAGTGAAGCCGGAAGACCGGAAGGATGCCAAGCTCTCCCGGGTCATCATCAACGAGAAACGGGTCAAGAAGGTAAGAACGACGATAAGTCGGGCTCTAGCGCGTGTGATCCTTAACTTGTGCATGATGAACTAACGTCCGCTGTTCTGTCTAGAACACCAAGTACATGGCCACGCAACTCCCTCACCCCTTCGAAACGAAGCAGCAGTATGAGAGATCGCTCCGTCTGCCCATCGGTCCTGAGTGGTCTACTAAGGAGACTTTCCAAAATGCAACCAAGCCACGCGTGATGATCAAGCAAGGTGTCATCAAACCGATGGAAAAGCCCATGGTTTAATGTATGTGGTGGTCCGGCTACTACGAGTTGGCCGTCATGATGGGTATCTGGATAGACGAGAGCAAGGCATCTTGCCTACCTGGGGTCTTTGGGTGGCGTTATTGTAGAATTAAGTTTGGTCATGATACCAAGTCATTTTAAGATTTCTCCGAACGATAGGTTTATTGGTTTAGAGGCTGCGACTAGAGGGTTGTCAAGGTGATGATTTTGTGTCATCCCCGCATCAACCGGATTATTCGTAGCATCCGATCTGCAGACCAGCACTGGTTTCAAGTTATTTTAGTGCTGGACCCTTTGTGCAGGGCATTAGTCTCCGGGGTTGGTCACCCTCCTATAAGGTTGTCGAATAAGCAGTGTTTTGGATCCAAGATGACCAGGTCTGGTGAGTCCCTGCACCGTGATACTCTCTTCTCCCAATGCGGAGCGGTTTCCTTGAATGCAGGCCACATGGACATCGAGATTCGGTCCGACTTGGATCCATGGAAAGGAGCAAGCCACTCAGAGAGAGAGTTGCGTCCCTTGCAACGACGACTGACAGGGTGGAATGCCACGACGGGCGTTGGCTGGGAAGAATCAGAGATCGAGCATTCAACAATCAAACTAACGAAATTTACTTTTAACCTTGGCGTATGGGTACATTCCTTGATGCCTAGGGAGCATACGCCTCCCAGACCAGGTCTTGAGAGAAAGCCACAGAGAGTCAAGTCAAGGACCATGAGACACTCGAAGCCCGGTCGCAAAGCTGGTCGGATAGTATTCATTTGTCCTTTGATCAGAAGGTGAAGGAGGAGAAAGTACGTAGTTCTTGGGGAAGTATATGAGCATGGGGGGATGCAGGAGTAAACCATCGATGCTCCACTTGTTCTTGGTTTACCCGCATCTTACAAACAGAACAGCGACAAGCAACTCAACAGTTACCATCACCCGTCCTTCCACTCTCCCTCTTCTCTCCTCTCTCTTCAAAACCAACTACTAGTTTTTATCTGTTCACACTAGTAATTCGTCCACGACACCATCAACAATCAATCAATCATTTGGCCCTCCATCAGTTAATGCAAATTAATTTCGATTAATCAATCTGCCCTCCCCCCTTCATCAGCTGCCTTAATCATCCGGCTGCAGTAAGCTTCCATCTCCCCTGCACATACCCGCCCGACTTCAGGCAGATGGCGCTCTGCATGCACCACGGCTTGCAGAGCCCGAGGATGTGCATTCCACCCCCCTCAACCCTACATTCCCCGTGCTATGTTTCCGTTATGCCTCGAGGTCTGGGATCAGACACCACAACATTGACCATTGTGCAGATCGACGCCTCGTAATACCTCCGTTGGCACTTGTTCCAGCCCGCCAGTGTTCGTCTGGTATCCTTTCTGCACCGGGGCCGGAGTTTTGCCCGGGCCTGAGATTCCTACTGGCTGAGACCGGAATCTATACTCGACCTAGGTGAGTTATTTCACTGCTATTTGAAAAATGTCTTCTCCCGCTCGATCTTCTCCTGTTGTTTACTATCCTTTCCCATCCCTTCCTCATATACTGGAGCCTGTCTCTCGAGTGTTCCGTACACTCGAATAGTATTGTATACGAAAGGAGACTTGGGAGATCCAAACTTGGATTGTTTCTCTATCTCTGGCTCCTACTATAATACTCTCCTTAATGATTCCATTGCGGTCATTGTTACTGTTTTGTTGCATGTTTTGATCCTTCTCCTCAACCAACCCCACTGGCTGGTCACTTTAATACATATAATAAGCCTTTTGGCCTTGGGACGCCTGGCGGAGCTTGGACCGTCTACTACACCTTTTATTTTCTATATCTTGTCCGAGGAGCACGGCACAGATCTTCACAATGGAGAGGAAACACAGATGGGGCTCTTCATTCTTACTAATGTGGCTTCTAGCTGCAGAAGGAGTATACTCGGCGCCGAGACAAACTTCTTCAGCTGCGTCTTCGAAGACGCAATTTCCACCGGGTGCTGAAACTGAAAGAGTACTAGCAGGTACAAAAGGCGTAAGTGCCGAATGGCCAGACTATCATGGAGTTGGTTCTAATAACCATTTAGTTCTATCCGACCAGCCTTGAGCGCGAGGGCCATCCGGTGCGCCCAACCCCGACATCCACAGGGAAGGATAAAGACCCCTTGGGGCTTGATGGACTGTTTGATGCCCTGGGAGATACCGCAAACCTCCCAAACGAATTATTGAGCGAGTTTCTACCGGGCTGGGATAAGAATTACCCAGTGACCGTACCGGTATCAGCATATAAACCGGCTAGTGCGGATACAACTACTTCAGCTACCAAACCACAAACGGAGCCAGAGACTTCTGAAACCTCCACGGCGGAAGCTCCTAGTCAGAACGTCCCAGAGGCTACAACCGCCACTTCTCAGACCAGCAGTCAAGCACCCAGTACAACAAGCGTGACCCAGTCCTCAAGCTCAAGCTCAGCGAGCCAGGCCCAGCCCTCAAGCTCAGCAAGTCTGACCACGACCGCAAGTCAAACAACGCAAGCCGAGAATTCAATCACTTCATCTGTCGTACAAGGTAAGACTTTCATTGGGTAATTGTCTTATAATTTCTAACATGCCTTGGCCTTAGCCTCAGTTACATCAATGTCTGGTCAGGACGTCTTTGTGCCATTGGCGACAGGTCCAATTCCGCAAACCATTACGGCGCGGAACGATCATCCTGTGCCTAAGAAAGGAATTGTATGTATTTCCGTCTTCAAGATGTCATAACTTTCCTAACAAACACAGGAAAATGTCACGACACCGATCGAGACAAACAAGTTCTACGCTGGACTCTTCCTAGGTTCGCAGACCAATACTACCTTTACCCATCCCTATGGTGTGTCATGGGCGAAAGGAAGCGGGAATGCCCAAAGTTATGGAATGGCCATTTCC
This sequence comes from Aspergillus piperis CBS 112811, assembly GCF_003184755.1. Taxonomy (NCBI): domain Eukaryota; kingdom Fungi; phylum Ascomycota; class Eurotiomycetes; order Eurotiales; family Aspergillaceae; genus Aspergillus; species Aspergillus piperis. The sequence continues at coordinate 1,118,822 of NW_020291597.1, read as the reverse complement.
CACAACGAGGTTAATGTCGTTGCAAATGGCCCCACCAACACCAACATTCCTGGCAATCCCATCCAGTACTACATCAACCCGATTGGCATTCAGCATATGATTCTGTCGGCCACAGAACTGAATACCTCGACTGTGCTGACCGCGGAAAATCTTCTGCCATTCTCCGCTGACGCTGTTCTGAGTCCCACTCCCGGGTCAAGCCAAAGAATTACCATCCCTCTGGTGCAGGGAATGGGCTTCGTCACGGGCATGTACAACAACCTACAGCCCCTGATCCAGAGTGGTGTTTTCTTCAGCAAAGTCGTCACGGCTTCCTCGCCCCGGATTGGCATCTACAAATACAAGGTGTCACTGGCGGATGGAACAGAGTGGCTTGTTTATGCCATTCCTCAGGATGGAAAGGACCCGGATTTCCGCCTGGAATCCAACACCAACTTCCGTGGCCCAAGCGGGTGGTCTGGTACGATCCAAATCACCAAGAACCCAGCAGGCGCGTCTGGGGAGAAGCTGTTGGACGGCTCTAGCGGTGTCTTTGCTTTGGAAGCTGCTGTATCCGGGTCGGTTCTAAACGGTGCTGGTACATACAATCTGGCATTCGCCAAGACAGGGAAGCAGCTGCAAGAGACACCACTGCTCATGTATGCCCTGCCCCATCACGTCGAATCGTTTGACAACACTACCAAGGGCCGTATGACCAGTATCTCGCTTCGGACAACGACAAAGGGTAATGCAACTGCTGTTGTAGGAGAAACCTGGACGATGCTTGAGCCGAACCTTCCGACCCAAATGGGCTTCGACCCGTGGACTGTATCGTCCGGTAATGTCAACAATCTGAGCGCTGCTGCCAAACAAGTCATCCTCTCTGTGGCGCCCACCGAGCTCAACCAAAGCATCGATCAACAGTCAGACCTGAATAGCATGTACTACAGTGGAAAGGCATTGAGCAAATTCGCGACCCTTGTTTACACAGTGAATAAGCTAGGAGGTAACCCTGATCTGGCAGCCTCGGCCTTGCAGAACCTCAAGACCGCCTTTTCTCGCTTCGTCGACAACAAGCAACAGTTCCCTTTGGTGTATGACAGCGTATGGAGGGGAGTGGTGTCCTCTGCCAGCTACGGAGGCGATTCTGGTGCTGACTTTGGAAACACTTACTACAATGACCACCACTTCCACTATGGATATTTTATCCATGCTGCTGCCATTATTGGGTCACTTGATTCGACATGGCTCACGGATTCCAACAAGGCCTGGGTGAACATGCTTGTTCGCGACGCTGGAAACTCGGCCGCAAACGACCCGTACTTCCCCTTCTCGCGCTCATTCGATTGGTACCATGGGCACTCGTGGGCCAAGGGTTTGTTCGAGTCGTTTGACGGAAAGGACGAGGAATCAACCTCGGAAGATACAATGTTCGCCTATGCTCTGAAGATGTGGGGAAAGACGATTGGCGATGCTAGCATGGAAGCCCGCGGCAACCTGATGCTGGGAATCCTCCGACGAAGCTTGCACAACTACTTCCTCATGGAGAGTGACAACAAGAACCAGCCTGCCAACTTTATCGCCAACAAGGTGACTGGCATTGTAAGTTCGGGCCTGCCCTTTCACTTTCATCGTTAGTAACTGACATGTGTTCAAGCTGTTTGAGAACAAGGTTGATCATACTACTTACTTCGGTAACAACCTGGAGTACATCCAAGGGTATGCATGTCCTCTATGAGTTTATTCGTGCATCATGCTAATCTAGTCAAAGCATCCACATGCTGCCCCTTCTGCCTTCGTCGCCATATGTACGAAGCCAGAACTTTGTTCGCGAGGAGTGGAATGCACTCTTTTCGGCCAACGCCACCGACCCTGCGTCGAACGTCACCGGAGGATGGAAGGGTGTCTTGTACGCCAACCTGGCCCTGATTGACCCTGCATCTTCGTGGAACTTCTTCGCACAGTCCAACTTCGATTACAGCTGGATTGATGGTGGCGCGTCACGTACATGGTATCTTGCATTTGCAGCGGGTCAGTATATCCCTCCAGATTCTTTAATGAAGCAGTTGCTAACAACGTCGCAGGCTTGGGCGGAGGTCCTGCTTAAGGACGCAGCATAGCGATGATGCATTTGATATATTTGGTTTGGCATTTTTGATTGTCCAGGACTTCTTTCCTGGAAGATATGCAGCATGCGTTGCTGATATGATTTGGCTGGCGCCGTCTACTATACCTGTTAATATATCCGACTATCCTGTGGACGTAGTGATATAGATGTTTATTTATGACTTTATCTACATTGGCATCGATAGCAAAGAAAATAATATCCTTGACACTCAGCATTGTTAGAAGTTCTATTGCCAATACCGACCGTAACATCAAACCCTGCCATCTCCCCAACACCGCCACTCAGCCGCGAAGCATAGCCTCAACCCCCCTTCGAAGGCTGTACAGCCTCATAACAAGCTTATCTCTCGCGAACACAAAGTGAGACGTATCCCAATCACCAGGGATCTATCGACCCCGCACGTGGCGGGTTACGTGACCTAGCCTAATAACTAGTACTTAAGTAGTAGTTCTTATGCTAGGCTGAGTTGACCGGGGGAGGGGGGAAGCTCGAATGTGATCTGATAAAGTGAGACAACCAAATAATCGCCGTGGCTTATGCATCTATCCTAGATAAGAACGTACATACATAAAGTTTGCTAAGAAGGCTGCCTGATGCGGAAAAGAAATATTATACATACATACCATACTCTTCGTTCCTGTGGCTCAGCTTATTTGTGGAATGTTACTTGAACAAGCCACAGTAAAAGTAATCTATCTATCTCATTAAGAGGGAATGTTGAGGGTTTGGGTAGTAGCTCCTAACCCAATCTATTCTATTTAGACTAGTTAAGTTAATATTAAGTAAGTAATTAGTCGACACTTTCAATCTCATCTCGATAGACTAACTACCACTTAGTATACTGAGAATCAAACAAAGTGTCAAACACAGTAATCTGATTGGTAACTGCACCTCAACCGATGAGTGAAAGTGGGTCAAAATAGCAAGGGACGGGGGGACGGGAAAAAGGAGTGCACGGATCAAGTTGGGTCTTGCTCCAAGTAAAGTATTAAGTAAGTTCCGTGATCCATCTGGCAACAACATATTTCTTCGAGGGTTTGAAGTTTAAGCTCATTTCTTTTGGCTTGAAGTAGTAAGGCAGTTAAGGTGGCTGGATGGATGTCTTAGCCGCTTATTGATTCTGTATTCTACAGTACACTGTGTATGTGGCTGTAGTATCCAATCGGAGAGAAGTGCCGTTCGTCAGTGTCAAGGTACTTTGTAGGATGTATACGAGCATCACAGTTACTGAAGTAGGAAAGTGATTAGTAGTTACTTAGTTACCTGACGCTGTAATAATGTCATAGTTGTTAAGTTCTAGTTCACTGCTGCTGTCACTCTTTGTCAAGAATATCTCCGGGCTTTCCAATATTAGCAAATCCGGCAGCATGTCATGTTGGATGTTAGCAACGTGTTGCGACTCTGTGGGATGATCAATCGATTCATGTTGACTGAATTCAGATTTTTGTTGTTCAAATCTCCCAATCTTCAAAACCCGTCAACCAGCTCATAAATCTTAAACGCAGTCAAAACCAGCTACTTCATGGTCCAGAACTTTGTGAGTAACGAACGAATGAGCATGTTACGTCAAAGGGGGGCCATGGGCCATTCCCCTGAGGGTGGGCCTGATCGTGGCAGTGCAGAATGCATAGTGAACTAGTGAGTGGGTTTTTCCACCGTCATCCGGTGTCACGGCAGTCCCAGGAACATGGTATGTTTGATCAGTAGTAATTTATTCATGATGAGGGACCCTGGCATAGTGGGGATTTGAAATTTGAGGAAGGATGCTATGTATGTAGATAGAATTATCATGCTGACTTCTTTCTTAATTTATTGAACTGCATTAGGTATCAAGTTGAGATTGGAGTTTCAAAATTTCAAGTGATTGAAGGTGGCTGGAGCTGGAAGCATCAGACCCACCCGGATTAGTCCGGGAGCTCGAGTCTCGTCACAAACAGCCGATTCCTGCTGCTGCTTTCTCATCCTGCATCGGGTGGGAAAGCAAAAGCTCAGGCTCTATCGATCTATCCTCTGCATTAGTCGACATCACCATTACCCGGCATGGAGAAGCTGGTCCGCACGCTGGTGTCTATCACTCTTTCCACCCAGTAAACACCCAATAATCCTAACTTTTCAGTCCTTCCTTTTCAAACTTTCCTTCTCAAGTACTACTACTTCCATTTCCCGGTCGGCTTCGGGCAGTATCCTCTGGTCCCAATTGTCTCCCGCGAAGTGGTCAACGTCATCGTCATCCAACTCCCATCATTCTCTCGTTTAAAAGTACCCTTCCTGCCCAGAGAGTCAAGTTAAAAAAGATTTCTAACCCGTCTCAGGTAGCATTACGACTGTCAGTCACTACGAGTAACTACTACTTTATTACTCTTTCTCAACTTAAACCCCCCACACCCTGCCACAATCACACTGGGCAGCTTTCCACACTTTCTTCCCCCCTCCATCAATCCCTGGAACGTTGGATGATCTGGATTGAGGCTGTGCAGCTGCCTCCCTCCTTTTGGTCCATCCCCTCAGTCTTTGGTCCACCAGAATTTCCTCATCAACCAATTACCACCGCCACTGGAACATCCGGAATCGTGATCACTGCTTAGCGACTCTTTCGTCTAACCACTAGAATTTGTACGGGTTGGAGTACGTAGCCACCATCTCTTGGCCCCTGTACCTTGCAAAACTCCCTTTCTTTGGTTCATTCATCACCCTGGAAAAAAGCTCAACGTGTGCACGCGTCGCACGGTTCTAGCCATTCCTGATTCGCCGTGTCCAAGCCTGCAAGGTGGCTTGTGCTGTGATAATCCTTTGCTAAGCACAGCAAAGTTCAGAAGAAAGCCTACCCACGCGACAAGCCACAACATCAGACTTGCTCCATCCGATCACGGGGTGCTACATTGGCAACCGACTGTTCAATTCGATTAAGCCCCGTTACCAAGAGACGACTGGAAAAACTTTAGATCAGAAGACCCAGTCGCTCATATCGCTTATATCTCTCAACCCCCGTTTGTTGTGGTTCCAGATTGTCGCCACAGGACTGACATTTCCCAATGGGTAAGTGTTAGAGAGAGAACCATCGTTCCTTAGCACTCCTCATCCATGTTTCGAGTCCTACTCCTACCTAATTCTTAATTCCGTTTCCCCACCTCAAGTTTCTTCACATCTACGTCCCTCCTTAATTCAGGTATCATTGTCCTTCCATTCGTTTGCTTTTACATTTTGCTTTCTCACTTTCTTGCTGGCTGGCTATGATCGGCACGGCTTGTTGTTTCTTCACGCACACTGGGATCAGTATACTCTGTGGCAGTATATCCGGTCGTTCATAAGCTTTACACTTTCCCCACTCTTTGTTCGTTTAAACTGCTTTGTCGTGTCAACTCGCCATTCCTTTCTTATTTGTTATTCTCACAACACCATCCGTGGCGAATGACGACCATTGCCAGCCTCTGTCTCATCTTTTCACATCTACCCGCCTCGTCCTATTAGGTGCTACGCTCGGTAGACTGGGCTAACATAAATTTCAACGTGCTTTTACAGCGACCAACAATATCTTCAAGTCGTTTAGACGCTACTCCTGGGGCCCCAAACGGAGAATGACGGGCCTATCATCTGAAAATGGTTCCACGGAGCCTGATGAGAGAGCAGCATTGCTCGGCGACATTGCTCGCAGTAACTCCGGCCTCCGTCCGCGACAGCAGAAGCAGCACTGGTCTCACTGGCCGAGGCGTGTGGCTCATTTGACCTGGTCGACTCTCGTTCGCGATTATGTCAATGTTCTGCTCATTTTCGTGCCACTCGGTATCGTCTCCGGTGCTCTCCATTGGGACAGCACCGTCATTTTCACCTTGAACTTCCTAGCAATCATCCCTCTGGCCTCTCTTCTGAGTTTCGCGACTGAAGAACTGGCAGCCACCATGGGCCAAGCCCTAGGAGGCTTGATGAATGCCACGTTTGGCAATGCTGTGGAGTTGATCGTATGTATATCTCAAACTCTTGTCTAATAAGTTGTTATGACCCGGCGCTGACAAGCATTGCACGAATAGGTCAGTATCATTGCTCTGAAAGACAACCAAATCCGCGTGGTCCAAGCCAGTATGCTTGGTAGCATCCTGTCCAACATTCTGCTCGTTCTCGGCTGCTGCTTCTTCGTCGGTGGTCTCAAGTACTCGCAGCAATCTTTCAATAGCACAGTAGCGTCGACAATGTCATCCCTGATGACGGTTTCGTCTGCTTCGCTGATCATTCCCGCCACCCTTTACGCCTCTTTGAGTGGCTCCAACGATAAGGAGCAAAGACGTGACAACATCCTGATCCTCTCGCACGGAACTGCCATCATTCTTTTGGTTCTCTATGTGATGTACCTCTACTTCCAGCTCAAGTCGCATGCGGAGCTCTTCGAAGCAGCCAACGATGAGCTGAATGATACAGAGAACCAGGGCGGCGAAGTAGAAGAGGCTGAGGAGGAGGAGCACTTGCTCAGTCCGTGGGCGGCCACTGTTGCATTGATTGTCATCACGGTCTTGGTTGCTATCTGCGCCGACTATCTGGTTGGAAGTATTGACAGCATTGTGACGAAGACTGGCATGAGTCGCACATTCATCGGTCTGGTTCTCATCCCCATTGTTGGAAATGCCGCAGAGCATGTGACCGCTGTTGTTGTCGCCTGGAAAGGAAAAATGGATCTTGCCATTGGTGTTGCCATCGGAAGCAGTCTTCAGATCGCTCTGTTTGTCACGCCATTCCTGGTCATTCTTGGATGGATTATGAACGTGGATATGACACTTCATTTCCATATCTTCGAGACCATGGCCTTCTTCATCTCCGGGCTGGTCGTGACATTCTTGATCCAGGACGGAAAGTCGAATTACCTCGAGGGTGGACTGTGCTTGGGAATGTAAGTTGCTCTTATACTGCTATGTTTTCACTCGCCTAGGAGCCTTCACTAACCCGTCACAGGTATCTAATTCTGGCAATTGCCTTCTACATCTACCCAGACGATGTCAACGAAGACGCCCTGTTCAACCACTAATATGTTGTTTAATGGGTTGGGCACTTATTGAGCTGCTGCCTACCAGCATCTCCGCTCACTTTCTCATTTTCTATCTACTTCTTCCTCGTCTCTCCTTAATGTTGTTTAACTCGAGTATGCCGTGTAACAAGCGAGCTAGCTTCCTCGGTTGGGCTTTGTACAGACATGCCCGGATGCTGTTCTGGGAATTTTTCACGTTTTACTATGGGAGGTGCTTTTGTGTTTCATTCAAGCTGCGGGTCAGTGCCACTGTATGCCAGACGGGCTACAATTATGTATTTCAATAGGCCAAGAGCCGAGTTTTCAAAAGTCGCCAATGACTTGTGTCTGTGCTGCAGACCGGAAAACGGGTTAATCAGGAATACTAAAACGCTTTTGCCAGATTTGCAATCATATATCGGACATTTAACTTAAACTCTCATAAGATGCAGATTATCCCGTAGAGATTAGTAGTAGATAAAGCGATAGAAATCGTCACCCCGTCATCATCACTGTGGAGGCATTCCATCATGTCTGCAATCCAAGGAAATTCTTGGCGCGGTGGATGACTCAGCCGCGGTTGTGGAGAGGAAAATCGTTCGCCGGCCTCCAAGGCAAGAGAGCCAGATTCGGGTCGATGTGACTTCCTCACCTGCCATCCTCCTTGACATTGATTGTTCATTGAGGGCCTATATCACACCATGCCGCCGCGTCTCAACCTTTTCACCGCACGGGCGGTCCCCGTTCTTCGTCAGTCCACCAACAGCTCGGCTGCTTCCCGACGCAGTTTTGCGACCATCCTCAACACCAATCGGCCTTGCGCGGCCTCGACTGGCCATGGCTTGAAGTCTGGCCTGTCGGCTTCTGTTCGGACGCAGAGGAGGTGCAACTCCTCGGGCTCTGATGGTCAAGATAGACCCAAGGGCCCGACCGAGGACCCTTTGCCCCATGTTAGCGAAGAGGCCGCGGAGGTCAGCAAGATCATGGATAAGAAGTGCGATGGTACCCCAGCCAGTCCTGAATTGGAACAGGGAACGCCTATTTCTGAGGTGTGTTGATCCATCTGGGACGCCGTGTTGTGGCTGTTGCTGCTGCGGCTGCTTGTTCCGCGGTATCTGGGTCCTGTATATTGACTATTATCTCCGCATAGATCCTGCAACGTGATAAGGAGGCCCTGAAGCATATGCCCAAGGTCATGCAAGACCAGATGAAGCGCCCCTCCGGTAGCCGTTCATTCTCGACGTCCGCTCGCCGCCTGCAGCCAGAACTTCAGGGAAAGGAATTCGATGATGCCTCGGCGTCGGTCGTTGCCAACATGATCTCCCAGGTCAACCAGCAGGCCACCGAATTGCACCCTGGACTTAAGTTCGAAGTGCCCGAGAACCTTCCCAAGACTGAGAACTTCCGCAAGAGATACGAGACGATAGTGGAGCAGTTCACTAAGCTGCTTATGCAAGATGGCAAGCTGAGCAAGGCTCAGAACGTATGTTTACTCTGCAGGGGAACTTTCTTATTTGAGAGGACTTAGACTGACTGGTTTTCTGGATTAGACTATGGCATTCATTCTGGATCACTTGCGCACTGCTCCTCCCCCGAACATCAACCCCCGGCGCCGCTTGCTGCCGGGCCCTCCCGCTCCTCAGCTCCCTCTTAACCCCGTCCTCTATCTCACCTTGATTGTCGACTCTGTCGCGCCTTTGCTCAAGCTCCGTCAACAGAAGGGTATCGTTGGTGGTGGTGTGTCTGTGCAGGTCCCTTCTCCTCTCGCTCTGAGACAGCGCCGGAGAACCGCGATCAAGTGGATCATTGATGCCTCTGACAAGCGTAAGGATAGTCTGTTTGGCCAGCGCGTGGCTAACGAGCTGGTTGCTGTTGCTGAGGGCCGCAGTGGAGTGTGGGAGAAGAGAGAGCAGGTGCACAAGCTTGGTGTGGCTGGCCGTTCTAACCTTGGATTGGTTGCGCGCCGGAGGTAGTGTACTTATTCTAGCTTACTTGCGTGAGGGATGGCGAGAGAGTCCCATTTCTACTGTGATGATATCAGAGGGCGTTCGGCTACATTGTACCTATGATGGTATGCAGTAGGGGAGCTAGAGAGATGGATGGTTGGATGGTGTTGTATATTATCTGAAACCTGTACCTCATTTTCTTTGACTGTTTTGAAAGCATTTGGATTAGAAAATTTACGCATAATTGATTGAAGAGGAGATATCTGACTACTAGTACTTACTACTGCTAGTTTATAGCCTAGCTAAAGTGAGAGTGAGTGATGCGACTAATGAAGTCCTCGACTTTGGCCACGAGCCAATGGCACGGGCGATGACTAACAGCGCTAGTCGCGGCTGGGACCCTCTCCAATTCTGGCCAATTCTGGTCCCCGGAAAGCAGCTTATCTGTAGCTTCACCGATCCGCATTGCCTGCCTCCTCGCGATCTGTAGGATGCACTTCATTTCCTACAGGCATCTTTCCATTGGCGTGTTAAGCGGCATGCTTCATTGACAGCTGGTTCGGGTGCAATCCCTGTTCTAGACGCGTGGGGAAGGAGAGTCTGACGCCGATCGGGTATAGTACTGTACTAACTATTCCTGCTGGCGTCCCGTGCTTCATTATTCGTCCTCCCGATAACGACCAACGCACTGCAGATAACTACCAGGCTAGTATACACGACCATCAACTAGCTAGCGTTAGCGGCACGACCTGAGAACGTGGAACGTCGCCCATTCAACACCCTCGCACAAATACGCTGGACAGTCTCCGGCCGCTGTCTCTGCTGCCCCGCTCTTCCCTGCCTCTTTTTCTTCCTGTCCAACACCGTGTCGTCGAATGCCGGCGATCGAACCTGGGCACGCATCGCTTCTGCGAGGGGTGCCTCTCCCGACGATAACGACGTAACCCCAAGTGGCCAGTCCATCGAACTCGGCCAGTATCCTGACACACCTGCCACAACTGCCCGCCAGTCTCACGCGACTCTTCCTCCTACCCAGCTGACTGACCCGGGGTCTGAATTTCCTCCCTACCATCGTACAGACCACCGGGAAGGTCATCCTCAGAAGTCTACACCGTGGGACAAACCGGTTATCATCAAATATTGGATAGAAGCTCTTCGTCGTCACCCTCACCGCCACCAGAATAGCGGTTCCGCCGACAAGATGAAGTTCTCACATAGCATTCAGTTCAATGCGGTGCCGGACTGGAGTGCTTATTATCTGGCTTACAGCAATCTCAAGAAACTGTACGTCTACCCTCTCTGTCTCTCTCTCTCTCTTGTCCTCCGCCGGGGGAATTTTCTTCCTTTATTGCGAATGTCACATTACACTCCGAGACTGCATGTTACATTGGCGGAAATTCTCTCTGTTGAATGGATCCCTCTAACTGTTGTCCAATGTTCAGGATTTACTCCTTAGAACAGGAAGTGCATCGATCGGCCGGACATGACCATGTAGATGTTGAACAAGCGCCATTGTTAGATGGCGGCAGTCTGAACACTGATGCGATATTTCGTCGGGCTCTGGATGCAGAGTTGGAGAAGATCTGCTCGTTTTATCAATCCAAGGAGGCGGAGATATTTACAGAGGTCGAGGACGTCCTCCGAGATGCCGAGGAATATGCGCACAGGGCCGATACGATGAACGTCGATCCCATGAGTGATGCCATGATCAAGGGTCGCACAGCCAGTTCAAGCTCCAGACAGCGGCCTGGGAGCATTGTTCGTCCGGTGCCATCGAACCAGGAACGGCGTCATAGCGCATTCAGTGAAACACTGGCCGATGATGACGATGACGATGCAGACAGTGACGACGAACCCGCGCATCAGTATCGACCGCAGTCGCATGGCGCTGAGTCTAGCAATCCGGATGGTAGTCGTACGGACGACATGAGGGACTCGGTGCTCTGGGGTGCCGATTCCCGGATTCTGGGCTACAGCGGTCCGTCCGCGCACCGCGGGGGTGCACACGACGAGCACTTTTCAGATCCAATTGTCGTAGATCTCTACAATTCGGGGCTCTCGCTGAAGAAGCGGGCTGTTGCGACTTACGTTTCCATCTGTGGACTCAAGTCGTACATACAGCTTAACAAGACCGGATTCTCCAAGGCGCTGAAGAAGTACGATAAGATCCTTGACCGCAATCTGCGTCGGGAATATATGAATTCCGTCGTGTCTTTAACGTATCCCTTCAAAGACTCTACCATGGAAAAGGTGGATGACAACATTCGCAAAGTCGAAGAGGTCTACGCGAATGTCGTCACCACCGGTAACATTCCCCTCGCCAAACGTGAACTCCGCCTGCACCTCAGGGAACATGTTGTTTGGGAGCGAAACACGGTCTGGAGAGAGATGATTGGTATCGAAAGGAAGGCTCAGGCTGCGAACGTCGGTATTCGCAGGACGCTTCTGGGCGGAGACGAGGATCCTTCCAGAGCTCGACGCCAGGGGGACGAGCAGGAAGTGGTGTCCAAGATGCTCAGGACGCCGTTTGGAGTCATCCGAATTCCACAATGGCTCTGTAGTTTGAGTCTCGTCACCCTTGTTCTCATCCTGCTTGCCTTTGGCATTTTGTTGTCCGTCCCGATAATGGAGAAGCCGGAACAGCAGAATTGTCTGGCCATGCTTGTTTTCGTCAGCTTGCTGTGGGCTACAGAGGTCGGTTCATCCCCTACATCCTTCTTCAATAGCTAACCTTGGAGTCTGTCGCTGCAGGTTATTCCTCTATTCGTCACATCGCTACTCATTCCTTTCCTCGTCGTGATGCTCCGTATCATGTTATCCGACAACAAGCCCCACGAACGCTTAGGCGCGAAGGAAGCCACCGCCGCTGCTTTCAGCGCCATGTGGACGCCAGTCATCATGCTGCTGCTTGGAGGCTTCACCATCGCTGCAGCGCTGTCCAAGTACGATATTGCTCGTCGTATGGCCATGTTCGTCCTGAGTAAAGCCGGGTCCAATCCCAACATCTTGCTGCTCACCAACATGTTTGTGAGCATGTTTCTGAGTATGTGGATCAGCAATGTTGCCTCGCCGGTGCTCTGCTACTCGATCATCCAGCCTCTATTGCGTAATCTGGCGCCCGATTCCAGCTTTGCCAAGTCCCTTGTCCTAGGTATTGCTTTGGCCGCTAACGTGGGCGGTGCCGCGTCGCCAATTGCATCGCCTCAAAACATCATCGCTTTGCAGAATATTTATCCGAGCATGAGCTGGGGGACCTGGTTCTTCATCTCACTGCCAGTGTGCATTCTCTCCATTGTCGCGATCTGGATGCTTCTGGTGCTTACCTTCAAGCCCGGTCGCGAGAGGGCCGTCGCCATCCGTCCCTTGAAAGACAAGTTCACAGGAGTTCAGTGGTTCATCAGTATTGTCACGCTGTCAACCATCGCGTTGTGGTGTGGCAGTCACCAACTCGAGCATATTTTCGGAGACATGGGCGTTATCGCCATTATTCCGATGGTCCTGTTTTTCGGCACGGGTATCCTTAATAAAGAGGATTTCAATAACTTCCTCTGGACGATCATCATTCTGGCCGCTGGTGGTCTTTGCCTCGGAAAAGCCGTCACGTCCTCGGGGCTCCTTCACACCCTTGCGAATGCCATCCGCCTGCGGGTGGAGCATCTGAGTCTTTATGGTGTGCTGCTTGTGTTCTCCGCCCTCATCCTGGTCATTGCCACGTTCATCTCCCACACTGTGGCCGCCTTGATCATGCTCCCGCTTGTGCGACAGATCGGACTCGGCATGGACGACCCGCACCCGAACCTGCTCGTGATGGCGAGCGCATTGATGTGTTCGGTAGCCATGGCTCTGCCTACAAGTGGCTTCCCTAACATGAGTAAGTCGCCCTCCACTAACAATACCAGATAAGTATATATGTACTGACAACTCGCAGCGGCCATCATGACCGAGGTACCCCAGACGGGTCAGCGGTATCTGCAAGTCCGTCATTTCTTCACCCGCGGTATCCCCGCCAGCTTGATGTCCTTTGCCGTGATAGTAACGGTAGGATATGGGTTGATGTACATTGCTGGACTGTGAGCTGTTATTACCTGACATCTTACACTAATTGCTTTGCTTTGCTTTGTTATTGGTTTACCTTATATGTGATGGAACGCGAAAGATAATAGGCCTGATGTGAGCTGATTTAGCCACGCGGCGCAATCTGGTCTGGGCATGCTTATTTAGATGGTGCGTTTTTATGGTGGATGTTGCTTATGGTTATACTGGATGGTGATGGTCCCGATCTACTTTCTTCTTCTCTTTTCGCTTGGCTAGATGATGAACGATAGAAATATACCAGTTTGAAGCTATAGAATTAGGAGATGTAGGCTATAGACTCAATTCATTATCCTGTACTAGTAACTACTGACCATTAAAAAGAGAATGGTAGTATGATAGAAAGTACAGGTCTGTACAGCAAGCACCATTGACACAGAAAGCAGCTCCTGCACCTGCTCATGCATAACACACGAAAAGAAAAGAAAGGAAAGAAAAGAAAGTAAGCAATATCATCATTCATCAATCGCGTTATGAAAATAAAAAGACAACCAACCACAACCAGATCTAGACCGTATCAAGCAACAAGTCACATCATGAACATAAATAACATGACATAACATAGTAACATATGTATGATGAAGAAAACCACAAGTCGGTCAAGTAGTAGTAATAGTTGTAGTAAGACGAAAGGTATCGTATCAAAGCATCATCATCGAAGACAAATAACAAGGAAAGAAAGAGTATAGCAGAACACCACGGTAAGACCACACGAGCGGGATAGTAACTAGTAACTGAACACTTCAAACCAACGAGACTGACTTTTTCCAACAAGAAAATCCCAGTACTCTTACCCCATCTTCAGCACACTCAGTTCCTATCCGCACGAATTAGTCACGTATGTCCCAATATATAAGATGTATGTATGTGTATAGTGTAGTAGTAATAGTATATCGGCTCGCTCGATTTCACGAACTGATGTATATCAGATAAATCATAATAGGGTGGGTTTTATATCAAGTTGCAACCCAGGGGCATGGGCATCAACGGGAAAAGAAGGGAGGGGGAGGAAAAAAGAAAAAGGGGATGGGGGAGAGGGATAAACATACAACAACCCAAGGGTAAGATCACCATGAATCTTAGCCTTCAACTGCACCTCAATATCCAAATTGAGATCAAGTCTCAACCTCAACTGCTCATCCTTGCCTTCCTTTTCATCCCCGCCGCCGCCTCCACCGAGGATCCCGCCTACAGCTTTGCCCGCACTGCCTGTTACTCCGTTCAGTGCGTTGCCTGCTGTGTTTTGGACGAGATCGCCGGCTTGGCCCACGCCGGGGAGGCCGCCCAGGGGTCCGCCGTCCTGGCCTTGTTGTTGCTGTTGGGGACGCTGGCGGCGCTGGCGACGGGGGCGGTCTACTTGTTGGTTGTTGTTGTCCATGTCGGAGTATTCGTCTCTTTGGCGGAGTTTCTGGGGTGGTCGGGAGCGACGTTTACGGTCTTGGTTGTTGGTGGGTTGGGGGGCGCGTTGTTCTGGTTCTGGCTCTGGTTCTGCTTCGGAGTCGGAAGATTGGGGTTCTTGTTTGGGGGGTTTGGTGTCTTCTTCTTCTTTTTCTTCTTGTTTGGGTTGGGGGTCTTGTTCTTCTTCTTCTTCTTGAGGTTCTTGTTTAGGTTGAGGGTCTTCTTCTTTGTCCTCTTCCTTGGGTTTGTCTTCTGTGTCGTTGTTGGTGTTGTTGTCGGTGTTATCCTCAGGCTTCTGCTCTTGTTCTTCCTGATCACCAGTAGGAGGGTTCTCTTGTTGAGGGGAGGAAGGGGTAGAGGTATTGTTCTCTCCTTCTTGGGAAGGGTTATTGGTAGAAGAAGACTCAGGCTGCTTGGACTGATCAGACATGATGAAAGAAAGAGAAAGAGAAGAGGAGGAAAGGGAAATCAACGAGATCTAATACTTCAGCGGCGGTCTGGGGCACGGGGACGTACACTATATAGGGCTCGGCTGGACCGTCCAATGGCCGGGCAATATTTATAGATGCAGGTTGAAACTTACCCGTGGAAATACGCAAGGGAGAGAGAGAGAGTAGCGAGCAGAGTGAAAGTAAAGATGAGGGAGGGGGGCGGAGGCGACGTCAGTCGATGTATGGAAAAGAAAAAGAAAAAAGAAAAAAAATATGGGGGGAAAGGATCAAGCCAGTATGTCATTTGTGCCACTCATCCTCCACCTTGCAGGCAAGATGAATGAATGATGGATGACGATGATGATGATGATGACGTCGCGTGGCTGGAGTCCCTACTACATCTTACTGACTAGTATCTTTTACTTTTAATTTAGTACATCGGAGAATTATTGGAGAGATCGTCGCACTTCGGCCGGGATCGCTAAAGGGCATCGTAATCTTTCTGGGATCATCTTCATCTTCTTTGTCTGTGACTGGGCTGGATCCACTATACGACGTCAGTGCACTGACTGGGTTTAGTTGGTCCACCTGAAAGCCTGTCAGACTTAGGTTTAACTTGGTCCCTCTCTGTTTTTACTGATTTAGTCTACAGTAACTGTGTCTATTAGGTTATTTTCTTTGTCTTCTTCTGCCTTCAAGTTCATGGCAAAGAAATATCCCGGTATATGGCGACTCGGATACAGTTGCCGCGAGACTTTCAAGGGATAACCGTGGATGTTGGCGGGAGGTTTCTTGGATCACACGTTTCGGCCGGCGGCAATGCAGACGAGGGTTCCATGGTCCAAATGTATCACAATCAGGGAATGAGTATCCGAAGTGTCGCGATGGAGGCACGTTATTGATGGTGACACAAGACACAACACCTACAGAGACACAGAGTAGAAAATAGAAAATAGAAAATACAAAGAAAAAGAGGGTCCGGGCAACGTGGACATCGATGACGATCACTGGCTCGACCGTCATCGGCTGACTTGAGGATCTTCTCAGAACACAATGCCGTTGACGATGATGATGATGCAGTCATGGTGAAAGTCTTCAATTTTAATTAAATGAAGGGCCGAGCATCATTGGTGAAGGTGTAGTCGCCCAGCCGCTTCCTCCCTGCGCCCACAACGTCATCCTCCCATCCTCCAGCCCTGCACGTTCATTTCTCCACACCTCCAAACAAACGGCCATACATCATTTTCTGGTTTTCGTTTTCTTTTTGTTCTAGAGTTTAGGTTTTTCCCTTCGTTTCCCTCCGGAGTGTTACTCCCTTTTTCCAATTTTTGCATGTACAATTTAGTACTATTATTCTCTCTGTCTGTCTGTTGTGTCCGCACTCCGGCCGACTGACGAATTGCCCCATCCAGCAATCCTAACGAAGACTGGCCACTACTTACTTCCCTCAGTCTCTTCTTCGCCTCCCGCATTCGGGGATCCCTTTTGTATGTAAACCAAGTCATGCCGCTCTGCCCGCTTTCTGCAAATCTAACAGTCACTTCGGGCTGGTAGGAAATTATATCAATCCCACATCCATTACATCTCTCTCTCACCAGTCACCACAACCCCGCCATCCCATCTTCTGCCCCGTTTACTACTCCATCCCCCACAATCTACTACTAGATCAATATGGCTACCGCTCAGGCTGAGAAACCAGCCACCAAAACCTTTGCTAATGATCCTGATGATGTCTCCGACTACGATTCCGAGGATGACTATTCTGACGATGACACCCAACAAAAGCCTCAACAACAACAGCAACAACAACAACGCCGTCGTCGTCGTCCCCGGCAGCAAGACCCCAACGATGAAGACGATACCTACTATTCCGATGAGTACTCGGATGACTACGATGACTACGACGATGAAGATGATGACTACTACGACGACGAGGAAGAAGAAGTCCAGGCCATGGAACGCTACCAGCCCACCACCATCAGCAGCCGCGACAATGTGCCGGCACAACCGATCGCAAACGGCGGTATGCAAGAAGCGGAAGGCAAAACCGGCGATGACTGGGAGGATCAAGACGGAATGAAATTGAAATTGGAATTGAACTTGGATATTGAAGTCGAATTAAAGGCTCATATCCATGGTGACTTGACGTTGTCGTTGCTGTAAGTACTCCCCTTTTTTCTGCTTCTGATTGATCACATTGATTGCGGCGGCGGGGAATCTGGCCTGCGTGCGGACCAAATGCATGCAATGCAATCAATCAAATCACTTAATCTCGTTCGCTACTAGTACTTGATCGAGATCCGATGGTTGACATGATACCCCTTCTCTTTTCCAGCGCATGATTTCGCCTCTCGCCTCTTGCCTCTTTGCCTCCAGCACCGCTGCATCTCTATCATGGTCATCCGTCTTTTCTCCGTCGCCGAATCCCGAGCGTGTTCGGTTGTCGTCGAATAGAACCAAATCAATCTTCCGGCCGAATAAGTTCAATGGTTCGTTCGATAAATCCCCGGGGATAAGAATGGGTTTCTTTTCTTTTTCTCTTTTCGCCACATTACTGGCGCGTGTGTGGTTGACGGTCGGTCGGTCGGTCGGTCGGGTTCCTGGCGATCGTTGCACTTTTCGTCCATTTCGGCCGGCGCTCGCAAAATCCACTTCATTCCATTCCGTTCCGTTTCCGTTATGACGTTTACGAAAGGATTTTCCTCGGTACTTTTCTTCTTCTCTCAACAATAGCGGTTGTTATTTTGCAATGAATTGCCTTGTATTCATTTTTTCTACATTGCCATTGTTCGGATAGAAGTGGCGACTGCACTTGGGTACTGATGTATGCGATATTTCTACGTATCTATGGTGATGCTGATGCCGATGCTTATTTTGACCCATCTACTCCATATTTCAGTGTCTGTGCGCACTTATACCTTTGTTGGTATGGTTTGCTTGATGTTTATTTGCAGCTATCATAACGAAGGATATACATTCTTTCCGAATATATACTATAATGTTGATTTGTTTATCAGTAGTGCTCTGTGCATTTGTGTGCATAGCAAGTATTTCGGCAACGCCGACCGTAGTATACACTATCACAATAGTCAGAGAATATGCTTATTCGCAAGACACAGCGATAGCCATCAATCTGACGTACGTCAATGCACTAGACTGGAACTACTGCAGAGCAACTGAACTCACTAACATGATACCAAATCACAATATGCCTCGCATACTTCCAATTACATTCAAAATGACCTACCTGATTCAGCCCTACACGAAGTAATCATGACATACTGAACATGTCCATATAAAACTCTAACTTATACGAGTCAGGGAAACTGACGACAAGTAGGCTATCTGTAAAGGCTCTCTTTTATAAGATCCAGATATGCATATGTCGTCGCCACCATACCCTTGCGTAGTGATACGCTGCATGAAAGGAAATGTTCATAGTATTATTGAAATGCTGTGAAACTAGAAGACATGGCTCATGCTGTTTGATATAGGATAACACTGCGTATTCATCAATACAGTACATCACTTCTTGTGGGTATTTGTCGTGGAAGTTCAGATCTGAAGAAAATCTTCCATATGATTAATGAAATATGTTGGGATTTATTTTACTTGATGTGTCTCGTAACAGGTATAGATGCTATCTACTGGTTCTCCAATATCCAAGAGGCACTTGAGTCTCTTGTTGATATGTGTTGGATACATGATATATCCTGAATACCTCATATAGTTTCTATCTCTTGTAAAAGGTTGTGGAGTAGTTCTTTCTAGGTATTCTGGATAGAGGTAAGCCTAAGCATAAGATAGTAGGTGCTCTTACTAGTAAATTATCCCCAAGACTTTCATTACTCAATTGACGCTACCACATTCTGAAAGTCAGATATCAAGACATCCAGTACGTCAGTTTGCCTATTTTTCTTATCAGTGACACCACTGGGTTATCATAGCCAACACATTCCTATCAGAGATTTGGTAGTAAGATATTTGTCTTGCGCAATAGTCGTCAGGACTAATGAAACAACTGTCCAGATTTATACTCGCTGCTATTGTTATGGACTGCCCTGAGTGTCTAGTTGATTGTGGTATACTTCCTACTTAGTTCAAAGATTCAACCCTATAGGGTAGGGGGGATATAGTCTAGCTATATGATATACTATTGAGTTTCTAGGAAATAGTCTCTGCTCCATGTTAGAGCTTGTAGCCTATCTTTAGCTATTCGTGTTGAAGAACATTGGAGTAGCCAGCTAGTTTTTGCTTGGAATAGAGTCTCCACCACTAACAACTTCAATGTCAATATTTAATACGAACAACGATATCATTCGTTACTCTGCAATTATTATGAGTTGAAATCGACTGCAATGCACGATTGGTCGGTTGGTCGTGACAATTAACGCGCTTTCGACCCAGTTGTTAACCTTCTCCAGAGCATACATATGTTTTGATCAGTTAGTGACTACACAGTATGATATTGCATGTCCCTACTTGCATTGAGGCTGTCCAAGACATGGAAATCGCCGTTTTAAGTATGCTGTTCTTGGGGGAACCGGTGGAATTAGTTGTGCCTTGACTCAGGATTCTTAACTGTTTATCAGTATTGCTGGGAGTAATCGCTATACTATAGTGACCAGTTTAGGTAACATCCAGCGTCAACTGGTTGGGAGGACACTATAAAGTTCGGTAGTATACTGAATATTGTGACAGATAATGGCTTGAAGAAGTGCTGGTCCTATCAGTAGCTCTAATTGTCACGTTTAAACTGCAAGAGTCATGATTGACTGCAGTAGTAGGGAAAAAAAAGTGTGCTAGTTCAATAGTTACCAGCAGAAGGAGCAAGGTGCTCAGAATATATAATGAGACTTTTACTCCATGATATAGTAATTCTAGCACTGAGATGACACCAACATTAGCTAGATCCCATATTCAATAAATATACGCAATACAGAACACCAACAATAAAGTTAAAAATCAAAGGAGCAGACAACTTCACGTGTGGCCTCAACGTTGCGGAGTGCCAGTTCCTCGGGAAGGGGTGAGCCCATCATGAAGGTGACGATCCCGAGGTACTCTTGGCGGGATCAAAAAGGAGTCTCGCAAACTGCCACCACTTGATCGTCTAAACCCGCGCACACCAGCAGCCATTTCCTAACTACTCACCATATATCAATCGCCAAATTCCACCCAATACAAGAAAGGAAGCAAGAAGAAAAAAAAAAAAAAAAAAAGGGCAAACAGACAAGAAACAAAAATGGCACCAGATCGCTCCAACATCTCCTTCACCATCACCCACATGAACGCCAACCACCAAGACTCCTTAGCAGCCTATCTCCAAGTTTACTGCCACGTCTCCGCGCGCGAAGCCAAATCCGCCCGCCTGGAGGACATCAGCTTATCGGATCTCGTCATCAGCGCCAATGGCACACGCTACACCGTCCCCATCGACCCAGCAATGGGAAGTTTCTCCGAATCGCGATCCCGCCTGGTAGCCATGCACCAGGAATGTCTTGCGCGACTGGGTCGGTCGGACATTACCATCAAGGAGTATCGGCGGCCAGAGGGGATAGAAATCTTCCTCTTCTTCGTGTTTGCAACGGCATTGGTGGCATTCTCTCGACGCAGTAACTTCCTACCTGGGTCGTTGTTCTACGAAACGGTGGGACTGGGGGCGGTTCCGCCACTGGCGCAACTGTTTTACAAGACACAGCCGTTTGTGCTTACGGTGATGGGCGGGTCGCATGTGGTGGAGGCGAGTTTGCTCACGGTGAAGAGGTTGAGGCGGCATGGAGTGCCGGTGTTGTCGTTGGTGTGGTGCGCTTGGGTGGTGTCGAATTTGATTGAGGGGTATACGGTGTGGATGAGGTTTGATCGGATGGTCAAGGAGGAGGGGGCGAAGAGGGAGCATCGGAAGTAGTCAGATACATTGTATGTAATTCAGAGAAGAACAAACATGTCTGTCTATCTACCGGATTAATGAACCACAACACATTAAGACATATTGAACTACTAGACTAGACTAGTGTCTTGCTCTATTGCGCAGTGGCTTATCGCTTATCGGTTAGTTAGCGGGCATCGACTAGCGGCTTACTCATCATATCACGGGACCACACTAAGCCAATCCCAGACTAGGGTAGTAGGGCAACTTCCACAAGCGAGCCACAGTGCGAAATTCAACGGAAGCCGACGACAAGCACTCAACTCCTTACGACCAACCCAACGACCCTTGCCCGCTGCGTTCCTGGTGAAGGGCTGCAGGATTAGAGGTGAGTTTGTTGCAATTAATCCGTCGTGATTTCGATCCCTCTCGATTTTTCCCGGTGTCGTCGACGCTCGGTGTGCGCGTGCAATCTACGATCGGTCTCGAATTGAAGAATACATTCCGGGGGTATATCGAAGAGGAAGAAGAAAGAGAAAGATTATCAGAGCAGTTGTTTGGTGCAAGGGAAATATTAGCGGCGGCGACGACGACGATTGAAAAGAAAGAACAACTCAAAGAAAGATTTTTTTTTTCTTCGCTTTCTCGTCCATACCCGAATTCGCACACATTTCCAGCATCGAGCATCGCCACACCCACACACAACGCACAATACCAAACAAATCAATCTAAATCGACTCGGTAATCGCACGAACAACCATCGACGCATTGGGACAGATTTCTTCGAAAGAGGGATTGACAATCACCGACAACAGTCTACTACTGCTATTGCTACTACTAGCGAGCAATCCCGCTAATACTTCTGTCATCTACAGTCCCCTCGAACAGCAAACATGGGTATCTCACGCGACTCTCGTCACAAGCGCTCGGCTACCGGCGCGAAGAGGGCCACCTACCGCAAGAAGAGGTATGCATGAGTTCCTACTGTCTCTATTCCCAGTACATCACACTACGAAAAAAGAATACGACTGACGCACGGCAATCCAACAGGGCGTTCGAGAAGGGTCGCCAGCCCTCCAACACCCGTATCGGAACCAAGAGAATCCACCTGGTCCGCACCCGTGGTGGTAACCAGAAGTTCCGTGCCCTTCGTCTCGAATCCGGCAACTTCTCGTGGGGTTCTGAGGGTATCTCCCGCAAGACCCGTGTCATCGTTGTTGCCTACCACCCCTCCAACAACGAGCTCGTCCGCACCAACACCCTGACCAAGTCGGCCGTCGTTCAGATCGATGCTGCTCCTTTCCGTCAATGGTACGAGGCTCACTACGGCCAGCCCATCGGCCGTCGTCGCCAGCAGAAGACCGAGACCACCGAGGAGAAGAAGTCCAACAGCGTTGTGAAGAAGCAGGCTGCTCGCTTTGCTGAGCAGGGCAAGGTCGAGTCTGCTGTTGAGCGTCAGTTCGAGTCCGGTCGTCTGTACGCTGTTGTGTCGTCCCGCCCCGGCCAGAGCGGCCGCGTGGACGGATACATCCTGGAGGGTGAGGAGCTGGCTTTCTACCAGCGTGCTATCCGCAAGTAAAGAAATCCAATACACAAAAGCGAATAGTTCACGTTGTGTGGTTGTTAAGTTAAAAGGGCTGGATGGATCGGAGTTAGCATTTTCCAGAAAATTAGCTCTGAATTGATGGATGAATCAGATGTTCACACTTTCTGTCCTTAGCAGGGATCAATTGTAGTGTACTGTAGTGTACTTCCGTAGTGTAGTTCATACCAACCTAAGTCACTAGCACTACCTTGTTATCCGATGACGAAACCTTCTACCTACCTCTACCTACTAGTTAACTTAGTTAATTAACCCCTCATACCTACTACCTACCATTGATGTAACCACCACACCTTCCATCTATATACTTCCCTCCCTTACCCAATACCCTCCCACCCACCTCACCTTACCTCAACACAACCACCACAATCAACACAATCAACCACCCAACAATGACAACAGTCAAAACCTCAATCCTCCTCCTCAGCGACACCCACACCCTCACCCCCTCCCCACCCACGCACCCCCCCAGCAGCACCCCCTACCGACACCCCCTCCCCGCCACCGACCTCCTCATCCACGCCGGCGACCTCACAAAAGTCGGACACAAGCACGAGCACCTCACGACGCTCTCCTTCCTACAATCCGCCCCCGCACCCCTAAAACTCATCATCCCAGGCAACCACGACATCACCCTCGACGAGCCGTACTACAAGCGTATCGGGCACTACCGCCACCGCTACCGCACCGACCACACAGCGCCGTCCGCCACCGCCGGAAGCGATAACGTCTCCGCGGGGAAACTCACGCCCGGTCAGGGGCTCTCCGATGAGGAGTTACGGGAGATAAAGGAGTTGTATACGGGGCAAGAGGCACAGGATGCAGGGATTAGGTATTTGGAGGAAGGGATGCATGTGTTTCGCTTGGGGAATGGCGCTGTGCTGAGGGTGTATGCCAGTCCGTATACCCCGGAGTTTTGTCAGTGGGGGTTTGCGTATCCGAGGGAGGTTGATAGGTATAATCCTCCGGAGGAGGAGGAGGAGGGTGGGGATGGAGATGGGGGGATAAGGAAGGTGGTGCCGGATTACCCCGGGGTGGATGTGATGATTACGCATGGACCGCCGTATGGGGTGTTGGATCAGGTAGTGCCGAATCATATGAGTGTGGGGTGTGAGCATTTGTATCGGGCTGTGAAGAGGGCGAGGCCGAGATTACATGTGTTTGGACACATTCATGAGGGGTATGGGGCGACGAGGAGGGAGTGGAGTTCGGGGAATGAGAGTGTGATTCAGTGTGATAAGGAGAGGACGTTGGAGGAACGGTGTGCGAGGGTGGATGTTAGTGGGGAAGGGGGCAATGGGTTGAGGGTTGGGGAGGAGACGTTGTTTGTTAATGCGAGTGTGGTGACGGTGCAGTATCATGCTGTTAATGCCCCGTGGGTGGTGGAGATGGATTTGCCGACTGAGTAGGTGCCTTGATGGTACGTGGTCTGTCTATGAGTTCGGTTCCAGTATATAGTTTATTCTTAATGGCTGTCACTTATGTTTGTGACATGGTAGTTACTCAACACTGTTAATATTAATGTTACACTGATGCTGTTCATTGCAATGCAGCTACCTGTACAATCACCGATATGGCATAATAATATACATGTACAGTCCAACAAACGAGATGTCCAACAGAAGGGAGAGAAGTGAAGTAGGTATCTCACTAAAAATGTATATCATGCCTGGATATGTCAAGAAATGAAAGTGCTTTAAAATGTAATAATGTCCAACCAGAGAAGTGAAGTATAATGACTGTGCAACCGGCCGGATTCCACGCTGCAATGCAAGACAATGCCGATGTCGACGCTGAATGAAATAGAATGCAAAAATGATGAATGTCCAGACATTATCAGGAAGAAAAAAAGAAGTCCGCGAGGTATCACTCCTCACGCACGGGCGTCTCCGTCCGGAAATCTAAGCGGCTACCCTTGCGACTGACCCCTTTGAGCAGACTGAACCGCTTGAACACGGAGTCGCGCATGCCGCCGCTCTGGCTGACCGGACTCATCAATTCAGGGCTGCGAACAGAATTGACACTGCTCCGCGTCACCGGTCGGGGGTAGTCGGTGATCGAAGGAATCGTCGACCATCCGCCCTTATGGCTGCTCACGGATGGCCGATCATCCGCAGATGTCCCATTGGTGTGGGAGGTGGTCCGACTCACGCTGTCGTGCGACTTGCCTGCCGTGTCGCGAGAAGCACTTCTTGTCCGTTGCTTCTTCTGGCTCTGGCTCTCTTCAGTCGCGCTGGCGCTTATCGACAATGATGATGTGTGCTTGTGTAGCACATCGCCTAGTCGGCTCCGTCTTTTGTGATGGGTGTCTCGCGACTGAGTAGTCGTTCGGCTGTGGATGGTGGCTGCATCATCCTGGTCGACCTCCCCGTTGACGTGCTCCTCTGTGGCTGTGCCATTGGCCTTGGTATCCGACTGCGGCTTTGGATCTTCCTGCACAGTAGACACCGAATTGCTCGCCGCGTGATTGCCGCGCTTGAAAGGGTTCATGACACTGATCCGGTGACTGACAGACTGCTTGGCAGAGTGCTTGCGACTATGGTTCTTCCGCGAAGAGCGAATCAGTTCCTGCTCGGGACTGAGCGCCCGCGACGCAGGCGGCTTCTGGCGTTCCTTGATGGACTCCGGAGTGCTACGCCGAGGCCACTGAGGCGTCTGTTCAATTTCTGCCGGACGGAGCGAAGAGATTTCCGGTCCGAATGCCTCCTCGAAACGGCGCGTCAACTCGGCTTGCGTAGCCTGATGCGCCGGCCGGTGGTACAAGGCCAGCGCTTGCTTGATAGCCAAGGCATGGTCGATGAGGGCCACTGCCAGTGCATTCTTCATTGGGTCGACCGGCTTCGGTGTCACTAAGCCACCCTCCTCCTCTTCATGCGCATCAGACAAGAAAGGGCGATAAGCAGCAACGCAGTTGGGGGTGGCTGCGTGAAGGTCGAGCAACTGTTCCAAAGCCTCGCTGAGGTTGTTAAAGCCTGTGTCCTCCCCGGAGGCCGCCCGACGCTGCAACATGGACAGCTCATGTGTCTTGCGCCACGTCCGTTCGAGCGCCGTATGCAAAGGCGACAGTGCAACTTCCTTCACCTCAACCACCTCACTTCTGCGGAGGATGTTCGGGAAAGGCTCGGCAGTGGTATAAACCGTCTTCTCAACCCACTGCTCCTTGACATCCACGTCACGAACGTGCTTTCGTAAGGTTGAGCTGAAGTGACAGGGCTCCGACACCAGAAGATGGTCTCGAACGGACTGCGGGATCTTCGATCGTTGGTAGACCGGATGATCCACGTCGCGATGAACACTGACAGGATTGATGTGCAGGTATTGACCCTCGTAATCATGCACTTCTCCGGAAGACACGACCTGCGCAGCCGGGTGCTCTCGCTGCATACGGTCAATGAAAGAGACCATACGCTCCGTCGGTGCACACTCAATGATGAATTGCTTATCACGAAGAGTGGTAGGGAACCCGAGTCCCTTGTATTGCACACGGAAGTACCGCGGGAACTGCTTGCTTTCCTTTGAGATGAGATCGTAAATCTTGGCCATGGAGCCGTGTGCTCGTGAGAGCTTGGCGAAATCCACCACAATGTCTTCGTACTGCTGCGCGAGTTCCTTATAGCACACCAGTGCATGCGCCCAGGCTTTGGCGTCCTCGAAGTGTTGAATAACCGCAAAGTAAAGGGCCTCCTTTCTCTCGAAAGAAGTCTGCTCTGGGAAAGGCGGGTTGAGCAGCTCAGGCAACATCCGCTTCGGATCCCAATCATATAGGTCGGCATGGAATTGAAGGGCCAGGCCGGCCTCTGTGAAGTTTCCGGCTGCAGCCTGCACCTGAGCGAGCTCGTGGACGTAGCGGATGAAGATATCTTCACGACCCATGTCTTTCATGTACTTCATCAACCGAAGAGTGTGTAGGCTCTCGGCCATCGAGCCTCCTTGGGAGGCCACGAAGAGGTCGAGGAGCTCATCCACCGTCGCGATCAGGGCTTTGACCGCATTGGATAGGTCTTCGTCGTAGTCTGCGGAGCTTTCAAAATGATCTGACAGTTCAGCGATAAATAGTTTCTGCACAACACTTTCGCTCATGTTCTTCCTCTTGAAGAGATTATCCAAGCTGGAAATAACCTCCGTTTCGATTATAGAGAGATCCTGGTTCAGACTCCATTCGCTCAGAATCATCGTCCGTAGGATGTCGACGGCCACGTGCCGTAGTCCTTCATGGACACTGAGACAAAGCTCAATTATGGGTGCTACCAGGCCAGGAACATACTGCACCTGATAGCCGCCCAACCGACTCAACCCGTACTGTTCTTTCTCCTCATCAGTGGTTTCCCAGCCGATTGATTCCCAGCTGGAGTGTAGCAAGTCCGCACCCTGTTCCCGGACATCGCCCGCGATCTTCCAGATGGCGCGTCGCTTCTGCTCGGGGTAGGTCTCAAGAGCAAGAGCATCACTCGAGACAACCTTGAGCAAAGTCATGAAGAATGTCTCCCATAGTCTCGTATCGAACGTCTCCGCATCATCCGGGGATGGAAGAAATTTATTGGTCAAGATGGTTGCCAGATACTCCAGACTCTTGACAGTCGCCCGGTGGTTGTAGACATGAACGCTGAACCAGCTTTCAGGATACGCTTCGCAGTTGAGGATCGAAGTGTGTACTTCAAATGCCTGTGTAAGGAAACTGGAGAGCTCTAGGCCCTTCAGCCGGGGCCGCTTGGGGTTGGGTATTGTCGCCGCTCCAGCCAGAACTGCGGACAGCTCCACCAGCGCTTCGTCGAATTTTTGAGAGTGCTTGGAGGATTTAACCTGGAACGGAAATGATTTGCTGAAGAGCAAAGAAAGGTAGGTCGTCTCCTCAACACCGTCGGGGATGATGGAATAGTATGAGGACACAATCTTCGGTACGAACTCGTACAGGTACGGGTCTGGTTGCTTCAACAGCTCCGCCACGATCGCGCAACACAATCGGACCTGGTCGCGGTAGAGGTCCGATACAGAACCTGTCGCACCCCAATAGGGTGCCAACCAGCTGATACAGCTGGACACCAGGCTCTTTCGCTCCGATCCTGAGCCGAATATCTCTAGCCGTGTGTAGTGTTGGATGAGAACCAGCTTATAGAGAATCAGCATGCCCGTGACATCCTTGCATGAGTCGATGAAGCTGAGTGCGATCATGATCGCCTCATCACGACTAAGTACTTTCGAGAGCTCCGGGAGCCAGGTGTGGAAATGCTGAACCACGAGGGTTTTGTTCCCCACCATCGCAGGCGAAAGGTTTTTCATCAGGGCCTCGAGCGACTTGAAAATTGTATGCAAATCCCGGTTGAACGTCGACTGTACTCTAGTGATGCCAATACCTTCCTCTTTCTCTTTCTGCTGCAGACGGGCATTGATGATGAACTTGAGGACATGGCGTCCTACCTTGAACGTTGCACGGAGATTCCGCGACTGCTGAGCATCGGAACTGGCCTGAAGGAGACGTAGATAGCTTCTGACGAGACACGGCGTAGCGAAGGGGAAGTTGAACTGATTATCGGCGTAGTGATCAACTAATGGGCCCAGGTTGAACCGTCGGTCGTGAACAATACCAAGAACCGTCACGAGATCGTTGAAAATCAAGTCCTCGTACTCTTCATTGCCTGCATTTTCCACCAAGATCCCGAAAAGGGAGTCCAAGACGCTGCTGAGCTGCTTCACAATCTCGATCTCCGGGACAAAAAGGACACGTTTAAGGGTATCTAATACTTCGTTCACAGGTCGTTCCCTCCAGTTCAAAAGGCTGAGTATCACCTGATCCTGTGAATATTCCGTGCTGCAGAGATGTGTATCTAATCGCAGGGTAGCCAAAGGACCGGTGATTGCCTCGTCTTTAGCTGACTCATTCTTGCCCAGCGAACTCCATGGTAGAGAGAGATAAGCTCCCTTGCCATTCTCGATATGCGACGTATACTTATCGTAGGCATGCAACAGGAGCGAATGAGGGCCGTCGCGCATAAAGGCTTGGTTGTCCCACAGTGGCATCCAGGCAAGCGCAAAGGGAAACTCGGGCGCATCTGCAATACTCATGATCAAATGCGATCCAGGGATCTGGTCGGTGGGGATGTTGAGACGAATGGTTTGGTTCCAAGGCGCAC
The DNA here is from genome assembly GCF_003184755.1 of Aspergillus piperis CBS 112811. Classification (NCBI taxonomy): domain Eukaryota; kingdom Fungi; phylum Ascomycota; class Eurotiomycetes; order Eurotiales; family Aspergillaceae; genus Aspergillus; species Aspergillus piperis. The sequence continues at coordinate 1,090,258 of NW_020291597.1, read as the reverse complement.
CCCGATCGGCTACTGTGGTGCGCCATGCTGTCTGTGCTGCATGGTTGGACGCGGGGAGAACGCACCGATCAACGCGCGCCCCCGACGATGTGCGGACCTCCAGAGTTAGTTGCAGGTTACGGAGTCCTGTATGCCCTGGAACCGGAACTTGACCAGATTGCGGATGCGAAAGCAGTGCTTCTGGAGGGAACGTCGCGTGGGAGATTGTCACGTAAATATCCGATCGAGGTTTTGTTGGGGCCTGAGAGAAGCCCATCCTCCTCGTCTGAACGACATTGTGCAACGATGTGGGATTTTTCCGGACCAGGCTGTCTGCGTCGGGGTCCACATAGGGGTAGAGGTGGAAATGTAGACGAGCAGCTCGTTGAGAGCGCACATACTTGCCAGTAGGGCTTGGAAGTAATGTGCGGACAACGCCATCGAAACCATCATCCCGTCCCTCTTTATCCTCGCCGTCCTCAGATGGAGACCAGATATTGATCACCTGCTCCGCGTCCTTTTCCTGACGCAGGATCTGAGAAACTTCGAGGAAACCCACTCCTACCGTCCGAAGCTGAGTCGATTCTTTAACCGGCTGGCTGCTAGACTTTTCCTTGGCACTTGTATTACTTCCGGATGACGGAGGCGGAGCTTTACTCGGCTCCTTTCCTTGTTCGGGACTTGTGATACCGCGTGGCTTCGAGGTCCACATCATACTGCGGCGAGTCCTGAGACTCCCCTTGACTGACTGGTTAATCCCGTTTTGCTGCTTGGTACCAGGAGAGCTGTCCCGCGAAATAGACGTCCGCGGCTGGGCGGCGGCGCTGACGACTGATGCAATTTCTGGGGCGCGAACCATGACGACCATGTAGAGTCTAGGGCCATTTGCAGCGCTGTCGCCTATATCCGTGCTGCTCAAGTCGGTGAACAGCGTTTTCAATTTGGCGCTCTGTCCCATACTTGCAAATTTCTCCGGCGAAGGAATGTCCAAAATGTACGTCTCAGAAAGGGGTGTGAGAGCTCCCGTCTCTGACTGCGAGCACAAGTAGACAGCCAAAGTTACCGGCCCGGGCGCATGTCCAGAGACGGCATTGACTTCGAGCATCAAATGATGGAGCGCAGCGGCGTCTGATTGCTGCATGGGACTGCTGTCGAGCATGCTCATTTCGGACTGTAGCCGAGCCAGTTCTACGGCCGAATCCTCCCCGGTGAGCAGGCGCCCTCTTTGCTGAGGATCTCTCACAATGATCTCGCCACCCAGCGCTTTGTTTCCGCGAACGAGTTTCCAGACCACTTCCTGCCGCAGTGCATCCTTCTCTTGTGCGGTGAGCACATTATACAGCAGCTGGCGCCTTGCGAAATCGAGTTCCTCGACAATCTTCGTCATCTCCTCTACCGTAACATACTGGCGGGAGAGCAATAACTGATGTAGATTGGTGGAATGCCATTCGCGTAGGCAGGAAGCAATTTCGTCGACGAGTGGCTCGGAAAGCGAGGTGGGTGTTTCATCGCCAATTTTGAGCATTGGCACAGGCGCGGCCGGTTTGGGTGCGTCGGGGTCTCGAGGGGCCACGTTGATGGGGGCGAGCGGCATCGAATTCGTCCGAAGGAAGTTCTGAGGGGAGCGCGGGCTGGCTGGGCTTCCGCGCCCATCTTCATCCAACCTCTGGATGAAGATCTGAGACGGCTTTCCCTTTTTCGCGATTACGACGTTGGATACTTCCCCGAACGCGTGGTCGTCATCTTGGAAGGAGGCCATGCTATGGCGCACATCTCCCTCCGGAACCGTGAAGGCGACACTCGACCGGTCGCCATTGGTAATTGTCTTCTCTCCATCGCCTAGCACTTCACGGATCTCGACACAATTCCGGGGAAAGATACCAGAGAATACTCTCGCCTCAAGGGTTTGACCCTTGGAGCTCGTCAAGCCCGCCAACAAGGATGGCGGCGCGACGAGGTACCCACGACACCATTCCCCATTGGCGCCACCTTGTTCAATTATATACAGCTCATCACCAAGCTCCAAAGGCAGATCGGCCGGGGTAGTCGGCTGAAATGGGTAGATAGCGACAGCGAAAGCGATTCGAGGCAGAGGCCGCCAGGGCATATCTGCGATCGAGGCGGCACTCCAGAGCACACCCCGCCGCGGCGTTCGTCACAATGGGCGTTCCGAGGAATGAAGGAGTACCGATGAAGCGGGGCCGAAGGGGGGAGGGGTTCAGATCTGACAGTTCCTTCTGTTGATTGATTGAGGGGCGCTACATGCAGGTATGGTATGAGAAGAAAGAGAGGAATGTAGACGGGGTTTTCGAGAAGCGGAAGCGCGAATTCGAGGTATCCCTTGCGGAATTGATGTCTTGCTAATTGGAACAAAGAAGGGATATGGAGCGACAACTAGATGGCTATCACCAAATGTGCGGTTAGCGAGAGATAGATTCCAGTAAGCGAAACGTAGGCGTGCTTTGTTGGCGTGTCAAAGTTAGAGAGAGGGTCATGATAAGCGGAGGAGCAAAAGCCATCCAGGAGCGGGTGTCGCAAAGGGTCTCAGTGACCGGAACACCGCTGCAATTGGGGCCAGCGGATTCTTTAGTGAAGGTACTAGTGACCGTAGCTAAAGTAAGAACCGTGACGAGGAGAGCACCAGTAAATTGATTCCCTCCAGCTTCAGGCCTCCGACAATTTTGGTGGCAGGCCCCCTAGCAGTGGAATGCGAGTGGAGCCGAGGGAGTTGTTCACTTGGCAGGAACTGTGGAGAAGGCACACAGATGAAACGAAGGGAGGGGGGTTTAAAGGAGGAGGGGGGAGGAAGAGGAGGGAGCTTACCCAAAGCTAAAAGGGAATGTAGGAGAGGGAGGGTAGAAGGGAAGGGGGGGGGGGGGAAAGAGGAGAGATGAAATTGAATGCGTGGGAGAAGAGGGACGATAGTAAGAGCCACAGAAAAGAAGGAGAAGGGGAGAGGAGGAAGAAGAAGACTGATGATCACAGAGCCGATGATGGGATGCTTTCCATTGAGCAGGAGAGCCTGAGGATCGGGGCGGGAGGCGGAGAGGGAGGCAGCCTGAGGCTAGAACATTGCTTCAAGGGTAACTCGACTAGCGATTCCCCGAGCAGGTTGATTAACTTTAATTGATCGTTATATTGGCCTCGTCATTACTGATCTCATGCTTCCCAACCATCGGTAGGTCCAGAGAATATTGAAATTGAGCTTGTCTGATGCTAACTACTGTATATTCCACATATCCCGCGCCCTCCTTTTGGGGGTTGTGTCCAACGTTGCTAAGTTGTGCCTGGTCCATCCAGCAAACGGATCTGGCACACTATTCCAACTCATCCATGGGTCCATTTCCGACCGATCGAGCGCAAGCCAGTGAAAGTGGAGAGGAGGCTGCGTGTATCCAGGTTTCACCAGCACGTTTCCTTCCCTCGAATTTATTTTATTATATTATATTATTTTTTTCCCCTAAGAACGTCCATCCCGTCAGAGGAAGAGCAAAAGCAAGGGGAAACAATCCGCCCTTCCTTCCACCATTTGGGGTCCGTGAACTTTCCAATAGCTGTGGGATATACTTAGACTAGATTGTAGTAGGTAAGACTTATACTTGGGACCTGTCTATGTGTCCAGACCGGCCCCGACCGTCAATAGATGGTTGTCTTAATCCTTCTCTTATTATCTATCTTATATTTAGATGATCAACTCGCTGATTACTTGTTACAAAGTAGATACTAGTTAGTTAGTTAGGCACGGAGCCAGGCTGACATGTTAATACATCCAGCACAGACCCAGCGCGTGGCCCCCCCTGAATCCAGGGCTATAAAACCCAACCAAACTAAGTGAGTAGAGTACTAAGTAGATACTAAAAAAGGTTTGAGATGGAGTCGGAGCATCTGCCCGCTGACTGGTCTATCCGGCTGGGCCGCTAAATTGGTCTCCCTCGCTTTTCTTTTTTGAGAGGCGTTTCTCTGTCCCTCTTGGGTGATGATCTGCCGGTTGCCAGTATCGGTTCCTTCATCGTTCATCATTACTCTCTACAATGATGTAGAGTAGACTAGCTAGCTAACGTTACTCCACGCTCCGGTTATCCCCCAATACTATAGATGCCAATCTTATGGACCATCCCTTCATATGCAATGGAGTTCTCTTTCCATTCTATCGCCTCACTTGAGATTCGGTACAGCGCCCGCGCTGGATCGAAATCTTCCTAACGCTGCTTCCCGTTCCTCTCTCAGCGTCGTTTACTCTTTCGTCCCACCAGAGCAAATGCAGTGCGACCTTAGCAGTCAGGTTACCAATTACCTTCCTCCCCTTCATTGATCACGGGCTATAGATACATCAACTGGTATAGGTACTTAAGACAGAAAGCAAGAAGTGAAGAACACAGGAAAAAAAAATGCAAATATCCAACCCATGCGCCCGTCTTATGATGCGCAAAAAGAACAAAAGTCCTATCATATCCACTTCATCCAGACAACCTTGCCTTTGATAGGCGGTCGTCATGACGCGGGGATAGACCCTGGAAGGGACTCTGGCCACACGAGTCAGACAAGGAAAGAGACACCGCTCTTCACCTCTGGAACATGGCAATGGCGTCCTCCTTGCGCCATTCGAGCTCCAACTGGCCTTCGTACACCGCATCAACAACGCGCCGGGTCCGATCGTACGCTTTCCCATACCGACCCTCGCACTCCCGGAGTACCTTCAACACCAAGCTCCGACTCAGGCCGGGGTCGTCCGCGTCACCGAAATGCTTCTCGACCCGCTTCTTCAACATTTCAATCCCTCGCCGAATTTCCTTGGCATCGTATGTCGCCAACACCTTCTTCGCCACCGATCGGGAGTGGCTAGGTCGGCTGGCAATATCGGCGGGGTTGATGCCCGTCGCCACTAGATTCTCCACTGACTCAATAAACTCTAGCAGCTTGCCCAGTGGTCGGTGAATGATGGAGTCGAGGTAGAGTTTCATATGCTCCTGCATGTCTTGGTGCGCCCGATCGCGCCACCGCTCCAGGACGGGGAGGCTCCGGACATCGACCTCCTCGATGTAGTGGTTCATGTTCTCAATGAGGAGAATGTGGTAATTTAAGATTTCCTTATCTTCCGGGTCTCCCGAAGTCGCAGCCGCTCCCGTGGGTTGGCCCGGCGCCTCCTTGGCGATGAACTTGAGAGATTCCCACATGGCGCGGTTGATGCGATCGTAGGCTTCGTTTACGTTGACCCGGATGTCGTAGAACTCTTGCGAAAGCATGTTCTCCACGGCCGTGGAGAAGTGGGGGAAGACACGCATAAATGAGATCACTCCTTTGCGCTTGTTGACCTTGACCTTGGTCTCCTCGATGCCTCGAATCTGCTCGTCGACAAATCGATTAAAGAGGCCAAGCAACCGGGAATGGAGTTTTTGAAGAGAGTGGATAATAAAGTCCTGGTTGGTGTCATCAAACTCGGAGATAGCCTTCTCTATGGCCAGCAATATTCCAATTCCTTGTCTACATGATAAAGTCAGTCTGTAGTCTTTTGACATGCGCACAGGAGTTAACTTACAGTGGGTCAGCTCTGATGGCCCAGTCCACAAGGTTTTGCATATCAGTCGGCCAGAACGCGAAAAGTTCGTCCATGATCTGCTCAACTTTCTTGGCCATCGCTCGGTCGGGATCGTGCAGCTGTTTGGAGCCGAAACTGGGTATCCTGCGCTCATCCGGAGCGCCTGACATAACCAGGTCTGGAAAGTCGACCGTTGAAAGCGAGTTGAGATGGAAGAAGTAGACGATAAAATTCTGCTCTTCCGAGATCATATGCAGGGTCTCTTGAAGCGTCCCCCCGAAAGCTTCGAATGGCTCCAGCTTGCCATGTTGCTTTTCTCCTGAGGGAAGCCTGAGACCTGCTGCAGCTCTAATGGTCTTGCCTCGTCGCACTGTGAGTTTGCGCGCCGCCATGGTGATTCCTTCAGACTCCTTCTCCTTCTCTTGGTGAGTAAAGAGGAGTTCCTGCTCCTCTCCACTAGGCTTCCTCGCCGCCTTCTTCCAAGCCAGGTTGTTGTCTCGGAAATCATTTTGGTAAGGGTGTTTGGCCTGCTGTTCATACAGGTTGATGAGCGCGTGCCACTCCCCGGAACTAACTTCCCGAGCGAAGAGGATCACAGCATGGTACTGCCACAATTCACGACGGCAGAAGCCACGGGCTTCGCTGTCGAGCTTCAGGGGGTCCTTTTGACCATTGGCAGCCGCATCAATCCTCTTTTGTTCCGCAACCTTGTATGCAATAGCCATGAATTGCTTCAGTCGTTGCAAGAATACACGAGCATGTGTGCGATACTCTTCCTTCTTTTCTTTGATCGCACGCATTTGGCCGATTTCTGTGTCGGCATACACGCCCAGGCTGCCATGGTCTCCAGCCGCATCGGCAAGCCGCCTCTTGTTATGCCAGATGTCAGAATCAATCATCAACATCGCTTTGTACAACGTAGATAGGGCAAGTTCGGTATCTCGGAGGCCATCGGGATTGCTCAATGACGACTCCTTCAAGGCACGAACGTCGTCTGAGGAAATGGAAAGAGTCTTGAGTAGGTTTTGTAGCTCGTTCTGAAGCAATTTTTGATTGGCTGTTTGCACCTGTAGACCCTGGGATTGCGTTTCGATATAAGCCACGTCATCGTTGAGAGTCTGTTACCTCCGTTAGCATACAACCGAAGTGGCCGAGGCGATGGAATAGGGCCAGCAAAGGCCTGCAAACTTACGTTGAGCTCATGGGAATACAAGGTAAGGAGATTGTCCAGCTCTTCACACTCCACGATCGTCTTGTCGATGAGTTTTGCAAGTTGATCGATCTTGCCCTCCTGCTGTTCGAGGTTACCAAGCCAGCTGGTAGCCTCTACACGGCCAATCTCTCGGCGGATGTCTGCCTCCAAATCTTCAATCTTCTTTTCGTCTCCCAGTCGTCCGTTCCAGCCTAGGTCAGTCAAGATATCGTCAAAGTCAATTCCACGCCCTTCAAGAACACTAGGGTTGAGTCCGAGCGCTTGACAGTACTTGATCGTGTTATCCTCATGACGTCTGCGGCGACGATCATGGGGCGAAGGAGACACGGATCTCGATCTTTCTGTATCAACTTTCACAGAAGCTCTTGATGTATCTCTTGGCTCTGCGAGTACCTCAGTCGAACCGACCGTAGGTTCTTCGGGCGCAGGTTGGGTCACTTCAACTGCGGGTGGCTCCATCCTGGGGGGTTCGGCAGGAGGCTGCACAGCTGGCGCTGCTGGCGGTGCCAGTGGCGCTGGCGGTTGCACCTCCTTCTCAGGGGATGAAGATACAACTGGGGGAGTCTCTGCTTCCGGTGTCGCAGGAGAAGTCACCGTATTCTCGCTGTTAGTCCGAAGCAAGAACGGAGCAGGCACCACGCTGGTGATCCCATCCGGCTCATCAGCGGCAGCCTTCTGCTTTTTCGCAGCTGCTAGAAGTCTCTCACCAGCACCACCAGGCCTCGGCTTGAAGGCCCCATGAGCCGTGGCAGCTTTGCGGAATGCGCTTGCAACATCTTTAGTCTGCTTCTTCTTGATCATCGGGCCAAGCCCAGGACGGTGTGCATCGGGATCATTTTCTTCCACAGGCTCAGTGGCCTCCAGATCACTAGGAGGCGGTGGTACTGCAGCTGCAGCAGTCTCTGCTATCGGCTGAATCGGCTCTGGATCCTTTGTCAAAACTGGCAGTGTCGGAGCTGTGGGCACCGGCGCCTCAGCAGACTCGACGGCGGGTGGGGGTTTGCTAAATCCTGAAGAGCCTGGCGTGAGTGCTGCTGGGACCTCGACGGCGGGGGTATTGATGGGGTTGCTCGGGGGCTCAGGCTCCTGTCGCTCTGCTCGTGCGGGCGAGCCAATGGGCTTTTCGGCTGCTTCCCTCAAGGGCGATCTGGGACCCACGCTACTACCCGGACTATGCATGAAGGTGAGCTTTTCTCCAGAAACCGACCCAGGTGTAGTAGGACGAAGACCGTCTGTACTGCGGCTGGGATGTAGATCCTGGGTACGAAGCGTAGGTCTGGACTCAGGACCTCTCCGCCCGTCGCGTGAGGATGGTGGTCGGGAGTCAGGGAGGGGACTCCCCGACCTGGCGTCTTCAAAATTGCCATTGGACCGTTCCCGCTGACCGGCAACAGGAGCGGCCTGCAAACTAGAGGGATAGTCCCTATTTCTCGGCTCCGGGGGAGATATTATGGGCACCTTGGGTACTCTGGAATCCGCGGCAAGACGTTCGGCTGCACGAGGAGGTGGCTGTTCGCGCTGGTCAGGAGGCATTGGCGGGGCGTGTTGGGGTGGGCTAAACGGAGGAGTGCCGCTTTTACCAGACTGGCCAGTAGACGGTCTCCCCATCTGATCACGACTTCTTTGCCCTCGTAGGGCATGTTCCTCAGATGGTGGTGGCGGTGGTCGTCGTGGTCCATCGCGACTGGGCGCACGGCTAGAATACGGTGACTGAGGCCGGCTGCCTTGTGAAGAGGGAGGTCGCGGGGGAGGCAGGGTCACTTCGGGACGCGGAGGACCAGGAGGGGGGCCTTTAGGAGCTGGCGGACCTGCAGCTGATGCGCCAGCAAGCAGCTGTCGTTCACGCTCATCGAAGCCGATCAGGGTCGGTACCTTGCCGCCAGTGTATTTTCTGTAGATCTTAACGAGGCTGCCTATGAAAAAATCCTTCTCTTTGGAGGTCCGTGCATGCCAATAGTAAGGCTTTCCAACAGTGACGATGAATCCAACATTGGCAGCCCACTGCTTGTGTTGTTGTTCTAACGGCGTGCTCGGGACCAAGGCGTTGTAAGACTGGATGGAGGAGAGATCATCCAACATCCATGTTTTGCCGATAGAGAACGAGCCATCATTGTTCTCGCGCGCCTTGTGCATGCGCACTCTTCCTGACCGTCTCACAGCGACAATGATCACACGAGGTTTCTTGTTCTCGGGCGGCGAATTGGGTGGAGCGGGGGTGGACGGATATGCCGCATCTTCCAAAATGCGGACATGTGTTATGTAGGACTCGACCACTAGAAGGAAGGAAGAAGGGAAATAAGTCAACCGGACACCTTTTTAGGAGAGGAGAGGAGCGTGAGAGAAATGTTCATACACGAGCCATCGCTGTCTTTCTTGCCAAAACAGCTATGAATGATCCGCCGCTTCTCATCCTCGAATTTCTCGGCCCTCGACATCGAGGCATCCCCGGGGCCGGCGTTACCGCCATTGCGACTATCACCAGCTCGACGAGGGTCTCTTTGAGGGGGCATCTCGCCGGGCGGGGGACCCCGCATGCGGTCACGACTACTCATGGTTGCTAATCGATCTCCGAAAGCCTGGATCACTCAGGAGGTGTTCGGAGATCAAGTGGACATGGTCGGGAAGACGGGGGCAGGGATCACACGGGGCGCGCGCCGTGGGCAAGGACTGGGATGGTCAGTCAATCGATAGGCTCCAACGAGCAAGATCGTGATTCATTCAAAAAGCAAGTCGATTGGTAGAAGGCGACGCCATACACGATTTGGCGCAGAACCGAGTTCCAAAACCGACGGAAGGTGGTGGAGGAGGAGGGAGCCAGAGAGGTGGGATTAGGTCATTCCTTAGCCACTAAGCTACCGTTAACTTGGGAGGGTGTGAGAGCATGGGCTGGCGGCTGCGGATACGGCACGGAACTTAGTCTCGGCGGAGGTGGCAGTGGTTACGATGCAATTGTAGACATACACTCCTCACTAGGGTCGATGATGCGAAAAAAGGTGGGCTAGCTGTATGTTAGAATTATTAACTGTAGTCCTGCAATTAGTAGAGTTACAGGGATTCCTCCTGAGTAGATCCCCTATATGCTATCCGACATCTTTCAAGCTCGTACAACATAATTATGTAAGCACATAGAGGCGTTTGCATTAACCGGGCACGATCCACTCCGGTTGCCTGTGCATAAGCAACTGTCTAACTGTCATGCAGGATGGCCGAGTCCAATTTTGGATCCAGTTTAACCTCACCTCTCGTCTCAAGGAATCACTTGGGGGGATTAGCCAGCTGCAGTACTCCCTCTAAATGCTTCATATATAGGTACCTTACATACTAATGTCTAAACTTGCGAACGATAGGCTGAGTCGGTTTATTGGAACCTTGGGCTTACTATATACTAGTACTAACTTGTGCAACTAAGAGAGAGAGACCAAAATGTCAGCTCCTATTGATGGTAGCAAGCACAGGAGATCACATATCACTTCAATTCTGCTATATAAATTGACTCTCTAAACAACAAGCTGGTATTATACAGTCTCACTTATACAGCTCATTTATGCTATTTCACTCATCAGGCACTCGTGCCATCCCATTCTGTCTGTCATGAGGAAATTCGATTTCCTGTGGTAGAGCAACAATGTTGATTGTCAGCGAGCTTAATCCACTACATGAACGGGGAAGGAACAATGGAATACATACCGGCCCGATGAACGTCCTCCTCTTTCCTCCCCACCATCCAAGAACAATCAGAGCAACAAACCCTGCGAGTGCTACGCTCACATAATTCATGTCGTGTACCGTGGTCGGTAATCGGAGAGGAAGACAAAAGAATACCAATATGACTGCCACCCAGAGAACAGCAACCGCATTGCAGAAGGGTCCAATATACTTTCCCAATGCGAAAGCTCTTCTCGGAAGCACGGCTTCACGTCCACGAAGCAGCACAATTCCTTGCGGGATAACATAGCAAATGTTAAGTGCAATAATGACGATCGATATAAGGCCGTTGAATGCTGATGCTGAGCCAATGTATATCAGCCCGTATAGGGAGATGAAGACACAACAACCCAGTGTGGCGTTTAGCGGCATCTCGTTCGTGACCACCATGAAGAATGACGAACAAGGAAGACCGCCGGCTCGGGCGAACGTGTATGCAAGTCGTCCCGCTGTCAGTATACAAGAAAATTCGGCTGCGCAATAGAAGAATATAACCCATGCAGTGAAAAGTGCGGCCACAGGTGAACTGGATGTTGCTTGTAAGTATGCCGTATAGATGGGTATTGAAGAAGACGCAACGGCATTAAGATCGGTTGTGCAGAAAAGAATGGTTATTGAGTATGGAATACAGGTTACCATGCCAGTCAGCACGGTAGACATCATCGCCCAGGGGATATTGCGACCTGGCTCTGGGACTTCCTTTTTGATGACAAACCGTTAACAGCGAGCTGAAAAACGCAGCCATATGGCAGCAGAAAAACTCACATCGGCTATATGGGTAATGCTATCAACCGTTATGTATGCGTACATGCAAGTCCCAGCGCCTATCATGAAGGCTGTCCCGTCACTCCAACCTGTATGATTTTCATAGGCAAAGAACACAGTGTGTGCGGACTGTTTGTGATCTTGCATCGCTAACACCGTTATGAAACTGGCGCTGAAGGTGAGCAAGCTGAAGGTGAGGATAGAGTCCTCTATCAAGGGAAGAACACGAGGCAGAAAACACACAACCATAGTTGAGAGGAGAACGATCAGAAGATAGATGAGATAGATTCGCCAGGCAGATTCTGTGAAGCTCGGATGGTGGACAGTCACCAGACCACTGATCAATTGTGCTTCTCAACAGATTATTCACAGATCATACCTAGAAGAATTCATGTGAGAGAAGGAGGAACGACTCACCACAGACTATTCCGTTGGATGTAGACACCGTGCACCAGGAAATCATAGTCAACCAGCCAACAACGAAGGAAACCGCGGCACGGTGCTTGGGCGCCGCAGCCATGAAAGCAAAATGGAATGGCCCTCCGCTAGTGGGAAATGCAGACGCCAACTCTGCAAGGCCAGCAGCTATTGGCGGACAGGATATCAATGCCGTTTTCATGAGTGAGTAGGGCGTGCTTACTTATAAAACAACAAGCTATCGAAGCAACAACAAGGCCAAAGAAAGCTGTTGGGCTCCCTCCCATCACCAGGGGTATCGATAGGATACCCGCGTAACCAGCCCATGAGTTGGTAATGCTGTATCCCAAGGCCAATGTCGACAAGAATGAGAATTGACGAGGAAGCTCGGCACGGGCAGTGCTAGGGCTCTCGATATCAGACATCCCGGCAGCTGCGTTCTGAATCCAATGGAGAGGAATCAGCAAAGACATCTTTCATGCCATGATATAGGCAGAATCTAAGGAACACCACATGACTAAATAGATCGTAAGTATACATATAAGGTTCAATTTAAGTTAGAGTAACGACTAATTACAGGTAATGCACTGACCCGTGGTACGCAACCTGTACTGCAGAAAGTTGTCCACCCGCCAACGCACAAGACGAAGGTTAGTATAATCAAAGCATCAAATCTGCCCGCACATCGCAGTAAACTTCTGTGAACATAATGTGGCAGTGATTGACGTGCTTAATGTATTACGTTTGGGTTCGTTGGACGGACAGGCCTGCGTATTTCCCTATTCCCCTACCGGAAATTGTAAACTGTAAACTGTAAACAGACTAAAGATAAGCCTCCACGGTTCTTTATAACACGGAGTTCCTAGAGATTTTGGTCACTGTCTTCACGCGGGAATAGAAAATCTCCGAAGTTGCACCTCGGAGCTTACCATCTAGGGCACGTGCACTGTGTGGTGAGATTTACTTCGCAATGTCGCACATTACCTCGTCGATTTATCCTATTATTGATCCAACAAACGATAAAGGCAAGATACAGGGAATAGTTATCTGGGGTGATAATAGTAAATGCATCGACACTGAGATCCAAGAAGCGAGTATCAGGTTACAACCCTCACACCAAGAGTGAAAGTAGAAGACAAACCAAACCAAACCCAACACACATTTAGACTAATCCGTCAACGAGAACCGCGCGACTTCTTCTTCCGTAGAGGCCACATTCCTTACAGTCCAATCCCACAAGTCATCCTGCTTGCTCACATCATAACTCTCCTCACTCGAGCGGATCTGCTCCCTCCCCTCATAATAAACCCCACTACTCAACAAAGCCTCCTTACTACTGGCTAACCAAGCCAACGTAGCCCCCGACACCTGTGGCAACTTGATATTCGGTGTTCCCAGCAACACACGCAGAAGCGGAATAACGCGAGGGAGAATCACATGCCAGAGAAAGCGCACGACTGGGTTCGCTTCACGGACCAGCCCAGTCCCAGGCATGAGACCAGGATCAAACGCAACGACGGTGCACGACTTAAGCCTTGCATCTTTCGACTCATTGAGACGCCGATGCAGCGCGTACACCCAAAGAACGTTTGCAAGCTTGCTGGTTGAGTAACGCTGGCGGCCGGGATTCTGGGCTGTGATTTGGGTCGGGTGAGCGAGCTCCTCCGCACTGGTGTACTTTGCGTCAGGGAGGCCGGTATTTTGTGCGGGATCGTGTGTGCCGCTGGAGGTAACTACTATCCTTGCTGCGTGGGCGAGGTGGGGGACCAGCAGGGAGAATAATAGGGCGTGGCCGATGTGGTTGATCGCAAAGGTTTTTTCGTATCCATTTACTGTGTATTCGACGGGTCCGGGGAATTGTAGACCTGCGTTGAGGAGGAGGTACTGGATGGGTGGGTATTTGTTGGTTTCCCATTGTTGGACGAAGGATCGGATCTGGGATAGGTCGGAGAGGTCGAGTCGGAGGTAGTTGACGTTGTTTTGGCCTAGAATTTTGTTTATAGAGCCGGCGGCATCTTGGGAGTTGGATCGAGATGCGATTATTACTTGATAGTTGGGGAACTGGCGCGCGAGTTCTAGGGTGCAGTAGTAGCCTAGACCGGCGGTACCTCCGGTAATGAGGATGCTGCGAGAATAGGACATGTTTGTGAATAGGAGGGCTGGGTTTGGTGTCTTTGTCTGAGGCGGGCTGGTGCCATATTTATGCCCCAATATCTCGGTGTTAGGAACGGAGATATGTGATCCATGCTGTGAGAACTATGGCCCTTCTAGGGTTGGATGAGGCAGCAATGTTCCGCTTCGGGAATAGCGGGAACGGCACCGTCGATATCTCGAGGCGCCAGTCTGGACCGGCCAGTCATCTATAAGAAGGCCATGAATGAAAGGATCAGGGGAAAATCGTCGCTGCCGTTCCATGCTAGTTTCTCGTGACAGCTGTGGCCGAGATGGGCTTGGATGCGAACATTGTATCTCCGTCTCAGCCGGATGACCCTGACCCGTCCCAGCTGCTGCACTATCTTCCGGATTACGAGGTTGTCATTTGCAGTACCTGCCGATATGCCGTCCAGCCTCATGGGATCTTGCGTCATCTGAAAGAGATTCATCGAATCCTCCGTGGCCGCCGGCGGAAGTATTCTCATTACGTTGCCAGCTTGTGCCTTAGAGAGCCAAACGACGTCGTACCTCCCAGTGGTGCTGATCAGTTTCCGGTCCCATACCTACCGGTTGAGCCCGGTCTTCGATGCCAGGCAGCTGGTTGCATGTATCTATGTGCTTCTAACAAGCGCATGCAGTCCCACTGGAGGACTGTCCATGGACGAAAGGGCGATTGCACCACAGACTGGCGTCCGGTTCCCCTACAGACTTTCTTCCGCGGCAATCACTTACGGTATTTCACTTCTGTTGGAGCAAAGCCACATAATGATTTGCCATCCTCTGTGTTCGGTCCACTCACAGCAGGGCTTTCAGGAGGCCGGCTCCATGCAGGCTTGGATTCCATGGACTCTGCTCTTCTGGACCACTACCTCCGACACACATACCATAGTTTCACCACCAACGAAGAAACTGATAAGATATGGCGCTCGGTTGTCCCGGGTCTAGCACACCAGAATGTATTCCTTCTGCATGGCCTGCTAGCCTGCACAAGCTTGCACAGAGCACACATGAGCTCTGGGCATGCGAACCAGGAAAAGGCATTTCTTCTAAGAGCGTATCACCATCAAGGCATTGCTCTCCCGCATTTTCGGCACGCTATTGAGCATCCTACGGCGGATAATTGCCATGCCATCTTGGCATTTGCATATCTGCTAGTGGTATACTCTTTTGCCGCGGATCAACCTGGGTGCTCAGACTCAAACTTGAGCGAGGACTCGTTGCTTCTAGTGGATCGGAATAGTGGCGAAGGCACCGAGCCTGATAGCATTCTTTGCAACTGGCTATACTTTCTCCGCGCTGGTTGCTCTATGCTGTGTGAGGTATGGGAGCAGTTGAACGAAGGCCCCGTCAGAGCACTTTCGGAGGCCTGGGACATTGATTTTGGTTACGACCCAGAACCCTCATATTTGACACTTCTCCTGTCAGTGATCCCAAATAAGGCAACCGCCACACAAAGCACTGGCGATACAAATGAGACGACTCTCGTTTGGCCCGAAGATGTGACGGCCATTTATCAAGAGGCTGCCATTGTTTTGTGCCGATCATTTGCGTACGTGCGTGCCCACCGCGGACTACTTACTACCTGGGACGTTCTCCGCATATGGCCCATGGAAGTGTCGCTAGAATACATGGCTCTTCTCCATCAACGGCACCCTGGTGCACTTATATTGCTAGCGTACTATTGTGTTCTGTTGAAGCAGATGGAGAGGCACTGGTACTTCGAAGGGCGCGGGGCAATGCTAATTCGCGCCATTCAAAGACATTTGAAGCCGGAGTGGCATATATTTATCCGGGAGCCATTGCATATGGTTGTAGGAGTGCCTGATGATGGCCATCTTTTTGACAAGATTTAGCTATCTCTACAGGCAGTTCGGGGAGCATTCCGTGTCGGACAACGTAGTAGTTTCGGTATTGTTTCCACCAGCGGATTATACCGTTCACAGGATGAGCCGCTGAGGAGCGATATGGAAGGTTAGCACATCAGGATTTACCCTCTCGGCGAGTCAATACATCGATTTGACTTTGACTTCACTATCAATGAGTATACCTGAGAGAATCATTCCAGCCTTTGGTCCAGATTCTCTAGTCCCTGGCACGTGACCCTATTGTCTCACGGAACCATAATCACGTGAGCCCACGTAAAAAGTCAGCCGAGCAATCACAGACCGCGCCAGACTGACCGCCTTTGATTGTCTTTCTGCTGTTTTTTCCTTTTTTTTTCTGCCTCGCCGATAAAGGGAAACTTGAAAACATCCAAGTCAATCTTTTCAAATCCACAGTTTGCAGCGTTTGTGCCAAACAGTCATCATGGCCGGTCAGAAATCCAAGCAGGCTAAGCCCGCCAAGGTGTCCAAGAGCAAGGAGACTGTAAGGCAAACCGACTACGTTTACTGTGTATAGATAGGCAATACTGATCAGTCATGAATCAACCAGCCTGCTCCTCCCGCTCAACTCGTCGCCGCGATCAGCGCTTTCCTGAGCGAATCTGGTCTCTCTAAGACCAAGGAAGCTTTCGCCAAAGAACTTTCCAGCAAGTCGATCGACTCTGATGCGAAGAACGTCCCGTCCCTGCTCGAACTCTACCAGTCCTGGGAAAAGTCCTCCGAGAAGTCCTCCGGTTCTAGCTCTTCGGACAGCGAGAGCGACAGTGAGAGTGAGAGTGGAAGCGAGAGTGATAGCGAGAGCAGTGATAGCAGCTCCGACGAGTCCAGCGATTCTGATGTCGAGATGAACGACAAGTCCGAGTCCGACAGCGACAGCGACAGCGACTCCGATGAGGAGGAGGAGAAGAAGAAGCCCGCTGCCCCTGCTGCCAAGTCCCAGGGCACCAAGCGCAAGGCCGAGTCCAGCTCCTCCGAGTCTGATTCCGAGTCTGAGTCTGATGAGGCCCCGAAGTCGAAGAAGACCAAGGTGACCTCCGCCAAGGAGGAGTCTTCTGACTCGGACTCCTCTGACTCTGAGTCTGACTCTTCCTCTTCCTCTTCCGAGTCTGAAGTGTCCTCCGACTCCGACTCCTCTAGCGATGACTCCAGCTCCTCTTCTGAGTCCGATTCCGACTCTGACTCTTCTTCCGACGAGGAGAATGACAAGAAGGCCGACAAGAAGGCCCTGAAGGCTGCTACCAAGACCCCTCTGCCTCCGTCCGACTCTAGCTCCAGCGGCTCTTCCTCGTCTTCTTCCTCCGACTCCGACTCCACCGGTACCGTCAGCAACTCCGACTCTGCCGCCAAAGAGCAGTCCCAGTCTGCCCAGACGTCCGCATCCAGCAGCGCCAGCCCTGCTCCCGGCAACGCCCCCCAGAAGAAGAAGCACACCGGTGCTCGCCCCACTCCTCTGGCGCAGCTGAGTGAAGGTCCCACCGACCACCTCCTCTCGAACGACTACGTTCCCTACGCCTACGCCGAGAAGGCCTGGCAGGATCTGTCGGTCACCCGCGGCAAGGGCTTCACCAAGGAGAAGAACAAGAAGAAGCGCGGCTCTTACCGTGGTGGTCCCATCGACATCTCGGGCGGCAAGTCTTTCAAGTTCGATGACTAGATCCGCGATACTACCTTAGAGATGGAGACCAGACTTGCCTCTTGATATAGGGGACCGCCAAAGCATACCTACAGCTTTTACATGCTCGAAACAAAATGGGTATTCGAAAAGTTCTATTCGCTTATGATTCCATCCATATAGATCTATATGCAGCCTAGATGGGTCATTGAATCATTTTCTACAGCAAGGCGCTACTGGAGCCCGGTCGGATTGCTTTTCTTGCAGCTTTTCTTTTTTGCTTTTTGCTTCACGCTTCTTCACCTGTATGTACTATCTACTTGCATCATCTAGATCTATAGAGATGTTATAAACATGTATTCAGATATCCTTGCTTTTCATTGTAAACCCTACCTAGCCTTTAAAGTAATCGTACATCCGGTAGGTCGTAAATATTAGCTTCTTGCTATGCTCAAATCAAATTTATCCACGCATCGTGCTATGCAATCAGTCCCCAAATCCAGCTGAAGGACCACAACCCAGTCCAAGTATGCATAGCTCATGCGGATCTAGTTAAACCAGTCGCCTTCTGAAACGTCTCCAAACAACACAACACCGGTAAACAACATTCAGTACACACACCATACCATAGACAAGCCCTATTGTCCCTTCCTCTCACAATTACCCAACATCCTCTTCATATTACCAACTACTCAACCAGATCATCAACCCGTCTCCACGACCCGGACTTCTCCAACCTCTCCCACCTCCGATCCCACCCTGTAACCTCCTCTGCAAGATGATCCTCCACGCCGACGGACCCAAACGGCTGCTGCTTGCGCAAAGTGATAGAAGACGTGGTATCCTCAGGGCGCTCGTAGCCCGATAACTCAAGAACTTTACCCGCGGCACGGGTGTGCGCAACAGTGCTGTCGAGGCCTACGTCGTTAGAGAGCAGGAGTGGCTCCCGGTACCAGTTCTGACAAGGGCCGAAGAGGTCATCCGTGGAGGCGAAGTCAAGGCGAACGACGCCGTCCGCGACACCAGTGTAGATGGTTGATGAAGAGGGGGAGGGCGAACTCATGCTGTAGATTGCGCCGCGGTAGGAACGTGTGTTGTGGCGGCGACGGCCTTGGGTGCGGCTGGATGGGGGGTGGGCGGAGAGGAAGATGGAGATGTCTTTGCGGGGGAAGGGGGTGAGGGAGAGGTTTGAGAGGCTGTTTACGATTGGTTCGTTGTTGTTGTTGGGGAGGGTCGAGGAAGGCCGTGCATCGCGGTAGCTGTATGTTTCGTTCTTAGGCATACGCAGGTCAAAGATCTTGACTAGAGCGTCACCGCCGGAACCGACGACGAAGCGGTCGTGGCCAAAGGGGTGGATGCAGTATATGGGGTTTTGGTCTGTGGTATCACGGTAAACCTTTTCGTATTCGTCGTTTGAACGGAGGTCGTGCAGTCTGAGCGTGTTAGCGTAAGGGTGGAATGATGGGGGTGGGGGGGTGATTGTACCTGACGGCTCTATCGCCCCAGGCTGCGAGGAAGACTTGGCCGGTGGGATCGAGGGGAGAAATGGCGTTGACGTTGGGTCTGATGGGCGTATGGAGATTGACTCGCTCGAAGTCCACTAACTCCGCATCGAGCTCACGAATGGGTGATAGGCCTTGCGGTGTAATGGTGGAGATAATCACCGCTTCGTGGGCGCTTCCTGTGCCGACTGCGAAGAGTGTAGGTGAAAGGAACTTGTGGTACGTGGGGCGAGAACTTAGGTTTGAATCGTCGCCAGTGTCGGCATTGAGACGAGCGAAAGGTTGGACTATCTCTTCTCCCGAAGTGGTAGTGAAGAAGGATATCGACCCGTCGCTCAAGTGGGCAGATAAGATTGGGTCCTTTCCGTCACTCATATCTGTTCGCTCAATGCCTTGTCCGGAGGTCAAGAACCGCTGCTTGTATACGTGAGACGCGCTATTAGGGTCGATAGAGAGATGAAAAAGCTCTCCGCGCACTCGTGCAACGACTATATGTTCAGTCTCAGGTTCCTTGGAAGGGTGTTCAGGACGTAGAAGATGGACACCACATATGTCATCATGGCTGCTGATGTCGTCGAGATCGTTGAAGACAACCCATTTCCCCTTCGAATTGGGGCCAGGTTCGGTGATGCGCAGAACTAATTCGTCTGCCGCACCCCAGGCAAGCACCTCCTTTCGATCGTTCCACGAGGAGCTATTCCAGACTTCATACGAGTCCAGAGCAGGACGATATCCGTGAGTAGGGTTGTCCCCTCGTGTGGAACTATGGGATCCGACCTTGACTGCTTCTGCGGCTGGTACGACGAATCTTCCGACAACTGCATGTTTGTCTAATGCTCTTGACCGAGATGTGAGTGCCTGGGCTGCTTCTCTCCAGATTTCAGGAGTTTCCACACCAGGGAACTTGGTCTCAACAAAGGTTCTAAAAATGCGCCAGTCTTGAGCAGCGACAACATGTCGTAAACGCCAACAGGTCATTGATAGGTTCACCAACGCGCTGGCAGATGGCAAATAGCTTGCAATAAGCTGTATGATTTCCGGGGGAAGCTGTGCAAGCATGTTGAGGGGCAGGATGCCAAATTTAAGACAGTCTTATATGCTCAAGTAGATGATTCACAGGGATGACGTAAAAATCTCTGGCATCACCCGTGTTAGTCAAGTGAGTTGCCAAAATTCACGAGGATTTAGAGAAATATTCACACATTTACTGATCTAAACAACGACAAGGGAATGCTCTAGGAAAGGCGAGGTGGTGGTGGTGGTGGCATGAAGGATTCGCCATGACGATTCAAGACATTGTGCGCCCCGTCCGATCTATCGCCGCGGTAATCTGCAGAGTGCGTGAGGCCATCAACGTGACCCGTGTATCAACATTCTTTGATGTATATATGATTGCTAGGCCGGGGAATAGACTAGTGACAAGTAGACACCCCAGATATAAATTCTAGATGCGATGCTGTGGGAGATGGCACAGAATGTTTGATGTGGACGGTGGAGAAATGTGGCTGGAGAGCCTTATGTCATCCGGTACTTATCTTATCGGCTCCTCGGCTCTTCCTTTGGGTACTTATCGGCAATCCAGACTATCTGAGTGGTGGAAGCCAATTACATTTATGAGGAGTTGGAGAAACTGGAGATAGACGATGTTACCCCATCATTCGGTGACTCAGGCTCTTCGGCTATATATCTGGGCCTATCCAGGGCTTCAGTATGCCTCTTCCATCTATTCTGGTGCTTATTCCTCCTCTGCGTGGCGTACACCTCTACCCTAATCCTCCTGGCTCAGTTATAGTAGCTCTTTATTCATCGGTTGCCTGGTACGCCAGAAATTGAGCTTGCGGAGTCGGCCGAAACTTACTTTATTGCTCATATGACATCTTGTGGATTTCGCGTTCTTTGAGCACAGCGTTGATGGGAATTACATCCTTGACTTGTGTATCAGCTCAAACATCTATATCTTGAAGCACCAGGCAACATGGCGGTCTCTGCCGTTACTTTCGCCGCAACCAGCTTTTGCATCCTACTACTGGCCTACAAATTGATTATATACCCCGTCTTTCTCTCCCCGTTGTCCAAGATACCCAATGCGCACTGGTCAGCTCCAATCTCTCCAGTATGGATTATCTGGAGACGGTATAGGGCACAGAACAACAGGATCATCCAATCCGCACATGAAAGACTAGGGCCTATTGTCCGGCTTGCACCATCGGAAGTCTCCGTCAACTGCGTCGATGGGGGCATCAAGTCTATCTACACGGGTGGGTATGAGAAACACGAATGGTACCCTCGTGTTTTTGGCTCTTTTGGGTAAGCGTAGCCCCAACAGCGAGTGCATGCGACGACTATATTGACATGTGTAATCCGCACAATGGTAGAACCGTTAGCATGTTCACCATGACAAACAACAAAGCCCACTCCACCCGCAAAAGGATGCTGTCCAACATTTACAGCAAGTCATTCTTGCAATCCTCACCCCATATCCACCTCATCTCCGAGACAATCCTGCTCGATCGTCTCCTCCCCATCATCCAAGATGCCGCCTCCTCAGGCTCACCCATTGACATGCACGACCTCGATCAGGGCATCACAATGGACTTCGTCTCTGCCTACCTATACGGCCTAGCCAACGGGACCAACTTCCTTCAGGACGAATCTTTCCGGCGCAAGACCCTCCGCCTTTACCAAAGCAGGAAGCCCTTCGAATTCTACCACCAAGAAGTCCCCAACCTCGTCTCATGGGCCAAGCGTCTCGGCCTCCGCTTAATCCCCAAATGGTGCGACGAAGCCAACGAAGTTCTCGACGCCTGGGGTCTATCCTTCTGCGACAAAGCAGACGAATGCCTCAGCTCGACCCAGCTCAACACAGAACCCATGGTCTACAAGCAACTCAAGCAAAGCATATCCAAACAGCTCCCGCCCAAAGAATCATCATCTTACCCCAAGCTCATCGAGCAACAACGCCTCGACATCGCCTGCGAACTCTACGACCACCTCACAGCCGGCCACGAAACCAGCGCCGTAGCCCTGACCTACCTCTTCTGGGAACTCTCCAAGCACCCGGACCTCCAGTCCTCTCTCCGCGAGGAGCTCCACACCCTAGAACCTAAGATCCTGTACCCCCGTCCATCATCCTCTCGAGACCTCCCCACCCCCAAATCCATCGACTCCCTACCCCTCCTCGACGCCATCGTAACAGAGACCCTACGCCTGCATGCCCCAATCCCCGGTATCCAGCCCCGAGTCACCCCGTCCTCTGGATGCACGCTAGTCGGGTATAGCGATATCCCCGGGAACACGCGGGTCAGTGCGCAGGCGTACTCGCTTCATCGCAACCCGGAGGTCTTCCCGGAGCCGGAGACGTGGCAGCCGAAGCGGTGGCTGAAGGAATGTAATTCGTCGGAGGAGCTGGAGGAAAGGAGACGGTGGTTTTGGGCATTTGGGAGTGGGGGGAGGATGTGTGTGGGAAGTAATTTGGCTTTGCAGGGTATGTATACCTTTCATGGGGTGGTTGATGAGATGAAGCTGACCAGTTGTTTTGATAGAGATGAAATTGGTAGTCGCGGCTATCTATACCAATTATACGACAATTATCATTGATGATGAGGATATTGAGGCTATTGATGCGTATACGGTTAAGCCGAGGGGGGAGAAGCTGGTCTTGAAGTTCGAGTCTGTTGCGTAGTAGTTCTATGTTTTCTTTCTGGTAGCTATTCTAGTATATAGTTTATGATTTCCTGTACTTCTTCACTATTTTCTGCAAACCCAGTAATTAAATCTACAGAGCATTATACGGACCAAAATAACTCGAAAAATGGTTGATAACATACAACATCCACATAATAATATACAAAAAAAAAAACCCCTCCCACCTACCCTCAACACACAATCAAAACTGTTTGCGGTAGGTAGTCGATATTACAAGCCCAAAACTCCAAAATGATAAAAAAAAATATTTTCTCTCTCTCCCTCCGCGAATAAGTTCTTCACTTCCATACCATCACACCGTCCACTCATCCATCATATCAGGCCAGACAAGACAAAGAGCGAGAGTTCGACGACGGTAGGTAGTAGGTAAATCGTATGCCCGTATGCAACCGCTCGAAATAAGGTATTGGAATCACACGCAAATAATGTAGTGTATATATTGTTTGGCAATTTAACCCAACACACCGTCCTTCTTCTTGGGGCCGACGACCTTGGGGAACATTCTCATGAGGTGGTAGTTGATGGGGTTGCGCTTCTGGGACTTGGGTTTCTATTTGGTGGGGAAAGGTATGATTAGCACGGTCCAGAACCCATATATGAATGCAGCATCGAGGTATTTCCAACGGAGGAGAGTGATAGAAAGTGAAGGGAAACGTACAGGAGCATCCATGCAAGATCTCAATTGTTGTTCGAGAACGGCGCATCCCTCGTGGGTGTAGCCCTGGGATGCCCAGCAGCCTGATCAAGTCAATCTCACATTAGCCATATGCTTCAAACCACACCAATATCCGTGGGGATTGTTGTATTACTCACTCAGCATAGACGACATCACCGCAACGCAGGTATTCGGCTCATTGGTGTTCGGACGCCGGACGCGCAGGTGAGGGATGGACTGCAGACGGACCGGGTTAAGGCGGGTAGAGACAGCTTTCGCGGGCATGGTTGCAATTGGTATCTTTGAATTCTCTCTCAAAAAAAAAAAAGGTACAAGGAAGGGAGGGGGGGAGATAGCGACCACGCAGCCGAGTGACGATGCGGACAAACCAAAAGTTGACTGAAGGCTTCGGAGGTGCCAAGACTTTTTCGGCGATTTGCCCGCCGCGGAAGTTGTCTGGCTGATGTAATCACCGCGGCGAGTTCACGCTGATAACTAAACTGGTTTGCCTCTGCTTCTTCAGCTTTCACTATATTAGAAGAGTGCTTTTGAAACGCTGATCGGAGACAGAAATGAGCAGAAGGCATGTGAGCATTTTTTACACTAATACGGTCGCTCCGGTATGTGCGCCGAGACGTCAGGTTATACCCTCATCGAGATGCTTCTCTGTGGGGAGCGTGCGGCGAACTGCGGCGGGTTCGACGCCGGGCGAGCAGCATGAGAATACCAAGTCGCAGGATGAGTCGAAGAAAGAAGAGGAGCAGGGAGCTATGGCGCGGCGACTGTCGGAAATGACAGAGCAGGCTATGCTGGAAGGAGGCCGGTCCGCGCAGAGAAACATGCAACAGGCGGGGTTCTCGGACGAGCTGAAGCAACAGCTGGAGGAGAGGGTGGCGGCGGCAGCTTTCAAGAATGAGTACGCGGCCGCGCACTCTATCGTTGATATGCCGGTACGCTTGCTATACACGTATCGCAGTTTCGATGGCGATCGGTTACTGACAAGTCCCAGTCAAGCGCAGGTCAAGGAACACGAGACATCGCTAGCGCTCAGGCATGGACCGGAACAGAAACCACCCACGACATCACGCTACGAATGTTGGACGACTCCAAGAAACGCATACGCACACCATATAAGATCCCCCAGCCAAACCCGGTCGATATGCGGATCAGCCCGAAGCCCAAAGATTCCACTGGCGTGCGTCTAGCGAAAGCCCGTGAGCGCACGGCAACGTATTCTTTGAGCCAGAGTGAGGGGATCTCCGAGGACGAACGCGAAGCTATGCGCCGAGAGATGCGGGAACGGTTCTCCCCCGGAGCACGACCTATGCCGGCCACGCTGCAGGGATTATCGGCGCTTGCGAACGAGCGGATCGAGGATGCGATGGCGCGTGGTCAGTTCAACAGGATAAAGAGGGGCAAGGGTGTGAATACGGAGACGGATCACCGAGCCAATAGTCCGTTCATCGATACGACCGAGTATTTCATGAACAAGATGATCCAGAAGCAGGAGATCGTGCCGCCGTGGATCGAGAAACAACAGGACCTAGCTAGGGAGGTTGATCGGTTTCGATCACGCTTGAGAGCGGAGTGGCGACGACATGCAGCCCGGCTGATCGCCAGCGAAGGAGGGTCTCTGGATGTGCAGATGAGACGGGCAGATGCATATGCCGCAGCGGAGGCTCGACTGGCAGAAAGGGCCAAGATAGAGAAGATGTTCCGCGAGAGCGATAGTGCGAGTGATGCTGGAGGGCTGGACTCTTCAGACGGAGCTACGCAGAGCTATGATAGTGCGGTATCAGAGCCGCAAGAGGATAAAGAGCCTTTGCCCTATGTCACGCCTCTGCGTGATCCGCAATATATGGACACGGAGCGTTCGTTTCTTGAACTGACGATCAAGAATCTCAATGCACTTACTCGGACTTACAATCTCCAGGCTCCTCCGGTGGCACAGAAGCCGTACCTCAATCTTGAGCGCGAGCTAGCTGCATGTTATGCGGAAGTGGCTCCAAGCTTGGCGGAGGAAATCAAGCGGCGTGCAACTGAAACCGCTTGTCCAAGGAACTCGGGGCCTCAAGCTGCGAACATCCTGGAGTCTCTGAGCACATCGAGTAAGGTGCGTGTATATGAGGAGGATCAGGCAAAGGGCTATGGGTTCAAAGAATTCTGGCGCGATCTGTTCTCGAAGAAAGAATAGACAGCCAGGGGCCTTGTATATAATACAGATGATGCGCTGTGTATGATACTACCTGCAAATAGATCTGAACGATTCCATTGACCAAAAGACAAGGTATCTATTTAACGCGATGTTATCCACTTCATCTAACAATATCCCGCTATCTCAGTCCAAGTACCTCAACCAATACCGAGCATCAAAGTTCCCGTCTCAACACTTACTACCAGACTGCTACTTATAAATGTTATCACAGCATCATCGTCAACAACCCCATCCAACCCAAGTCTTCAACGGCGGCGGCGGCGCCAATCTCTAAACCTGTACCCCAAGCGCCACACCGCATGCAACCCACGAATCCAGACGACCGCCAACAACACATCAATCGCTGTCTCGAGAATCTCCAGTACCAATGATATCTGGCCATACCACCAAGACTGCATCGCGTGATGTATAAGATAAAGTCCCAGTAGCCAGGAAGCAAAGCTGCATACGAGTGCGACTGTTGAGACGAGGAGAGCATTTCTAAACCAGTCCTCCCTCGTCGAGTGGGATATTCCGTCTGGTGTGCGAAGTTTCCGATGCAAAGGCACCTTCATTCCATACCAAGCGTTAGCGTAGCAGAACATGATGAATATCATAGGTAGACATCGCCTGGTCCCGCTGGACATGATCAGTCAGTACCAAATGTGGTGAGTTATTGTTGCTCATTCTCAACTGTCGAGACTAGACTTAAAGCCTTGGATGACTGCCATTTCAGCTTTCAATATCATCTGAAGAATAGGTTGAGAACAGATAGTGTTCATAGGTCCTGGGGATGGTGTGCGAGGGAAGGGGGTAGAAAGGGAAGTGAGAGACAAGACCACAAGACCACAAGACCAGTCTCTAAAACTTTCGGTATGACGATAACCTCGTTTTCATGTTTGGTTTATGAGTCCAATGAGTTTCTCTGTTAACTCCTGACCAAGAGCATACTAGAAGTGCGCTCTTAGGGGTCATCTATACGTTAGTGACCCTATACATCTGTTTGACTGAAACATGCGTTCAACATGTCGCAAGACCAGTAGCCCACTCAGCTTCAATACAAAAACACAAAAATACCAATGGCGACGATCTGTAATATCTTTTTACCAGTCAGAGCAAGTTCAGAAATTACTTAGTGGAGAACATCTCGTCAGCAACATGAAGCTGCCGTTGCAATTCGCACGTCCACGGGCTGATCAAACCGACAGCCAACCATCGAATGGTGATTATTTGCATTTAGCAAGGGCTTTTAGGTTTGCTAGAATCCGTTCTCAAAGCAGCCTGTCTGATAAGGTAGTCAGCGGAAATGACTCGGATTTAGGTTAATTCAGCTGAGACTCGACAGCAGTGATACCTGCATACTGGGAACATGTGCTTGGAACAGATCCTGTAGTTTGCCCCGGGCACAGACAAACCCTATCCAATCCATGCCGCTACCGTCTGTCACAAAGCGCTAAATTAGCGGGGATTGATTCGAGCATAACTGCCAGTAGTCAACCGCTCGATGTGATGGAGTGTGCCGTGCATGCAGGGCCGGCGCGTAAATTGACCAACGACCGACGAGGGACGGCCGTCGCAGCAGATCACCTCTTCACACCATCACATCAACTCCCCCAGGCCTCTCAATATACCGCTCCTCCCCTCTTTTCCTCCATCATGTCTCTTCCATTGCGCAAGGATTTGCAGCCTCCAGACCAGATTCGATATGTCTGCAGGTGCTACTTAATCGTCACCTTGTCTGCAGTCACAAAGCTTCATCCCGGCCTCAAATAATGCCCTATCTGCTATTCTTTGCGCTCCTTCCCCGCCTCATTACTGCTGGCTCAGTATCTAAGGAGCAGTTGAATCCTGTCCGTCGAAACAGCTATCCCATCACTCCAGCCGTGGACGAGTCGCTCCTGGCCATCCAGATCGGAGGCATCGTCGGTGCATACGTGATCTTCGTTGCTGTACTTCTTTCGCTGCTCCTCTTCGTGGGCCGCCGTCTGCGACGAGCCGTCCTCTCCTCCAACTACTCGCTCCACGTCGAGATGATGAAGCCCGTGAAGCCACCTCCCAGCATGGACCCCAGTCCCGTCACCCCGATCTCCGTCAACCTGCCCAGCCCGGGCCCTCGAAGCTTCAGCCGGTCCTGGAGCAGCCTCGGCAAGGGCTCTCGCTCCCACGCCTCAGGGACCACCACCAGCGTCGCCACGATCGACGAATCCGTCGTAGCAACTGACCGCCAGCGCGCTCAGGAGGACTTGGAGATGCTCTACGCTGCCGTGATGGAGCATGACGCACAGAAAGAAGCTGCCGCCGCAGCTCGGGGTGCCAACCAGGACTCCTCCGATGGAGATGGAGACGAAGCTGCAGCAGAAGCAGCAGCAGCAGCAGAGAAAGAGATTCCCTCTCCAGACAGCATCCCCACGAACCCATTCACAGATCGCTCCTCACACGTCTCCTCCAATAACTCCCCACTGAGCCCGCGGTCCAGCGGCCGGCTTTCCCGCATCTCCTCCCTTTCGCTGTTCAACCTCAAGTCGCAGAACCAGCAGCAATCATCAAGCAGCAGCAATAGCAGCAAACTGCGTTCTCCACGACCCTTCCCTCTCCGCAAGCTTTCCATCTCCTCCCCCGTCGCCTCCCCATCCTACCAGGCCGATCAACCCCCCTTAACCCCAAGACACTACAATCCTCCACCCCGACCCCCTGCACCTCCTCTCCCAGTAGCAACACCTGCAATGACTGCACAAAAGCAGCAACAACCATCCCTTCCCCAAATCAACACCCAACCTCCTCCTCCCCTCCCAACTCCCCGTCTCGAACCACCCCGCGCCAAAGAAAGATCCCCCCGCGGACCCGTCCCTCCTCCCCTAACCCTAACTACTCCCACAGGGAGCAACACAACCCACCACGGCCGCAGTCCATCATCATCGCTACCCTTCCGTGACGCTTACCCGCTTCAGAGCGCGCCAGCCACGAAACTCACGGTGCTGGAGAGGCCGATGAAACAGCTGAACGGGCCGCGGACGGGCATGCCCACGCCGTATAGTCCGTACATGCCATTTACGCCGGTGACGCCGTTGACACCCAGCTCAATGATTACGAAGAGGCAAAGACGAAGGGCGGAGAAGGAGAGCGGGTTGAAAGTGTTGAATGAGGATGATTTGGTCAGGGATGACGGGGATATGTGGGGGTATTAGCTTCTTCTCCTATTCACTTTTTTCTCTTCTTGGGTTCTTCCTGTGATTCTTTTCTCTTATGACTAGGGTGAGTGGGGTGGGTATACGGTGATGATGTTCCGGGGATTATACTGCTTACTTCTCTGGTTATGTGGGTATGTGGTTATGCTTGGTTTATGAATGAATATACGAAGTATTTATTCCAATTTATGTCAAATGGTCATGTTATTATTGGTTGAATTGGTCAATTTGCCTGCATAATGGGAGAAAGAAAGGGTGGATTAGTTACATTGATTAGCCCCGAGCAATTATTACAGTCACACCGCATCCACCTTTCAGACATCTGACTCACTGCCCTTACTCTAGCAAGTCTCTATTTCATCACTCAGATTTAAGAACTAATACATTGACTATAGGCTTCTACAGTACAGAAGAGAGAATCATTCGATTTCTGCAGAAATCCACCACAGTAGTAAGTTTAAGTAGAGGTAGATGATCCCCATCGCAACCATAACCATGTCATACCCATAACCCTAAATAGATGCAAATGCCAAACACCTTTGGAAAGAAGAGAAGAGTTGCTTCTAGAAAAAAGGTAGTACAAGTATTCGTCTATACAACTCCCGCTCTGCACCCTATCTCGGCTTTCTTTTCTTTTCTTCACTACATATAGAGTGTATTGCTCTTCACTTATTTTTCACTTTGTATATGCAACACAGTTCCTGCCGACTGGTTAGTATTGACGATACTTCAATCCTGATTCTGCTGAGATATCTTACCTCTGTCGTAGCCACCACTCTTCAACTAACACCCTTTTGAAGAATAGGAATCTAAATAGCAGGACACTCCCACGTATCCCGCTTAATCTTCATCAAAGCCGACTGTTTATGCGGGAACGAAACCTCGCCTTCCTTGTAGAAGCCTGCTTCCTGAAGGTACGTAATCAACCTATTCACCCATTAGTATCTGTATATGCATCTGAAACGTGCTGGCAGTGGTAGTGATGGGGACTTACTTGAAATTATCCACCCTCGGCTCCAACATAACCGTCTGGGTTCTCGAATCCGCCAAAAAGCAATAATGCACCAATGCACTCAGCCAGATCTGCACCCGATGTGGGCCACGGTACTCCTGCTCGCCGATTAACAGGTGAATGCCTCGATCGTAGTTGTCGGCTCCGCCAATTAACGGCCCCAGTCGGTCCTCCTTCACCCAGTACAGCTCGAAGTAGCCGAATGGCTTGCCGTCCCAGCAGCCGATGACGGGGAAACTGTGCTTGCTACTGAGGTTAGTGCGCAGGAATTTCTCCTGATGTTCGATGGGGCCGGCTTCGCCCCAGGAGGCGTTGACGCGGGGGTCGTTCATCCATTTGTGCAGCAGGTCGAGGTCCGACGGCCCTGCGGTTAAGGGCTGGTCGAGACTGCTGGTGGAGTGGCTTGCGGAGTGGCTGGGTGTGGGGTTATTGGGGCGTGGGGCGGGGTTTTTGTGAGATGGGGGGATGTAGGGGATGCGGAAGGAGAGGTATTGTTGCACGCTGGGGATGTAACGAATGTAGAAGACGTCGCCTTGGTGCGGGGGTTTGGGGCGGATGGGGTGTCGGATGCCGTTGGTGAAGGTGTATTGGGTAGGAGGTGGAGGGAAGTATGTGGGCAGATGGCTGGTAGAGGCAAAGGGACCTTCGTTGGGGACGTAGTGTGCGACCTCTTGGCCGGCTGTGTGGGCGAGGTTGAAGCTCTCGCGCGAGGGCGAGGCCACGCGCTGGACAAACGGGGAGCCGGACACCGACTGGGGGATGGCCTGCGGGCTCATGGTGAAGACGAACAGCCGGGGGTCGATCTGCCAGAAGCTGCGACGGCTGACGAACATGTTGGCCCAGGATTGCGGGTCATAGGGCTCAGCGCCGACGGACGAGTCCTCGGAGGCAATGAGGCCCATGCGCTCGAGTTTCTGTAGCAGCGTGCGACCCTTGAAGAAGCCTTCGCGCTTGATGTTAACGCGCCAGTCGCCTCTGGGCTGGCCAGAAGGCGGGGTATTGGCGGAGGCGTCAGTCTGCAGACGACGGTCGGGCTGGGGTTCGTGGAAGTACCACCACAGCGTGACCCAGAGCATCATGGCGATCTGGCGAGTGGGGGAGCTGACCGGCTTGTAGTCACTGCTGGGTGGGTCGACAATGTAGGAGATGTAGAGGGAGTCATCGCGCAGGGTGGGGGTGGTGAAACGAGTAAGGCGGGCACGTTGCTCATCATCGCCAGTCCCGCGAGCTCGACCACGCTCTTCATCGTTGGTGTCTGTGGTGTCGGGGTCGGGACGGTTGGTCGCGAGAACGATGCTCCAGCCAGGAGGCACGATGGACTGGCTGGAGTTGACATCGTTGGATTTGAAGGTGAAGCCACCGAAGACAGGGGAGACTGTGAAGCTCAGCCCGTTGGGCAGATGGCACACGTGATGGCGCATAGTTGCTGACTGAAACCTGGCTTGGAGCAGGAAAGGGGAAGAAGAGAAAGCAGGAAGAGAAAGCAAGAGGCAGGAAAGAAGAAATAGTAAATAGTCACTAGTAAGTCGTAGTATCTACACAGTGGGGGGCAAAGAATGAGCTTGTGTGGGATGATGCGCAGTTGCCCCTCACTGGGTTTTTGACGATCGCGCGGCGCCTGCAGGAAACTCACTTTTGCTTTCACCGGCGCTGCAGGAAATAGATCAGCCCAGTTCGGGTGCTGTCCGACTGGGTGGCCACATGTTCCTGGGGTGCCAATGGATCCCCGCGGCAGCACGAAAGATGCAGAAGTTGCAGTGAGCTGAGGCAGATGAAGCAGAAGCAGAACAAGAAATGAAGCTCAAAGAAAAGAAAAGAGAGACGATGGTTGATGTCATGTTCCGGGCGGTCAGCAAATTAGTTGATATTGGGAGAGTTGATTGGCTGGGAGTCCATTCCTTACCCTATTTTCTCTGATTTACTTCTAATTTACTTGATATTATTATGAGGATTCAAGAAAGAGGATGAACAATAGGATAGAATAAAGATAGAATGAATGATTGAATTTAATATGGATATCATAGTCCAGCAATTACCTCCTTCCCGGTGCCCGCATCGTGAGTTTCAAGTAATTACTACATGAAAAGAAAGAAAAGCAATCAAAATTCCTCCAGTGTCGTGCCCACTCCCTTCTCCCGCGCCAGCCGCACCAGATCGCCGCCCGTCACCAGATCCATCAAGCCCATCCCCACGCTCTTGAAGATCACATTGCCGCGCTCCACCCAGTCCCGAAGACTCTTGCCATCCTCACTGTTGTCGCCCTCCCCGCGCGACGCATCCCGAACAATCAGCAGCTCTCCCAATTCCACCACCTGATGCGGCCGAATCCCCGCCTGCACAATCTCGCCGGCTTCCTTCAGCGCCGCATCCAAGCTGTCCACAACCACCACGCCACTCCGTCGCACATGCTTGTGGAAATGCCGATGCGAGCTGTGCACCGTCACCTCGTCGCGCAGCAACTCAGGTGGCAGCTCCGTCATATGCGGCCGGTATGATCCAATCGCGCTGATCAGACGGCCCTTTCGGCGTCCGTCGCGCGACGTGAGGATGTGTGCAGGGAAGAGCGGTTCCGTCGAGGGCGTGCAACAGAAAATCGCATCTGCCTTGAGCAGCGCATCGTGCAGGATGCGGTCGTACTCGACAAAGTCCGTGCTGACAGCGGAGAATTTCACATCGCCGCGCCAGCTGGCGTTTTCGGGGCTGTAGATATCACGCAGCAGCTGGGCAGCGCGGTCAAAGGATCGGTTGATAATATACACCCGTTTGATGCCCTCTCCACGCAGAATCAGCGCCAGCCGAATGTGCCAGTATGCCTGCTTGCCCGCTCCGAATACCACCACGGTCCGCACGCGCTTGCGTTTGTTGAGGGTCATAGTGGCGGTCAGAGCAGTGCGGAAGGGGGTGAGTTCGTGAGCGTTGATCAGTCCAAAGGGTAAGCTCGTCTCGTCGATCAGTGTCACCGTCCCTTGTGGGGAGGTATCGCGGGAGCCGGCGGCGGGCCAAGCCCCCATGGTGTTGGACAAACCGGTGTCGATGGGTTGCTGATTCACGCAGCCGGGGGTCAGGGATTTGCTGCTGGAGGAGGGAGAGGAGGAGGTATGGTCGTCGTCCTCTTGAGAGGACATGGATTGTTCACTGCCTTCGGAGGAGATGGAGGACATGGACTTGCGCTGGTTGACTCGGCTGGAGGAGGAAGTCCGGGAGGCTGTGGAGGACAAGTCTAAAGCAGGATCGACGGAGCAGCCGGCCTGACCGTTATCTTGTAAGGAGATCATCTTCATGCCCAGGGTGTTACCCGTGCTGGCGGGCATGAACAGAGTGGTGCAACCATTCTGACGGGTAATGGCCGTGCGCGTGGGTTGGTAGGCGGCCGCACAGCCCTTTTCTTGGCTACCGGTGGAGTAGTCCCTCAGAGCATTGGAAAGGTTCTGCTGGAGGTCGATGATCTGGTCGCGCGAGAGCGACAGGAGGAGAGAGCGGAGTTGTGTTTGAGAGAGGATGGTGAGTGGCATGATAAGCAGTTGATAAGAAAAGAGGAAGAGGGAGGGAAGAGTAGGAGAGTAGAGGAGGGAGGGACAGGATGGAGGATGGAGGATGGAGAGGTGGAGAAGAACGAGCAGGGCAAGGGACAGTCCGGGAACAGCGGAGACGATGGGGGAGTTAATATATTAATTTAGTATCTGAGTACATGCGATAAAGACACGGACAGAGAGAGAAAGAAGGTCGCGAAGACGCAAGCGGGCGGGTTCACTTTTCTGGGCGGGCGGACCGGATGACGACAATCTCTCAGCCTCGGCGGGGCGTTGGATAATACCGATTATCTTATTTTCCCTTTGAAAATGGAAGATAATACTGTAGAATAATTCAAGGTGATATCCCCAGTATACACACCCACAAGTAATTGATAGTCCGGTCCATCAATTCCTATCCCTGATGGAAGGGTAGAAGTGATCATCGGAAAGGAAGCCACTCGGGGAATTTGCTCGTGCGTCTATACCTTGTAGTACTTTTAGTCCAGTAGTAGTAGTGATGATACACCCTCCACCATCCATTATCATCCCAAAAAACTCTCTCCTTTGTTGGATTGGGTTGTTAATTGCCCAGCATTGGCATCTCCAACTATCTGATACATACATAACTCCCCAATTACACACTTCGAGGCAATTCTGGCGAATTCGATACTATAAATACCATACGAACTGGTAATCCCCTCTTCCCTTCCCCTTGGCATCCATCCACCACCACTGGCAACTAGTCCTAATCCAGTAAGTATCTGGTGGGGGGAGAAGGATGGGTGGGGTGGAGCCCAGACACTAAACTAGGAAATCCTCCTCCCCACCACCCAATCCATCCGCAACGGGAAGGGGAAATAATCAGCAGAAAAAAGAAGGAAAGAAGCAATTGTCATTTCCATAAATTCAAGACAAGATTCGATAGTTTCTGCCGTTGTGTTGCTTGTCTCTCAATAATTCATCCACTAGTTGGTGGTTCTACTTGTCATAATGGGTAATGGGGTTTGCTGTCATATCATTTCATGATACCATTAATTGCTAATTGCTAATTACTACATACTGTAATGCAACCATGGTGGTTGTTTGTGTCTGACATACGTATACTAGCATAGGGAATTATGATCTCCGTGGCATGAAGTACGTACTTGCATACATAACTATAACTCCTAATGGAGTACCAGTTACTAGACATCCGTGGTGATGGCTGAAACATCTTGCAACAGGCAGATGCATAAGCCAGTATAGAGTACAGATTGTCTGCCTATCTACTCTCCATCCATCCGATTACGCATCATCCATTCCAATTCCACGTAAGTCCATCCCCCCCTCTCTCTACCCCAGATAAGCATTGTTGAAAGTATTCCCACATTCCTATCCTCTCCGCGCGTACCATGCACAAAAGTACATTCCTCATTCCTCGCTGTCAATCAACCATCCCCTCTCGCCACCCTTACTCCTCCACGGCTACTATCGGCCCTGCACTCTGCCATTTCAT